>NW_024387245.1:17028901-17628901 GCF_900408965.1 Simochromis diagramma | reverse complement strand
CCCTCTCTCTTTCACGCACACAAACACAGAAATATGCACAAACACACTCGAAAGTTGATGCACACATAGACCTTTTCCTGTCTGGTGTTGCTTCCAGCCTAAAACCAAACCATGTGTGGGAGCTATTCTGTGCTGGCTTAAACTGTATGCCCCATTGGTGATAGGTCCTTCCACTAAAGACTGGAAAGAGGCTTATTGGAAAGATATGGTTGGGTTCTTTTTACCGCTTTCTGTCATATGACTTCATTTTGTGTTGTTGACAGCAAGGCTCTTTCATTTATTCTTTGCTTTTCTTTTCTTTTTTTTTGTCTATTTTATTTGGTAATCAATATCATTCGCCTGCTTGGCAGTAACGTTCTTATTTACAATGCCAGAAGTACGGGTGCTGCACCCGTAAGTTTTATTATATATTCTGTTAGTTTTTAAAATTCTATCATTTTCAGTTAAATAAGTTTAGAGATTCTTCTGTTATTTAGATTCAGTGATGTCCCTGCCCACATTGTGGTCACCACCCTTTGAAACAAGGGCAAATATACACAAAACCTGGCTATGCAAACTGGAATTTTACTTCTTACTGAATTCTTGAAAGAAAGAAAAAACATAGCAAAACCAAGCAAATTCTCAAAATCAGCAAGCTGCTGCTAAAACACTCACAATGAGAACCCATGTATCTTGGCTCTGTCTTTGCTGGCAAGAGTTAGGCTAACATATATTAAGCTAACAATTCGATTTTAATGGCATGGTGAAAAGTTTTAGAAACTTGAAACTAAAAAAAGCATACTTTTGGAGTATCTCTTGGAGTATCAAAAGGTAAGACCAGTTTTTCACATTCTGCTAATATACAGTCAGCATTAATGATAAATAGCATGTTATTAAGTGTTAGTTGATTATCTCATGCCCCTGACTTTCCAGAGAATGTAATATTCCTCTGATCGTCAAAATAGTTTGTAAATGTGGCTTTCTGAACAGCCTGTGGAGAGCTGCCATTGGCTGTTGCTGTTATTTGAGGAACTGTGGTATCCTTGTTATCCGCTCATCATTGATTTTGCAAAGAAAGGGTGACCCAACTCATAGTGACATCTCCACAGCACCTCCTACAAGAAGCACATTCTCACGGTTGTTCTGATTTAGACCCACTCTCTATCTACCTATCTTTTCCTTGCTTGATTTTTTTTTCCCTATCAGCCTTTCTATTTGCACACCCTCCTATTCCCCCTCCACCTCCCATCACTCCCTCCTACTCCACCACCAACAAGGCATGAAAACGGCGCTCCATTAGGAGTGCCTGGGCTAAGCCCAGTCAGACACATACTGCTTTGATCAGCCGTGAGCTGGGCTAAACACCCCACTAAACTCCCAGTCTGAGAAAGGGGGTATTGGGGGGAGAGCAAAACTAGCAAAAGTTAGTTAGAGATGGGACCGGGAAGATCAAAACAAAGAAATGAGATGGAAATGATGACAGGATAAAAGAGAAATGCACTCAAACATTCTAGGAAGAACTCATTTTTCCCAAGCTGCCCACGTATGTCCCCCCATCACTTTTGTCTTCTGTCATATTTTCTTTCACATCTCTTTTTTATCTCTTGCATGCCATCCTTTTCCCCCCGTACAGGCAGCCTCCTAAATATATTGCTAACAATTTCAGGTGTACAGCTCATACAAGTTAAGGAAGGTTTGAATTAATTCCTGAGGTAGCATAATTGGTACAGAGAAGATGGCATATTAGAAGCCCCCTCAACAAAGTGTGTCTCTTTTGTCATTAAAAAAAATATTTCGTACCCACTTCTGCACTTGTGCATGCACACTGACACGCACAAACAAACACACACGTTGTGGAAGAGGAAAAAAGAAAGGCAGGAAGACAAGCCCTGTGACAGACGATACATAGAGACCAGACCTCCATAACTGACAGCAGTTAAAAAAGAAAAAGAAAAAAAGAAAATCCAGAGCTTTCAACATTCAGACAGGCAGATACTAAACCAGCAGCAGCAAAAGAACAAAAACCTTCGGTCTTTTGCTCCCAAGGAGTGAAGAGAAAAGGGATTTCCGCTCAGTGCTAATCAATCAGGTTGTGATAATGGCTCCCATGCCTAGCTGTCGACTGGAAGGGTCAAGGCATCCCGTGACCCAGCACCCAGGGCTCAGGGGCCAAAGCCCCTCTCAGAATAGCACCCCAGGACAGACTCCCTGGGCTAATTGTCCAAGCCAGTGTCAGCCTTTTCAATGCCCCCCCTTCTACTTTCGCCTTCATTCCTCTGTCTTTCTTCTCACTTTCCCTCCCCTCTTTCCCTCCTCACAACTCTGCGATCCTCTCTCTTTCTACGCAACTAAGGAGTCTACTAAGTATGCCAGCATATACCAGCGTGGGGGAGAGAAATGAGACAGAAAGCAAGGAGCTGAATGAAAGACCTTTTAGAACTGAAGCGACACAGATGAATCAAGGGAGCTGTGTACACGGGAAAAAGTTAATGAAATAACAGAGACAGAAAAAGACAGTGAACAGGGAGAGCGTGTCAAAGAAATATCAGCGGCTGCATCAGAAATGAGCGGGAGGGAAGTGAGAAGGGAGGATGAAAGATGGAGGGGGGGCAGTAGGACAGAGAGGGACAGAGGGATACAAAGAGAGTGGGACAGAGGCGATACGAAGAAGGGGAGGCTTTAAAACAGTCCCCTTTCTCCCAACACATCACTCATATCACTGGAGTGCAGTGACAGGTCTATCTACTTCCATCTGCATATCAATAGGTTTCTATTAATCATAGCCAGAGCAGCGTGTGTCGCAGAGAATCTGCTCAACATCAGTAGACTGACCATCACAATGCAGCTGGCATGCAAGAAATAAAAAGAAAGAAATGACACACACACACTCTCACACACACACACAGAGCGCAAGAGTCCGAAACAAACCCCACTCCAGCTCCGCGCAATGGCATTCCTCTCATTCCAAGTGCATGCTGCTAATTAACAGCATTAGATCCCACAGACAGAGGGAGAGATTGATGGAGAGGTATTCCAGTGTTGCACTAGAACCACATCTGTGCTCTCTTCTGTCGTTTCTGGCTGCTCTTCCGTTCTTATTTATTTACTTGCCCCCCCCTCAAAGCACCTTCTATCAAGTCCCTCTCCCTTTCACAGTCACTGTCACATCCCGGTCAGACAACGCTGAAGAAGAGCAAAGTCCGCAAATGTGAATAACATATGACAATCAAAATTGGTTACTCACTGGGAACCTTTTTCTTTTTCTGTATTTCTTTTTTTCAGAGCTGTCAATCGTTATCCTCTTCTCCACTGTAGTAAGGGGAGTGTGTCTATCCTGGCGAGTGTGTGGTGTCAGTCCACTAGAGGAAAGTTGCCGTCTGCGTGCGTGAGCATGTGTGTGTGTGCGCGCGCGCGTGCGTGAAGAGAGGAAGAGAGAGAACGGGTGCGTCTGTCTCTGTGTCTCGCACTGCTCTGACTGAGCGAGCCGAGGCTGTTTTAAACAGGCTGCTCTCCCCATGTGACCAGCCCAGGCACAGGCAGGAATACATTACTGAGATACACACGCTCTCTCTCTCTCTCTCTCTCTCTCTCTCGCTCCCTCTGCCCATACACACACCGTGTCCACAGTGCACCCCCTAGCCACCACTCAGGGTAATGTTGGGAAAAGCCCTCACACACAGCATGTGCACGCCCACACAGACACAGATATTTATGTCCATACATATGTGTATCAAATACGTATGAATATTGTTTTGATGCACTTTGGACAAAAATTTC
The DNA here is from genome assembly GCF_900408965.1 of Simochromis diagramma. NCBI lineage: Eukaryota > Metazoa > Chordata > Actinopteri > Cichliformes > Cichlidae > Simochromis > Simochromis diagramma. The sequence goes on along the minus strand of NW_024387245.1, from coordinate 17,625,145 downwards.
CATACTCTATTTTCTTTTTTAATTTCACATATTATATATAAATATATATACATATATATAGCTATATATAATTGTTTTTCCAAGTGACTCTAACTTTTCTTTTCCTGAAGTCTTGGTGGTTTCTTCACACCTGGAAGCACTGACCTTTTCAGTAATGGAAACCTTTTAAAGCTGACCTTCTGTTCTGAAGCTGATTCAACTGCACCACAGCTACTACACCTTAAGGAACAACAATGGAAAACACAACAGATGAAGTGCTTTGAGTGAAATATAGTAGCTACGAAGAAGTGCATTTTCAAAAAGCCAAATATAACTTTAAAAGTTTAAACCTTTCATGTGACGGTATGACTTTGGAAGGCGATAGATTATTCTCTTTAAAAATGCAGGTAGTACAGTATTCAGACTGCAGATATACCAGCAGATATCCAATGAGTTCCTGAAAGGATTTATCTTTAATGTTCGACTTCAAGTGGCAAACTTCTGTTCTTGAGAACCTTTGACTGAAATAAATCTTTTCTGTGATTCCACAAGGAGCAATGTTCCAGGCTGAAAAATGAAACCAATGTGGAAGTGTCAAATACAGCTCCCTAAATGGTTACTGCAAGTGGGCTCCAAAAGTTAGCCAATCCCTAATTATTTCCAGGGACAAATGCTAAACTTCACACTGGAAACAAATATATTTATAAACAGATACAAAAACAAACAAACAAACAGGGGGGGAAACACTGTAGCTAGAGGCTCAATATTGACTACTTTAAAATATTTTTAAAAAATCTGGCTAAACAGTTGAATGCCCGATGATCATCCAAAGCCTTATTTTTGACATTTTTTAAAAATTATGCTTTTGAAGATAAATTTAATTATTATATCAATTTATTTATTTTTCTAATCACTCAAAATTGTATTGAACCGTGACCCCATAATAGGGTTTGGGGGATATGTTCGAATAATTCAGGTGGCCATTTTTAGTTCAACAACCAGCAACTGACAATTTGTGCATCTTATGAAATAAATGAACTGTGACTGAAATTAAACAAACACATACAAGTGAGTAAACAGGTGATAATATGATGGGATGGGATCTATGAAAGAAGCAGCAACATATAGAAAGGAAGAAATGAATAGCTCTGGAAGCTGTAAGACATAGGAAAGTAGACTTCAACATTGGTGCTACAGTATTAAATATCCACCAAACAGTACCAGATGTCTACAGCAGCGGTCCCCAACCTTTTTTGCGCCACGGACCGGTTTATGCCCGACAATATTTTCACGGACTGGCCTTTAAGGTGTCGTGGATAAATACAACAAAATAAAACTAGTACTGGTACCGAAAAAAAGAAGATTTATTCATAACTCACATGAAAAGACCCAGAAAAACTAGTTAACGATAAAAATGATAACAAAATAACGCTAAAAACCGATAAAAACCCTGAAAACCATACATTTCACACCTGAGCCTCAACTCTCGCGGCCCGGTGCTGGACCGGTACCGGTCCGAGGCCCGGGGGTTGGGGACCGCTGGTCTACAGTACTACATGGACTGGTTTTACTAATGGTAATCTCTGTATGCAATTCATTATATGTAACAAGAGCTTCATATCTGATGCTCACTTTAAAAAGATGAAGACAATCTTCTTTTCAGAGACTTTTTTGTTGTTTAATAGAAATGATTTATTCTAAATCTCTGCAGGTATTGCCACCCTCAAATATTACATTTTGCATTTCAGCAGCAAAAACAACAAACTTCCCTGGCTGTAAACAAAATTATAAAAAAAAAACCAAACAAACAAAATGTGTGCATAGAGGTGCCATTAAGGGTAACTTCATTCTTCTGTGATGTTAGACTGTTTCATTTGCTTTTGTCTCTTCATATAATCTCAGATTGACTTGATGGCATTAAAAAAAATTGGGCCTTTCTGGAGGCCATACGTCTCTGGGGTCCACACCATCTGCTGCTGAACTCTTTGTTCTTTTTGTCGCTGAAGATAGTTCTTTCGACTGTGGTTGTCAGATGCTTTGCAGCTGGTACTTGAAGTGGAAATAAGGATTGACTAGGGGGTCTACACCCCAATTCCCAGCATCTATACTTTCAGAAATGCTTCACCAAGCTTTTCCTTGGAACAATGCAACTGGATGACTTTGTTTACTTATCTACTAAATGTCAATCAGTCATGTTCAAAGTTAGGAAACAAAAAGTAATTCGGATTTCAATTTTGTGAATGAAAAGTTTCTATAGTTGTATATAAAGACTGAACAGGGTGATGGGAAAAATAAAGAAATGAATAAGAAGTAAAAACATTCATACTTAAGTTGAATTACTCTTATGTGTGACTTCTGTTCTTTTGATCCCCAACACAATTTTGCCTAGAGGAAAAGCCCATGGAGTGTCTGATTTCAACAGTGAACATCAACATATCATGATAAGCTTCACCTGACAGACAAATGCTTTAACTCATACTCAGTATTGGATGCATTCACAGCTCCACTCTGTGATTCAAAGACTGATGCAAGGCATCAAATAAAAGTTTCCAATGTCAGGGTCCATTTAGAGCAACTAGGCCAGATAGTCTCTGCAGGCACATTTCTAAATATCAGCCACACTTGTGTTATATTTGGGACTGCAAATCAGGTTAAATGTTACTTTCCACATTTCCCGTGGAAAATCACAGTCAGAATTTATTTGGTTAAAGTCAAGATAAGGTATGGATCATCAACCTCCTGACTACTTACAGGGACGAAATATGCCCACTAGTCTCCCACCTTTGACAGTAACCATCTTCTTCTTTTATTTCTTTTATTTCTTTTCTTTTCTCTGTGCTATGTTTGAACCTTAAGGAAACAGACCCATATATAAACCTAGCAGAAAAAGTAAGTTAACTTTTGTTTAGTTGAGAATTTTTGACACTTCTTCTAGAAGTACATTTGTTAGATCAGACACTGATGCTGGACTAGAAGGCCTTGGCTAACTGTCTCTGTTCTCATTCATCCCAGAGGTGTTCTATTGGGCTGATGTAAGGACTCTTTGCAGGTCAGTCAAGTTATTCCACACCAAACTCACTCACCCATGTCCTTATGGGTCTTTCTTTGTGTACTGGTGCACAGTCATGTTGGAACAGGAAGGGGCCATCCCCAAACTGTTCCCACAAGTTGGGAGCATGACATTGCTTAAAATGTCTCAGTATGCTGGCGCATTAGAGTTCTATGTCTCTACCATTTCACCATTAACAACTCTACAACAAGCTGCTTGTGACTGGTGTTTACAAGAGTGTCAATGACTTGTCTCTAGGCATGAGTGAATGGGGCTTAGCCAATTAATTTCATAGTGACTGCTAGCATCTTCCGGTAACAGCTGGCTACCAACTTTCTCTAGTACCTGTCGTTGCCAGATGGTCACAGACTGGTCTCTAGGCCTGTGCGAGTGATGTTTTAGGCCTAGATTAGTTTCCATGTCCACAAGCCTGTTAGGGTCCACTTCGACCTAAAAAGAAGTCAAAGGAACCTCAACAGGATCATTACAAACAATAGGAAAACTATTTGGTCAGGTCCAGTGATCAATAAGGACATCCTCCCCACCAATACTAATACTATAGAATACTAATTGACTACTTGACATGTGATCATCGCTAGTGAATTCCAAACAATGTTAAGCAGAATAAAGCATACCCATCCCTTCTTTGTCAAAAATGATAGATTTCAGCTGAATGCTAATCTTAACCTTTTTCCACAAATGTCTCTATAAAAGGTTTATACCAAAATTAAATGGATAATTCTTATTCACAGAGTATGCTGAATAATGTCCCTGGGACTATTATGAAGAAATTTTCCCTCTGAAATTCAATAACGTGAAATACAGGTCATGAGTTTATTCTCTTCCATGCACTAATCCTACCCAGAGATAACAAAGTAAAATGAATGTTTTAAGCAAAACGGATTCAGTCATTTCTTTGTAACGCTTTAATTCTCAGCAGATGCCAAACTCTGCCTCGGGCTCGGTATCTCATTGAATATTATCATGTTAATGAAAGCACTGTGAATGTGCGTAAAAAAATACATGGAAATAATTACCTAAAAATATTCCTATTAAAAGGTTTTTGTTTGAAGGAAGAATATGGCAGAAACCTGCATAAAAGTGTAGTCCTACAAATCGACTGCTAGCACAAGTCCAAATGTAAACCAGAAGTTCTTAAAACGTCTGGTTTAAATTTCTTAAAGAATACCTTAAAGAATGCTATTTACTGGTTTGGTTTACAGCTTTTTGTTTGTTTGTTTGTTTTTAACTGGTTTGGCTTGCACCTGATTCAGAATAGGAATGAATGAAACTATACATCCACGTGACAGAATGCACAAATGTAATATGCATTTGTTTCTTAATAATGTGGATAGTGTGGTATTATATAGGGTATTGTGTTAGCTCAGGAGGTTCTGATGACAGGAGGTTGGTATTAAATAACAATTTAATTTAAATAAAAAAAAACCCTTAAAAATGACTTCTCTTCTTGCTAGGCAATTATTCACTAATAGCTTAACACACACACACACACACACACACACACACACACACACACACACACACACACACACACACACACACACACAGGAAGTGGCACATGAATCAGAGGAAAAATGCAGCCACACAGAAAACACAAATAACAACCAGCTTATGAGACTGATATTTAAATTTTTTACCCTGGATCTAGCAACAAATTTTAAATGTTAACCATAGATTTTCTACACAAAGTGATAACTGTCTGTCTGGTGCTTGGAGCTGACCTGGTGGTATACCACCAATTATTAGTGCTTTTAACTAAGGAAACTGATGCCTGCCTCCCCCATTGGTACAGTGACAACAGTGTAGGTAAACCAAAAATCCTTTTTACTTAGCCTGAGCAGCACATTAATGAACTGGTACCAGAGCAAGCCTGAAGCTCTGTCTGTGTAACTTAATGTGGTCATATCTACTGCTTTTATTATGTTCCTCGTTTGTCATGGCTAGGAATCACATTAGCAATTTAATATGGTTTTTGAACTAGCTTGAATCATGTAATAGGACTTTGTGGCTGGCAAAGTCAGCATATAATATAAGACATCTTCAAATAAATGTTACTTCTTGAAAGAAAGAAAGAAAGAAAGAAAGAAAGAAAGAAAGAAAGAAAGAAAGAAAGAAAGAAAATCCCATGTTTTGTTTCAGTATCTTGTTCTTACTCAAGAATGTGCAGGGATTGTTTATGTGCCTTACTTTTATGACTGCGTGTGATACAAAAAACATGTACAAAGATTAGGCTGAGTGTACAGGTGCAGTTGGATTTTCTTTGGCGAGACAGGAAGATATATTGATGATGGTGTGAGTATATGAGAGAAAAAGCAAGAAATTGAATGATTAATATTCAGTGTTTATCAGTTAGTTGAGGTCAGGGAGATGGAGTCCTCCTTATTGGCGGAACAGCAACAATATTCTTTGGGCCCTGCAGCACTTGATTCCTGGAATCAGAAACAGCATCTGGCCAACAATCCTCCATCAGTGCTAAGCCAATATTTATTTGCTCTGATAAGATGACCACAAAATGTCATTGTTTGCCATGCAGCGTATGGTTCGAGTTGCCTGTTGGATTGTTTGCTTTCCCAAAATCAGAACTCTTTAGCAATGATATCACTGCAGGCTATGCTGGTGTCACAGTGTTAAATATCTGTCCACATCTTCTTATCGACTTACTTAAGTTAGACCACTGACACAATCCAGTGAAAAGGATATATAATATATACAGAGTAGATACAGTCTATCTATCTATCTATCTATCTATCTATCTATCTATCTATCTATCTATCTATCTATCTATCTATCTATCTATCTATCTATAGATCTAGTATGAGTGATCAGTGGTTTTCCATGAAGCAAGCAATCTGTCTCCTTGCATTCTGTCCCATAAGGCTCTCATTTTAGCAACTCGGCAAGGAAAGCCTTTATGATAGAGAAGGGACATTAGTTTCCATCATATCTGGTATAATAGAACAAGCAAGATGAACAGGTGTGGGTGTACGAGAAATCATTTGCTTAACCAGCTGTTTTGCTAATATGTGGTTTTCATTTTTACCTCAGCTGTAAAAGGCTGATGGGGTGTTGTCACCCTGCCAGGCGGGCAGGTGGGCAGTTGGGTGATGTAGACACCAAATTCGGGAATACAAGTTCAAATCTCGGCAAACTAGACCTACAGAGGTCAAGTTTTTTTTAATATTGGTCATTAGTACTTTTTATTTTTAAAATCTATTAATGGGGGCATCAAAAGCAATTCTGGGGATACTTTTTTCTGCAGAGTAATTACTATTAATTTTAAGCAAAATGTACAATTTGGTAATAATACAGTTTTATATATAGTGAGATATTTGTATATAAGTTTATAAGTTTAGGTATATATAAGTTTAATTAAAAAAAAACATTTCTATGTGTCTACAGTACTCTCTCTGTCTCAGGTTTCATTTGTCAAACAAAAATATTATAGTCTTACAGAAGTAACCACAGTTCTAATAAACCTGTTTTTGCACAACCAAAAGTAGCATTAATAATGTCACCTACTACTTACCTTTTTAATAAATACATTTAATGTGTCTCTTCATTATTCCTTGACTCATTCAAAAAATATGATTTTCTAGGTTAATCTGTCTTTTCACGCTCAGTCACCGTCTTCTACTTTGCATTCCTGTCATTTTTTCCTTACCCTGTTGTTTTTCTTTATCTGTGCTCCTCAGCCCTTTCTTCATCGCCCTCTCCTTCCCTCCTTGTTGTTACTTTCCCACCTTTGTATTTAAATTTCTCTCTCTTTTTTTGCCCTCATTTTGCGTCCTTTTCACTCTGTCTTCTGACAAAAGGGATACATACCATGTCTTTTCTGATGGCAATATTGTAAAAACATAAAAGGTTGGAGGTGTCAGTTATGCTTTCCTAATGCTTTTATGTGTTCACTTATTTTAATGGTAGATAACTGACAAACTCAATAATTATCACAGATAACAGAACAAAAGTACCTTTAAAATTAAAAATTTGTGTGATCATTTTTTCTGCCTTTATAGTAAAATAAGCAACAAAGAGTTCCTATTAAAAGAATCCTGAATAGTGCCCTTTTGAAGTACTCTATAATAACAACATTTTAATGCCAATTCTGATTTCATTCTTATCATTAAACTGCAGATTTTAAGTCTCTTGCCAATCTTATACAAATATAATTTTAACAATTCAACATCATACAGTTTTACCAAGAGTTCAGTCAACATCTCATGTGCACTTACACTAAATACATATACTAAACTATACTATTGTTATTCCAGTAATGCCATTTATTCTTACTGTTTTCATGGAGTTAAGATTACATGTCCAAATCTTGATGATACCCATATTTCCTGGTTGAGCATGTGATGTGGGTATCAGAATTCTAGCACTAACCTTTAAGACAGAATTTAACAAAAAACAAAAACCCAACTTACACTGGTCCACAATCATAGATGAACAAGAAAACACATCAAATTCAATTCGATAAATGTATTCTCTTTATTTGTTTTTGTCAGGCTCTTTATTTTCCTATTTTGAAAGACTGTTGCTTGACACACTTATCAAACATTCATTTCATTTCACTGCAGTTTACTGCATGTGGCGAATAAAAGTTGATGATGAACAGTACTTTTTTACAGTTATGAACCAATAACTTCTTCAGTAACTTGTTATATCACATTCAATAAATGTGATATAACTTTCAGGTTTTGGGGCCTTGTGTCTACTCCGATCAACTGTGGAGAATTTTTCTAATGATCAGTGCTGACATGTTCAAAAGGCCACATGCAGTAGCACTGCTAATTTTACACCAGCCTCATGCTAACTGGATTAAGTATAGTTTTTGATTGCCTTCACTCTGTGCCTTTTTTAAACCATCTTTATATCCAGCGTGATTTGATTCCAATTCAAATGTCATCAGTAAGGTTCATAACAAAGAGGATTTACATGCAATCAAGTTGTTTCTCTTCCAACAGCACCAGTCAAATGGATCACATCAATGTTTGAAAATTGCCAGCAATTTAGCACAGTCATAAGCATATCAGTAAGGTGAAGCATGAAAAAATTAATGCCACATGACAGTGTATCAACACCCTATGATGTCCCTTTTAAAATACGAAGAAACATGGGCAGATGACTTTGCAAAAGACATTTGTGCTTAAGTCAAGCTTGATCTGAGTGACAGAAATGCTGAAGCCTTCATCTGACTACTATTCAAGTATTTTTGTATACAATAATCTGCTTGATTACCAAGATAGTTGCTGCGAAAAAAAAGTCATCCTGTATTTGATTTGATTTTTTCCCAAAATGTTTGGCTATGAATCCTTAGAGGCAAATTACAGCTGGAATAGAGCTACTACCATTATGAAGTAAAATATTTATGTCAGTTGAATCACTTTACCAACGTTATACATGGAGCCTTAAAATAATAAGCATGCCACATACCTACTATTGTAATTTTCCTGTAGTGTTACTAAATACATTTAAATATAGATAGCTGTTAATAACATATTAACTTTACCTACTTATGATTGTTAACATCATTTTGACTCATCCTACAACATCAGCAGTAATGGCAAATAAACAATTTCCTGATGAAGTTGTTAATTTTCATCTAAGATTTGACAAAACAAGTTTTGTGAGATCAATTTCATTACAGATTGTAAATCTAAAATATACATTTGAATAAACTAATAAAAAAGTGTGCAACAAATAACATAACAGCACATCTAAAAAATGTAATAATTATATAAGAAGAACTTCATGAACTGATTGTCTTCATTTGATAACTGATCTCACAGCTGGTTACAAAAATGTAAAACACACCAGCGGTAAAGAACTATTAAACACACATGAACATTAGATCTTTAATAAGCAAACCCATGAGCTGGAAAACCTAGAGTAGTTAGAAGTCTATGGATATAAGACTGCTATGATGAAAATCAAAAATTAAAAAAACAAAAAAACAGCAAAAAAAAGAAACCCCAACAAGAACCACAGTTTGTTTTGTTAGTTTCAAAGTGTGCATAAAGCTCAACAAATGACATAGAATAAAGACAGAATGTTATATGCCAAGAGGGGTAATATACAAAATGATTCTCCTAAACGAAACACAGATTTGTAGAAAGTGTAAGTACGAGCTTGTGACTCTAATTAATCAAATTGTTGGTGTATTTATTCACAATATACTTTTCATTTCCAATGAATCCCACCTTGCATGATATAACTAAAAAAAACATCTTGTTTTGAACCACAAGTTTAAAAAGGATGAATTATATAATCCCCATACCTGCCACCACTACATGTTTTATTAGCTCTAAATGCTTAACATGCCAACAGGAAGAGGGCTCACTGAAGTTGAAACAAAATAAAGAAGAAGATTAGTCCAGTGTGTGTGGCTGGCAACATGCTCTGTTTGTCAGTTTCAATTAACCATAACACTCTTTAATCCTTATTACAATTAAAATTACAATTTGAAAAAAAAAAAAAAAAGAAAAAGCAAAGAATAGGAGGAATGCTTGGTAAGCACTGGCCTATCACACTGTCAACACTTCAAGTTTCAGTCTGAGGACATACAGTAAAATAATGTGTACAATAGCTGGAGGAATCATCTTTGAATATAAAATACTCAATGCATATGCAATAACTATTAGTGGCATAATGTTGGATAAATAAGGGTACATCGATTTCACAAACATAGTAATTGGATAAGGATGATTGCATTAACATAATTTAAATAGCAAAGCAATCACTGCATAATTCATTTTCATCATGTTATCAGACGTTGATAACTAATGTGATGTAGAAACAGCGAGTACTTTGCTTTTATTTTCTGATAAGCTTTCTTTTCAACACGTTCTTATATGCTGCTTGTGTAGCTTGGGTTTTGCTGGAAAATGTGCATTGCTTACATACTGCTTAAATTACAGAGTTTGGACAAAAAGCTTATATTTACCTTTGAAACCTTTTTTAAAGTAAAATATGATCATTCTGATCGGATCAGAATGATCATATTTTACTTTAAATTTGTTAGCTTTCTCGACCCTCCATCTACAAATGTGTTATCTAGGCCTTTGTTAAAACCAAAGTCGATTTCCTGTTCCTGTTCTTTATCAGCAATAGTGGAACTTAATTCCAAAATTAAAAGACATACTTTCTCATTTACCTCGCATAGCATATGACTATTCACATACTTTAGGCTTTAAATGCCCAAACCTTGACTTCTGTCAAATAACATTTCACAGTAATCCCATAGAACCCAGTGAGTTCTATGGGATTATTTTTCTGAATTTTAAATTTGTAAATTCTTTGAATGGAGTTATTCGACTAATTATTGTAAAGTGTACCTTTTTCTTATTGCACAAAATAATAAGTTAGAATGCAACCCAAACAAAACATTCATAATAGTGATAATAATTATAGAATCTTTGAACTGATTATTAAAAAAAATGCAAAAAACGAAGTCATGTTATTAAGCTGTGAAAAAAGAGCACAGTGTTATCGTACATCGAACCAAAGACCATCTGCTTCAAACCTTTCTTGCTCTTGTAAACTCTCATAGTTTCAGGCCTAAGTAAGTGTCTGGTTTCTATATTTATCCCAGATGAATATCAGTTTGTGTTCTCTCTAAGCCAGCTCACAGTTCAATATCCTGCTGTGTGTTAAGGGGCAAAAGAGAGACACAGAAGAACAATGACAGAGAAACGCTAGACATACATTTTGCATCAAGATATGCACACATGCAGCCCCTACAGCTCCTTACAAATGCACAAAGCCACACAATGAAATACTCCAGAGACATGCAGTTGAAATACCTAAAGGAAAAAAATAACCCTTTTATTAGAGCACGGAAGATAAAAACAGGATGGGAAAAAATCTTAAATGCATAAAAAAAACCCATAGTCAACCACTTCTTCAGAGCTTCACACATGCCAGGGTGGGAGCTTGGCTGCTGGGGGTATGTGTCAAAGCGAGGCCCCTGTCTGAGGAGATTTAGGCCTCAGACAGAGATGAAACGAAGCCTAACCTCAATGCTGAGCCTTGTGGTCTTCTGCCTCATCCCGTCTGTGTGAATTTGTGTGTGTGTTAACACATCCGTCTCTACATGCCTTATGCATGTGTAGGTCCATATGCATATTGTATACTGATATTTTTGTGTGGGTATTTGAATGAGTCAGCCTGCATGTATGTCTGCGGATTCTTTAAATATATGGGTGTGTGTGTGAGAGAGAGAGAGCAGAGAGAGAGAGAGAATCATCATGCATAAGCATTGTGTGTCCTGCTCACCACAGTTTACTCCCTCAGATCCCTCAGCCCCAGTTCTGTGGCCCAGATTTCATTAGCTGCCCTTTGGCTTCCCCTCCACCATCTGAATCTAATCCTTTAGCTTCCTTTGACATGGAGCTGACTAATGAACGTCAATATTTTGGTTAGAGTGACCAGGATGTAAAGAGAGAGGGGCACAAGAGTGATGAAAGAAGTTTGTGTACGAGTGTTACTATTTTTCCCATATAGAGTCTTGGGTGGGCCACAAAGGCATATTAACATCAACTAAAATATACTTTAAAGCTAAAAAAAGTTTAAAGTTGATTTTTAATTACCTGTCGTAGAGATGAGATCAACCATAGCCATGTAACAAAAGAAATGCCTTAATCTTATTTTGAATGTTAATTTTCTGCTAACCAGCTAGCCTCAGCCATTCCCATCTCATATTTCCCCACCGTCTGTGGCAGTCCTGAATATATTCTGAAGATTGTCCTTGTTCTACTCTTCTGAAGACCTAAGATGAGCTGCAAGGCCATTCAAGCTGCAAAGCAGCACAAGGAGTAATGGCAGCTCCATTCCAGCATGGAGTCCTTACATGGGATCAGGAACTAACTGGGGACACCTAAATTCTTTAAGAAATCATATGTGCCCTTCCTTTGGAATAAATATGAATGCACTCATGTCTATGTGTGTGGGTGTATGTATGCAAATGGGAAAAGACTTTAGAAGTGTTATTATGTAAACAGCAGCATAATTCATGCAAGGTAAACCAGTTTGATGAACTGAAACTACAACAACTCTGGGAAAAAGGCGGTATGATTAGGCAACAAGGCTTTGTTAAAATAAGTGACAGACCACAACTCTTGTTTTTGGCACTTAAGTTTGGGATCCCTAGACCTTATCTATTAACCTAATCTACACAGCCTTTCTTATATTTTTTGTGGAACAGTGGGTATTTAACTGAGTAGACTGGTATAAAAATTGCTTGGTTGACAATCATATATAACCAGTGTTGGGAAGGTTACTTTTAAAATGTATTCCATTACAGAATACAGAATACATGTCCCAAAATGTATTCTGTAACGTATTCCGTTACGTTACTCAATGACAGTAACGTATTCTGAATACTTTGGATTACTTAATATATTATCATGCTTTTTACAACAACGTGAATGTACTATTGCTGTGTGATTTATTACTATTACTGAAGGTCCGCGACTCCGAACTGTAGTAAAGGGACCTCTGACTAATACGGCGGGGTCCCTGTCGGCTCGTAGCCGAAAAATAGCTTTACTTTGTTGTGTGTGTCAACTTTTATTGCGAGAGACAGAGAGAGGCGTTGAAAGACTGCTCCAACAGAACTTATTGTTTTCGGAGGAAAACACGAACACAGGTGTACAGTCGAGTCTTAATAGCTTACTTACAACTGGGCTCGTCAGGCACTCTTCTTGGCTGCAGTGGTTATTATTATATTTACATGCTTCCAGCTCCCGTTTTTGCTCGATGACAACTCGTACCTTTCCACTCCCCTTTTTCTCCCTTCTCGCGCTCACAGACACATAACGTGTATGGCAGTCCATTCTCCCTGCAACACGGACTACACTGCCCATGATGCTACATTCTTTAGAGCTATGCTTGTAGCATTCTGCCTATTAGCTTAGCACAACAACAACAACAACGAAAAGGCGCTCTCTCACCCAGGAAACACACAGTCGCAGAGAGAGAGAGAGCGTCGCCCTGTAACCATGGCAACCGTAACGCTGCCGCCTGGAACAACAGAACGTAGCTGTCAAACAAAACCCAAACAGTCCTGACCCGCGACAAAATGAAACAGGAAAGTACCGCAGTGTAATCCATTTATTTCAACAAAGTAACTGTATTCTAAATACCACCTTTTTAAACGGTAACTGTAACGGAATACAGTTACTCATATTTTGTATTTTAAATACGTAACGGCGGTACATGTATTCCGTTACTCCCCAACACTGTATATAACTGCTAGAAAGTATGTTTTGGGGTTAGGTGCTACAGTAGGCATTTTCTTGTTTCAATTTTACATCAACAGCTGGTGGTTGGCCTTTATTGAAGTAATTATAATTCTTAAAATAGAACTACTTCAAGATTTCTGTCACCTCGTTTGCGCGCAGCACCTCCGTTCCTGTATCCTTGTGATGTATTAATGTAGCTTTGGGACAAATTCAGAACAATTGTCAAAACAACTCTCCCTTTGAATCCAAAAGGTCAGCATTGTTGTCATGGGTGAATTATGATACTATATATGCAGAAAAAATATGTGTTAGTTGACACATATGCTTGTGTTAACAAAAACTTTTTTGAGGGCTCTTGAAATGCGAGTAAGCATGAAAACTAGGGATATGTGTTTTGTTTTTTTGTTTTTAATATACCCAGTGACTATAGTCAGTGAAGATGATCCTCGTTTTTTTAGAAACTCCTTCAGAATCACTCAGTTATACACTTTTCACACCTGGGAGCTACCAAGTACAACCACAGTATTATACTCTTTCTGTCTCTGAGTGGCTCCACTTGGAGCACTTAGGGATTCAGCAACACCCTCAAAAGCAGCTCGGTGTTAAAATGAAGGAAGAAAGCGTCTACTCTCCCCTTATTTTCTGTCCTTATTTGGAGATTTCCTTGGTCACTTGAGATATTACAAACTGTGCCCCATTTTTTTTTCAAGAAATCTGTTTCTCAACTTTTTTCTTTTTTTAAAATCCAATATATCCAACACATTTCTGTGTCTATCATCTGTATCTGAAAGGAAGTGTGCAAATAACATACAACTATACAGTGAAATAATTATACATATACATTACAATACTGCAAAAGAAGTTCCAAAAGATGCTTATTAGACACTTTATGGAAAACAGTCTTCACAGCTGTGGTCTCATGGTATTAATTTTACTTTGGTCTTTAAGCAGATTCAGGTTAGATGAATGAATTGAATAATGTATGGTTTCAGTTAAACTTTTGCTCCCATTTGTTATAAGTGCATTAAGTTCCCAGGGAACACATTTCCATCCTTTAGACTTTCAATCAAAGAGTGCCCACAAATTCTCATTGTGGTCTGGCAAGGCTCAAAAAAGGTCTAATTTCAAGTAGAATGTACGACAAATGATTGACATATGTTCTCCTTTGCTAGGCTGGGAAATAATATAATAGCATGTGCTTGGTAATATATTTTATAAAGATTATTTAAGTGGCTAAAAGCTAAATATACTGTTCCTAATTATTTAGAAGAACATACATGTAGACAGTGATGCCGGTAACGCGTTGCTTAGTAACGCGTTACTCCGAATATGACCACTTTTTCAGTAACGACTAATCTAACGCGTTACTATTTCCATAACAGTAGTCAGATTAAAGTTACTTGTCCAAACCACTGTGCGTTACTATTTTTTTAAGCAAAAAGATTTGGTTTCTTCTTTTCGTCTCAGCGGATGACAAACGCATACGTGTCGTGAAACGTCACATAAGCGACAGGTCACGTTTCCCGCTCACAAGCAGCCAGCGACGTAAAAAAGTGTAAACAACAATGGAGGGAGAGAGATGTTCGTTCTTTAGCTGGAAATATGGTCACTATTTTGAGTTTCTGTCAACTAAAGATTTAAATATTAAGGTTCGTTGTACACTCTGTGTTGGCGAAAAAGTGTTATCTACCTTCAAAAACACTACGTCAAACTTAAAGAAACATTTGGAGTCGCAGCACAGCACAGTCAAACTCACAGAGAGAGTCCCACCAAGTGGTCCGAAGCAGAGAGCCGTGACTTCCGCAGAAGGTCCTACACCCCCCAAACAACAAAAGTTGGACTTTGGTGCAAAACCAGTAAGTGATGAAGAATTGAAGAAGTTGGTCGCGCAGTATATTGTAGAAGAAATGCTACCTATAAACACTGTTGACTCGCCCTCGTTTCGTGCCATAATAAAAAAGATCCCTACTTCTGTTAATGCCGAGCTGCCTCACCGAACGACTTTTACTTCTTACTTGGAGAAGGAGTTTACAGAAATGGAGAGAAATTTGAAGGCCACACTGAATGAGATTGACTTTGTTTCAACTACCGCGGATATTTGGACTGCTAACAACAGAAGCTATATGGGAGTAACGCTCCACTGGATCAGTAGAACCACATTAGAGCGTCACAAGGTTGCATTAGCATGTAGGCGAATTCGTGGTAGACACACGTATGATGTCATTGGTACAGAAATCGAAAACATCCACTCCTCTTATGGATTACTCAACAAAGTAGTTGCAACAGTTACTGATAATGGATCCAACTTTGTTAAGGCGTTTCAAGTTTATCATCCTGTCACGGAGTCCGATGATGAGACGGAGGAGGAAGAGTCCAGCCCCAAAGACGATGATGTCACTTTTTCTGATCTGTCAGAAATCCTCTCGGCTGAGAATGAAAGTGATGGTCAGCTGTCTCTTCCCCCGCACCGCAGGTGTGCTTCGCACACCATCAACATAATTTGCACACGTGATGTGGAGAAACATTTAACAACCAATGCAGAGAGCAGGGCTGTGTATAGGAGCAGCACAGCAAAATGCACAGCTCTTTGGACCAAATCGAGTAGATCTACACTTGCATCAGAAACAGTGGAAGAAATCAGCAAAAGAAAGCTCCTAATACCAACATCCACAAGGTGGAATTCCTTTTTTGATGCTGTAAAGAGAATTGCAGAAATCCCCATGGGTGAGCTGAATACTCTGTGCACAAAGCTAGGACTGAAGTGCTTCAAAGATCAAGAATACCAGTTCCTGCATGAGTACTGCATGGCCATGAAACCTCTGACTGCAGCACTGGACATTTTACAAGGCGACTGTCCATATGGAACTTTACTACCAACACTTGAAGTTCTGATGCAGAAGACCCAGGCTGTGAAAGATGACCTCTCCAGGATGACTGCAGGCCTTCCAGATGCCATTGTACAGGTACGCTCTATCTTGAAATTAGTCAGATTTTTTGCTTCATACAATTCACAAACATGGAACAGAATATTAATTATCATTGAAAAATAAGATTAAAACAATTAAAATGTTTACAAGTAACCTAAAACAAAATAAATCCATAATACTGATCTCATATTAGGCATGGTTTGCAAATAATTCAATAACATAATAAATTGTAGGCATAAAAATATCAATTATGTTTTTTAGGCTATTCAGACTCGTTTCGCCGGTGTGCTGGATGACAAAGATGCCCTTCTTGCAGCTGCCAGTTGTCCAAAATTCAAACTCCGATGGCTGAGAGATGCAGGGAGGAGGGAGCGAGTAAAACAGCTTCTGACAGCAGAGTGTTGCACCACTGCTCCTCTGGCAAAAAACCCTGCCAGTGTGCCCAGTGCTACTACATCTAGCAGCCAAGGTGAGATGGACTTTTTCACTTTTGAGGCAGAGCCAGAGGAGGAGACCTATTCTGCAGAAAAAGAAGTCATGGACTACCTGATGTCAGGCTACGACCTTCAGATTCTGCATAAATTTTCAAGCATAAAGACAATTTTTTTAAAGTATAACACTCCAACCCCATCAAGTGCTCCTGTGGAGCGACTTTTTAGTCTGGGAGGTTTGGTGCTCACGCCTAAAAGAAATCGACTTTCTGACAAAAGGTTTGAGAAGCTTCTGTTAATGAGGTACAACCACTGGTTTACTCGCTCCACTCTACTGTTTCCCCCATAACATGCGATGACAACATATACTGAAAAAACAGAGAATGGGGAATCCAATTTAAATAATTCAATTACTTGTAAATAGTTAAGTTTATCAAAGTCACTTAATAAACTTATTAAAGTTTTCAAGTTGATTAACTTAAAACAATTACCTGCAAGGAAGTAAGGCAATTTAAGTTGGACCTGCAGTCTCTTTTTTTTTTTTTTTTTTTTTTTTTTCATAAGATTAGTCCAAAGTTACAAAAGCGGACAATAGTGCTTACATGTGGATGGTATAAAAAGTATCTTAAGGGAAGTCAAGAAAGACTCTTTGTTTGTTTGTTTGTTTTTTTATAAAAAGTATTTATGTTAAGTGAAGTAACAAAACTGTCTTTATTTTCATACAAACAAGTATTTCTGTCAGGAAAAAAGTTAAGTTCAACTTCAAATGTCAGGAGATATATTGTTGACATTACTGTTAAAATACACTTCCAATAAAGTGAGTATTGGCAAAATCGGTTGATGTTTTTATGTTGAGGCAGTGGGGAGTGTTATTGGCAGCTTCTGAAAGTAACTAATAAAGTAACTAGTAATCTAACTTAGTTACTTTAAAAATAAAGTAATCAGTAAAGTAACTAAGTTACTTTTGGAAGGAGTAATCAGTAGTCCGTAATATATTACTTTTTCAAAGTAACTGTGGCAACACTGCATGTAGATGGATGGAGTGGGATGACTGTGAATCTGCAGATTTTGGCTTTCACTCACAATGTTGCTAGGTTTAGACACCATTGCTACTTCATTAGATTTAAGAAAGGAAAGTGTGTGCTTTAGGTAAAACTATGCCTACTCATAATATTACCCCTGAATATGGCGAGCGTCCTGCACAAGCATGTTTTTATGAGACGGACAGATAATGCTTTTAAGGGTCTCGCCGATTTAACAAATGTCACTGTTTAAAGTCCAAGGAATTTCAACTCGCATAAAAAAAACAATACGATTTGTTGAACATTGACAAATACACATATGTAAATTGTTATGTGTGCTAATGCCATCAGAAGTTAATTGTAATTGTTTAACATAACACATAATAATACAATGTACAATACATGTATGCACACTAAAAAAACATGGTTGCAAAGATATGAACATCTTTGTTAAGGTGTGTGTGCGTGTGTGCGTGTGTGTGTATGTGCTCTTAACAAGCCTTCAATCAAGATGTGATTTACAAGTCTTGGTTTCTCTAGCCACATTTTACTGCCTACAGCCCTCTGAGCAGGAGCCTGTATTTGGAAGAAGCTTAAACCTTGAGAGCAACATTTTTTTAATTAAATTTGACAGCGGTTTCCAACTGCAATGGTTTTCTTCAGTTCTCATGACCACAGAGAAGTGGGGTCCAGGACAGAAAGTGTGGCAGAGTAGTCAGGGGAAAGGAGGGGGGAGGAAGAAGGGTATTGGGCCACTAGGTAGAGAATAGAAAGATGAAAATGAAGGAGGTAGTACGATGATGTGATGTGAAGTGATATAGAAAAGGCATTGGGAAGAGAAAATGTCTTGGAAAACAGAGACTTAAACTGGTTTGGTGTTGGTTGGGCTAAGGATTGGATGAGGTATCAATGCCATGAGTAGACAACAAAATATTATCTAAAATGATAGGGCCAAGTCGCTAATTCCTATGAGAGTGTGTGATCAAGCAGCTAACAGAAAGTCTGACAGCAATTTCAGAGACTGCCTTTGACTTTCCCAAACTGATGGCTCTCCCTTGCTGTAAACCAGTAGTCCAAACAGATGTAAGGAGATGTGGACCAACAAGTAGCTAGCTGTTTCATCCATCTCCAGCCACCAGCTTTAATTACTCAGCACAAAAAAGGAGCTTGTGCAATATATAAAGAGAGAAAAAATAGTCTTGAATTTTTCATATTTGGATCAGGCTTGAATTGGAAGCATTGTACCCCACCTTCCGAACAGAGTATAACAAGAAAAGTAAGATTTTTTTTTAAATCTCTATTCTAAATTTTAAATAGATATGCATTTGGCTGTACTTTTGTATAGTGTTGTCTGGTTTAACGTGGCATATAAAATAGTATACACTAAGCTGTACTATGATTCTTTTTAAATCTTTGAGACACAATGACTGGTGGCAGTAGGACTTTGTCAATGCTGTTAAGTTCACAGCAGAAAGCTGAAGGAGTGTGGAAAAAAAGGGTGTACTTGGTAAAATGTTGCAGCTCTTTTATCCAGCAATCATACCAACATTATATAGCAGGATCAACCCTCCTTAATTGTGAGAAAAACAGCATTAGGAATTCATTTTTTAAAATATATCTGAAAATTTTTAGAGCGATGCCAATCAATATTTAATTGGGACCGTGCTGAGTACCTGTCTTTGCAATCCCATCACAAATCAGCCTTTCCATTCCTTATTTATACTCCACTCAAAAAATCTAATTAAACACCAAACACAACATGTTTGGTATGTTTGGGCAGTCAGTACCTTATAAACCGATACATATTGCACCATATTGTGAGTAATAAGCAGGACATGTAGGAGAAGAACAATTTTGATCATTCTGACTTTAATATAAATCAAATTTGATTAAATCCAAACAATAATACTGGTGCCACAAAATGTATTTAAACTTCTTTGTTTTATTTCTTACTATGATTAATAGCAGTGGGTTAAAGTTATATTCCCTAATGAACTAAGAGAGAAAGCAGAGTAAGGACTCGCTAAGAGCAAAATGCAGAGAAATAGAAAACAATTGTGATGTGAGATCTGATCATGTCTAAAATAAATTTTTCAAAATGATAAGGTAGACACTTTCCCTGTCTATTTGTTCTTTTTCTCTCTCAGCTCTTTTATCTTTGCTTCCTAGTTTGTCTCTCTTTGTATTATTATTAGCCGTAATGCTCCGACAATCCATCAAGCGGTGCGGGTTCGTAGCTTAGCAAAGTCGTACTAAAACATTTGACAGATTTTCGAGCGCCGTGTACCACATAAAATCTTTTTCGAAGTCCGTAAACACAACCAGAATTCATACATAAGGCACACGGGATTATAAGGGGCACTGTCGATTTTCAGAAAAATCAAAGGATTGAGTTTAAGTGTGTCGTATTTTCCAAAAAAACACGGTAATAACGACGGCCCGCTAGCATGCTCTACAAAAAATAGTGTTTTGTTGTGTATCTGACGGACGAAAGCTAAACCAGTGAACAACTGAAGTTGCAGCATTTTTACAAACCAATTCTGGTTCATCCGTTTCATTCAACAATCCGCTTTCGCCCTTCTCATTCTCCATTGCCGCCATGCCGGTATTACCGTGAACGATATGATATGGCCCAGCCCTACTGCAGAGGTGGTTTAGTTTCTTTTGCTTATAAAAAAAATGTTTTACTGTGTCCAACAAACTAATACTTTGAGTTTTCGTCCCCAAAATACATTATTTGGAGTAGTTTAAAGAAAAGGACAGTGAAAGAAGAGCTGGCCTAACTCTAACCTATCTGTGTTACATATTTACTTCAACAGTCACTGCCCTGAGTGCTCCGATTACAACAGTCACCAGTTTGTCCGTCTCTATCTGGAAGTCACACACAATCTTAGGTTGGGCATTTTGAACCTATCCTGGGGAGCTCCTCAGGACCCATACTTGGTCACTTGAGATATTGAGACCCATACATGCACAGATGTTTCTGTATATTATGCCAGCTACTTAGGTTATAGCATTCCATGTATGCCCTGCTTGCTAGAATGCTATTATGTACTGGATTATCTCAGGGGCATCTCTACACAACCTGCACCTGGCATCCTGCCTGGTGTGGTGGACCCCAGTCTCTATGGATCTTGTACTTAGAGCTTGTTCCTGTGCTGCCATGATTAGTGCCTCTGTGCTATCTTTCAGTCCAGCTTTGTTCAGCCACTAGCTGCATTTCTCGATATCAGACACCAAGTTGCAGCGATCATCTAATAAACCATCTTTCAAGGTGGGAGGCAACCTTTCTCAACAACTGCCATACAGCTTGGCCTGACTGCAGTCATTCTTGGACAGATTGTTGAAAGTCTGCAAATGTGAATTTATAAATGACAGGTTTCTTCAAATAATCTGTCGGTCTGCACTGACCAGTTGTATAGCAGACTTATTGCTGTTTTATCACCATGTTGATACACCATAGTCTCTTTGAAAATAACAACACACTGGGTCCTGCTCCCCATCTTGAATTCAACGGTTTCAAAGGCAACAACAGCACAAGTTAAATGCACATGGTAATGAAGCCAACAAAATAGTTATAATTGGAAATATTTTTTTCAATCTATTGAGCTTGTATAAATTTACTGTTGCGAAACAGTTACTGATAGGTCAGTCCCTAATTATCCACTTCCAGAAACTTTCATTTTGAATCTGTATACTTAATTTAATCACTTTGGGAATATTGTAGTGATCCAACAGCCCACTGACTACATTTTGTAAAAATAATTTAATTTGTCAATTGACAGTGGAAGTAGAATATTAAGATATGTAATTAGGAGTTCATGTTTTGCCAATGTATTTGCATCATTAAAACAACTCTAAATGTGCTTAAATTAACTAAGTAAAAGACCCACCACCACTAATTATGAGGGAAAGGGGAAAAGATGTTATTAGGATAGCTAAGAAGGAAACTGATAATACTGATACTGAATACTGATAATACATATGTAGACAAAGCTTATATGACAAAGGTGAAAGGGAATGATACAAAAAATGATAATTAGAAAGGGAGAAGCTGACATATAACAGAAAGAATACCAGCCATATAGCTAAGCAGAAATAAAAATGTGTACTGCCCCTTCAGAGGAGGCAGAAGATATGGAGGTGGACTTACTATTTAAGAGCTTACTTGAGTGTTTTGTCATATAGGGAAGAGAAAGAGTGGGGAGAAATGTATCACTAACTGCCTACACAGTACGCAGATTCTAAAAGTAAAAGCTCCGTCATAGATGTTTATGTAACATAGTAGAAAAGATGGCCAAACTGAATGAAACATGTATTGAATATTGAAAGAATGCTCCAAGTAATTGAAAGTTTTGATTAAGCAAAGCATGAGGCTGTAACAGCAGAAATTAAGTTTTCAGGTTTCCTGTTAAAGATATGTACCAGCACAGAGGTGCCATTCATCTTTTAACACTGGTGAGAGGGTTTAAAACAAATGCAACCTTTACAAGACAGCAAGGCTCTGCTCTGATTCCTGATTCTGTGCATACTGCACATCTGAGGTGCAGCAGGGTGTTGTGAGAGTTCACCTCATAAGATTCTTTTGATCTCCTTTGATCTGTTTCCACTTTCTACAGTAGACCTAAAGCCCTAAAATCTAGGTTAGATATGTATATGAAGATATGGAGACAGGTAGCAAAGTAAAGGAATGAACAACATAAAATTTCCTAGTAAGGTTTTAGGCCAGTAAGTACAAATAAAGCAGCTTTGTGCCTTGTATTGATTCTGCAAGTGTATGACACTGCTAGAGAGATGGAAAACAATTATTTTAATATTTCAATGTAAGGTTTTTGGTAATGGTGTTGGAGAACGCCGTCAAACATGTTGAAACAAAATGTTCCATAAGGGTTCATTTTAGTTTAGATGTTTAGATGACTGCAAATGCCATAGCATATGATTCATAATATTTTTTACTCTTGTCAGTTCTCATCATGCTTTATGAGTATGGGGGATTGGCCACTACTATACGTTGTAGATGAACAGGAAACCAAAGGGTTTAACAAAAGAATAACATTAACTGTTGAAGGAATTGGACAGCTGATGACAGTTTCATGGTCAGGTGACGTTAATAGGAGTCTTGATCATTCTCAACATGTAAGAGATGCTCTAATGAATTCAAATGCAAAGGGGTTGCAACAAGAACATGCAGTAAGGTCCTGTTTGTGGGGTTTTTCAGCCTAATATCTTTCATCAACATCAACACCTCTTTGAACTTTATATTGAGAAATTAATTCAATACCTAACAAATGCCAGTTCAAAAGCTAGAATCTGTTCCAGATTTTTAATTTCAAGAAACTGAAAATGCAGCATTTGGTGATGTCCAAGAGCTGTAAAGTACAGACACTTATTGACTGCAGATAATTTGATTCCAAATATTAAAACCAATCCCTATAGTTACAATGATGTTAATTTGCCCAACTGTTCAGACTGCAATTCTTAAATAGATGATAAACCCTCTGCAATGAAGCTGAGAGTCAGCCCTTGATTTACATCCACTGTGTTGGTGCAGACATGCAAAATTAGGAAAAAAAATCCATCTGTGTATATTAAAACTGCATACCCCATTAGTTAATTTAAAAGTTTTATTGTGGAACTTGTTTCAGAATGACATGTCTGTCGGTGCAAGTTCCGGTTTCATTTCCTATTTTAAAATAGTCTCCCTTTTACTTCCATATTGTTTTCAACATGGGCACATAATCACAGAGACCAAATTTATTGCACTGCAACAGATGACCTGCTTGATCTTAATCAACTCCCATTTTCAGCGATTATTATGCCGTTTGTAGTGAAACCATATTGACCACAGAATGCACATTTCTTCCATCAAGGATATTTTGGAAAACACTGCCTGGGAGGTAGGCCTACAGGAAATTAACCTTTTTTTAAACTAATATGCACTGTTGGATGGCATAAACAGAACACACACTTCCAAACTTCTGTAAAAAGAATAGAGCAATGGGATTGAAAAATTAATTGGATTTTCTTCAATATTTTTCTACTAAATTAATTTGTGCTGGTAATACCTGGTAACATGCTAATCATAACAATATAAACATAATGAGGATAATTTGGTACAGTAACTATTGTTACTGTCTTTGGAAATGTTGCCATGCTAACATATGCAAAGAAGGACATGGCCCTGCCACTGAAGTGTCTGACAACTTTTAAAATAATAAATATTTATCTGCATCATAGTTATTTTTCATTCCATATAGTGTTACCTCTGAAGCTGAAAATTTACCCCAATGCAAAAGTAACAAGAAATGCAGACCTAGGTGCCACGTGAGTCTGGCTCCAAAACTATGTGAACTCCCTTAGACTCCCTTGTTAAAATGCCTAATTTTACGTCTTCAAAAAGCATATTTATATCCTAGTACAAAAAAAGCTTTTGTCTTTCTATGGATAGTTTTTCATACGTGATAATTTATAATTATTCAAAAAAGGGTGAATTTCTTATAACTCTTCCCCCTGCATACTGAAGTTGGGGTGTTGCTGCTTTAGTTCACAGGTGTCTGGACATAGGTAACTGTGTTTATACCTTGGTGGAATTTTTTAAGCATTTTCTGACTGACACTATTTGAGTTGATATATCCCACAGGCCATTGAGAAAGTTTATTTGTTCAGTTTAGGTGACTGTAATTCCACCTTTTTTTTTTTTTTTTTAGACTGTTACGTCAGTAAACCGAAAACCAGTGGGTGTTGTCACTGTGGTTTTGTTCATTTTTTTATAATGTCTGTGGTCTTTGGCCATGCAACCCACTCTCCAACAAGGTTCATTTAATTAAGCTGAGCAGTTTGCATAGTCTTGGTGACAAAACTGAGTGAGACTAAGAAAAACAACAACCAACAAACAACACTGAAAAGCGTTCCTTTACTAAAATTAGTGCTTAACTCAACATATAAGTGTGGTTGCTGGGAATGTTTTGGTTATATCTGGTAATAAACTACACGACTGAAGAAATTAACACTTTGACCTGATGGCACTAAATGAAAAGTCGGTGGATCATTCACATTATTAAAATCCATCCAGACAAGAGCATGAATGTACCCACCAAATGTCAAGGAAATCCATCCAACAACTGACGAGACATTTCATTCTTATACCACAAATGTCATCCTCATTGGTGTGGCGGAGAAAAGGTTTTTCCAGAGTCACAAGGACTTCATTAATCACAAGAAAATAATTAATTTCTTATAGGTTTATGGCAATCCACTTCTGTTAATTTTTTTGCACCGCACAGTGTTCTTACAGGTTTTCAAAACTAGAGACACTTATATAACTTAATCATGCAATGTTTCAACACTTAACTCACAATCATAGTAACCCCTGACTTACATATCTCATTTCACTCTTTCACTTTAATTTTCTATACTGCAAAATTGTATTAATTGTGTTTCATCCAGCTTCTCAGCTGACTTGCATCTTTCAAACATGTGATGCTTAGATCAATACAATGGTATAGCAATAAAACCCAATCCTAAGATCTCTATGAGGCTGTTATTAGTTTTAAAAGGGAAAATCATTTGATTAGATGGGATGACTTTGCCAGGTGTCAAACATGCTACTCTTTACTTTCATTAACCCCACTTTTCATGAGATTCTTCACACTGAAATACTTCAGAGGAGATTCCTATTCGTAGAGTTTTTACC
This sequence comes from Simochromis diagramma, assembly GCF_900408965.1. NCBI lineage: Eukaryota > Metazoa > Chordata > Actinopteri > Cichliformes > Cichlidae > Simochromis > Simochromis diagramma. The sequence continues at coordinate 17,599,782 of NW_024387245.1, read as the reverse complement.
CTACATAAAGCACCTTGAGGCAACTGTTGCTGTGATTTGGCACTATATAAATAATTAAAACTGAGCTGAACCAGCAAAAGGTGACAAGGGAAGCTCTTAAGTATCACTGTGTTAAATTGTTTAAAAAAATAGCATGTGTATTTAGTCAACTTTCTCTGAGTAAATAAAAGCTTAGCAATTTTCTCCTTGAGCAGTTTTTCATTTTAAGAGTAATTTCTCTAAATGATGGGAGGTGCAGCAGTTTCCACTCTGAAACCCTTCATTAGAGGTAGCTCCTTCTCACCAGCCTTTGATTCGGGGTCAAAAGTCAAGCCACCTAAAACTTGCTTGTTTAACTGCTCATAGTTAGATTTGCCCTTTCACACATGTGTGTCATATAGCTTGGCCCCAAAACACATTTCTGGCCACATGTAAGCTGGAGTAGATTTAGAGCTGTGAAGTGGCCTTTTTTTTTTTTTATAAAAAGGGAAAAAAAATCTTTAAAATGTTGGTTGTGTCACACTTGGAAACGAGAGCCACATGTTTATGGTTCCACTTTTAGCTTTTAATACTCAGTTGTGTTGCTAGGAGGGGATGGGAGGAACCAAAATAAAGTCGACAAACAACAACAAAGCTGACATTTGTGTGATTTATTGTGAGAATGTTAGAAACACAAAAAGGGACAGAAAGTTTTGGGGAAAATTATCAAAATCTCAATCATACAAAGCACATGTTGATTGCACAGTAGATTAGTAACAGAATAATGACACCATGTGTGTTTAGACTGGTTCCCTATAAAGCCTGGTTTTCACTAATACTGAGGTTTGCAGGAAAAAAAAATTCTCAATGGTGCATAACAAGCATGAACAGCGTAATGCTTTTGTTTTTGTCAGTAGCTTCCAGTAGGTAACTGACATGATGATTGGTGGAACAAGTACAGAAACTGTGATAATTCAATCCAGGAAAACAGAATGAAATGTATTTTCAAAGAGGACAAAGATTACAAAGATAGATATATTTAGAAAAGAAACATTTAATGAGTGAACCTAAAACAGGAATTTACTCCATGGACTCCAGAGAGTTCAAAAGCCACATTTAGGTGGCTGCATTTTTAACATGCATCTGGAGAAAATGGAAAGCTTTAAGTCATGAAGTGATGATGCTTGTTGGCATCCCGTACAAGTAAAGGTTTCAAGAAAATATTCCCTGTGTTCCTAGAAAGAAATAATCTTACCAAGCCTCCGTATTCTCCTTCTATCTCTGCTTGAAGCTAGTAGGCTCAAGGCTTAATTAACTTGACTAATTAGTTATTAGTCTATTAACATTACTGACCCAAACATCTGAACTAACTGTCCGCGATCACATCTTGTAATGTAAAATGTCAGTACCACTTTTTCAGCAATCCAAATTAGATCTGTGGAAAAAAAAAGTGATGAAAGAAGACAGAAAATGCATTTTGTGGAAACACTGACTTGTAAATGTGACAGCCTGTATGACTTAGCATGTGGCTTTAATTTTAAGAGTCATCCCATTAGTCTTTAATTATTGGTACAAGGTGTTTTCTGAACTGCTTAGTGCCAGTAGGGTCAAACGCCATAATTTTGATGTAAATTGATCCTGAATTATGCAGTGCATTATACATTTTCTTCAAAGAGCCAGCCACCACAGGCACTGGAACCCTCTTAGTTAAGTCTAGTCTAATTTTGTTTTGCCACTAAAATTAACTTAATTAGCCAAATGTTTCACATGTAAAAACTTTGAATTATGTATCTTAAATTGATTTTGGATTTTGCAGTATCAAAGCAGTTAATCAATGATTTACTGATTCTTACTATCCAAAAAGAGCTAACAGCAAACACAGATAGAAGTAAATATGAGAATGTTTGATGTCTAAGTGAGAAGATTTCACATATGTTTGTGCTTCAGCCCCAGAGCGCCTATCATGATGAATAAAGTACAATCATTTTAATTTCAAATCACTTGCCTTGTGGGCTCAGACTATGCCAACAGAGGGAGGAGAAAATGTGAGTCTGGATTAACTTTGCGATAAGTTTCTCTCCTCAGGACAAGCCTTGTGTCATAGAGATTAGCAGGGTGACAGAAAGGAAAGCAAAGTTTAGTGTTTGAACAAAATTGTGTAACACCAGCCTGCATATGTGTGTGAAGTGTGTATCCACTTTGCAATTCAACGGAAACCTGACAAAAAGCTTGGCTTTAAACCTTTGCATTAAATGTTAATATGAAATTTTAGGTCACTATTAGTGTCACTATTACCAGGTTCTATTGTTAGATTGTTCTCCCAGTTTTAACATTAGCATTAAATATTGTTCCCGCCTGCTCACAGTAATTTGAATACAAGTGTCACTGACCTAGAATATCCTTTATCTTCATTAAGACATCAGAACATGTCACTGCTTTAACCCTGATTTGAGTTTGTGTAATTTAATACACTACAGTACAGTGGTACATTTTTGGGGTTTGATTTTTTCAAGTGTGTATATGTCACAAAAAAGACATTGTAATGGTGGATTTCATGTCAGAAAGAGTGAGAGAATCTGTTTTCTTAAATCTGTCACAATCACCTTTAACAAGGAATACTTCTATGTCACCAATCATGTCCCACCCGCAAAACCTACCGTACGATATCGAAAAACTAGTGACACATTGAAAGAATGCTTTCAGACATAATGCTAGAAAGTAACAGAAAAATATGACTATTAGTGTCACTATTACCAGGTTGTAGTTGAGCAGAATGATAGTAGATTAGACTCATTTGGAGATTCAAAGTTTTCAGTTACAGTAACACTCAGATTTTATTTTTCTAACGTTCTTTCAAAGTTTCCTGTTTACAGATTGCCTCACATAAGTCAACATGTCCCCAAAACAAGATGAGACCTGCACTGAAAACTGAGCACAACATTATCTATGTTGCCAAGAGGGAGAGGACGAGGGAAAAGAAGGAAACTCATCCAATTTTAATTTGCTGGCCGCGGCAGCCAAAACTCTCATTTACTGTATAAATTTCTGGCTGCCAAGAGCTGGTGTCCAAATCAAATAGCCGAGCACAGCAGACGCTAAAACCGCTTCAAATGGTGGACTGTTGGTCCAATTCATATTTAGTCTAAAATGAGCACAGATGGGAGGAGTTTTATTTATTTATTTTATTTATTCTTTGTATGCTGGTGGGTGCTCTGACTTCTCTCATCATAAAAATGCCTTGAATGGAAGAGGTTTGTACTTGAAAAGGACATGCAGTAATGAAAATGGTATCATGATTGTTCTTTATACAGTTATGATTTGAGAAAGGGAACAGGAAGAAGGCAGAGATGTGTTTGCGAATGTGAGAGAAAAAGTGGTGTGTGAGGCGTAAGTTTCTGCATGTGAGGAAATCTGTTTAGGCTCAACTTCAAATTTACAAGGAGGGTAACTCCGGGGCTATGTACTACATTCTGTGTGCGTCTCATCACCCAAAAAAGCTGGGAAATTTATGCTTAAAATCACAAGTCGCAAATACTGTCATTGTGTCAGATTTTCTTTTTTGCCCTCCAGCATGTAATGAAAAGGCCTTATGCTGTGAAATTTGGCAGTAAAAACATATAACCAAGCTAGATTATATTTCAAGTGATTTGTATGACACTGATCTTTTTGCATTACAGAGAGAGAAAGCAAGAGAGAGACAGGGTACACCATGGACAGGTCACCAGTCCAACACCGTCCCTATGTGCAATTTAGAATTTAGAATGATCAATTAAACTAACCCCACTAACTGCATGTCTTTGGACTGTGAGAGGAAACCTAGAGTACCCAGAGAGAACCCATGCAAACACTGGGAGAACAAGCAAACTCCACACAGAAACACCCTGGCCTGATGGTGGAATTGAACTCCTTCTTGCTGTGAGGCAACAGTGCTAACAGCTGTTCTACTGTGCTGCCCCTATATATAAATATAAAAAATGTGTTCATCCCCTTATTGGTTTCCTTATAGTCACACCTGCTTAGTCTAAGCCAAAGCAGGTGTAAGGTAAGACAATTCAAAAAATGTTCTCCAAAAGAGTGTAAATTTGCAAAGCCATTAGAATACATTTAACTTTGAGTTTACTAGGTGAGTTTGAGCTTCTGTCCTGCAGAAAAAGAAGAAACACTTCTTAATACAGGATGTAGTTTGGTTCAACCATGCTGTATATCTAATTCAATTACAATGTCACCAACATTTGCAAAGGTAACAGGTGCTGAGTTTCATTCAGTTTAGACTGTACTGCTAAAAAGGGGCACTGGGTGTGTAATCATTAATTTAATGAAATTTCAGTATTAATTCAACTATATAGTTACACCATCCACATAGTGACCTTGGGTGCTGTGAAAAAAAAAATGTAATTCAAAATGTACATGAACTATATGCTAAATGAAACAACTGGGTAACCATGGTAACAAAACTGCACCTGGAGCTGCAGTGCTTTGTTCTACACATTTTTTATTCACAATTTTAAGTAATTATGCTCATATTATGTAATATCCTATATCTTTATGAGCTCTGTGACACAACTGCCTACTTGCTGCCCTATTGTTCGATTGTTCTCCCGGCACAGTTTTAACATTAGCATTAAATATTGTTCCCGCCTGCTCACAGTAATTTGAATACAAGTGTCACTGACCTAGAATATCCTTTATCCTCATTAAGACATCAGAACATGTCACTGCTTTAACCCTGATTTGAGTTTGTGTAATTTAATACACTACAGTACAGTGGTACATTTTCGGGGTTTGAGTTTTTCAAGTGTGTATATGTCACAAAAAAGACATTGTAATGGTGGATTTCATGTCAGAAAGAGGGAGAGAATCTGTTTTCTTAAATCTGTCACAATCACCTTTAACAAGGAATACTTCTATGCCACCAATCATGTCCCACCCACAAAACCTACCGTACGATATCGAAAAACTAGTGACACATTGAAAGAATGCTTTCAGACATAATGCAAAAAAGTAACAGAAAAATGTGGAAGTGATTTCACAAGACATGCTGTCTCCTGTTGGCTGCTTGACATGTAAAGTACATGACATAATGTTTTTGGTCAGCTTCTCAGCTACTATCTGTGTTACTGACACGGCACTGATAAACAGAAGTGAACACATTCAACACACAACTTGTACCTTGTGAGAAAATGAAACCAATATCCTAGTTAACTTTTATTGGAACACTACCAGGAACATATTCACTAACTCCATTTACGATCACTTAAATAGACTGTGAAAACAGTGGAGCTCATCGTTGGTGTTCAGCTAACAGGACGACTCTCACAAAGTACAGGCAGCCAAAGTGCACTGGCACTTTTTTTCCCTTCTCATAACTATGTAGTCTGGCAAACAGTAGCAGTTAGTGAATACATCCCAGCTGGAGCTCACTGTCAGACAGCAGTGACAGTCACAGCAGGATGCAGAGTGCATGAGCTGATCAAAGCTACATAGCAACAAGTATGCATCAAAAAAACATTAATGTTTTTCTTTTTCATTTTGCCAGAAGTGTCACTCTAAAGACCTATTGGATGAATATGAATGTGTTGATCACTGCATTCATCTGGCATGAGTTTGAATACCCCAGTGCACTAATGGTATGCATATGTCAGTAGGGGTACCTACATGTCAAGAAAGAAAGAACAATGTTTTTACCTATTTCTCTAAGCTCTGTTCTGAAGCTGAAAATATAAATAATAAAAAGAATAGACACCCAGAGTAAGGTGAGAAAGAGAGGAGAGAGAAACACATTATTTGCAGCATTGGGATGTGACAGCACCCGTGGCTAAAGTGTTCTGGAAAAAAACATTTTTATGTTTTCTTATTAGCTCCCAAAATATCAGGTTTTTACACGAGAGCTCACTCCAGGCTGAAATTAATTCATGCCATCGGCATAACTATATTTGATTATGTAGCTCCCTGCCGTGAGGACAGGGAGAAAAAAAATACTTAATTAACTTTCACTTTCACCATGGACTAGGTCATGTAACTGCCATGTCTACAGTTAGAAAAGAAGTATGCAACAGAAAAACATGATCATGGAAAAATGTAATGGTATTTGCTAAACTTGGCTGGTCATTGTACAACTAATGACTGATATGTGTTAGAATCTAATAGACACCTAATAATAATTAAATGTGCTGAACAGAGTGGAGGTTTGGCTGTAAAAGAATAAATAAATAAAAAGAAAGTGGAATGAACAATCTAAAAAGTATCAAAAGTTTGTGTTTATATTCTTTATGCCCTTTATTTATCTCCATGCTAACGTGGCCTTCGGCAAATAACTCAGCCTATCAAAAAACCTGACTGTGTCATCTGTGTGTATTAGAGTTCTGACTAAATATGGGTGTGAAGTGATCAATATGGCTTATAATGTAAAGTGTTTTAAGAGGTCAATAAACTCAATAATTCAGTAACCTTTTCCTCAGCATTTTTTGTTATTTTTCTTCCATACTAATAATTGCATTTTGGTGGGTGTTTGTGAGTTTTTGTGTGTGCTTTTAATGACTGTTCTTGCTCTTGTTCTAAAAATGCAGGTGTATACAAAGTGTTCAGCACTACAGCTTTAGTAGTTATAAAATAGCCTGTAAAAGATGAGATTATATTTTTGAACAAATAGGAGGTCATTGTTTTTTTTATACCTGAATGGACTCTAAAAACAGATATGGACAGATAGAGTGAGACAAAACTAGAAAAGCTGACCATTTCAAAGTGCAGTTAATTCAACATTTTAATAATTTTACTTTAGTAGGAGTAGTACACAAAAATGATATTTGTTTGCAGTAAAAGTATTTAACTATTATGTAAAGTTTGCAATATATATTAGTAAAATTACATTTAAGCAGTAAAAACCTATTTACCTATATGTACAGTTATGTCCATATATATAAGGAAAAAGACAGTTGTTGTTTTTTTTTTTTAGGTTTTTATTTAGCCTCTGTAATCAACGATGTGATTTGTACTCAAATATGTTATTGAGTAGCACACTTTTAGCTTTAATGGAAGTGCTTTACAAAAGTATTGTATTAACTGTATTAGGAAGTACGACTATAGAACGGTTCGCAGCCGAGTGTGAAGCAGCGGGAATGAGGATCAGCACCTCCAAATCTGAGGCCATGGTTCTCAGCCGGAAAAGGGTGGAGTGCCCACTCCGGGTCGGGGATGAGTTCCTGCCCCAAGTGGAGGAGTTCAAGTATCTCGGGGTCTTGTTCGCGAGTGATGGGAGAAGGGAGCCGGAGATCGACAGACGGATTGGGGCTGCAGCTGCAGTAATGCGGACGCTGCACCGGTCCGTCGTGGTGAAGAGGGAGCTGAGTGTAAAAGCGAAGCTCTCAATTTACCGGTCGATCTACGTCCCTACCCTCACCTATGGCCACGAGCTGTGGGTAGTGACCGAAAGAACAAGATCGCGGATACAAGCGGCAGAAATGAGCTTCCTCCGAAGGGTGGCTGGCCTCTCCCTTAGAGATAGGGTGAGAAGTTCGGCCATCCGGGAGGAGCTCAGAGTAGAGCCGCTGCTGCTCCACATCGAAAGGAGCCAGCTGAGGTGGTTCGGGCATCTGACAAGGATGCCCCCTGGGCGCCTCCTGGGTGAGGTGTTCCAGGCATGTCCCACCGGGAGGAGGCCCCGGGGCAGACCCAGGACACGCTGGAGAGATTATATCTCTCGGCTGGCCTGGGAACGCCTTGGTATTCCCCCCGGATAAGCTGGAGGAGGTGGCTGGGGAGAGGGAGGTCTGGGCCTCTTTGCTTAGGCTGCTGCCCCCGCGACCCGGCCCCGGATAAAGCGGATGAAGATGGATGGATGGACTATAGAAGATATATGCAGGAAAATCTAAAATCTGTAAGAATATGAAATGTTGTATTTCCTCTCTGGAGCTGTTTTCAGTTGCTATCTGTCTAAGATTAGGTGACAAACTTGACTACTGAATATTATATCTTTGTTTTGAGAAACTCTTGGGTTCTTTTGCAATATGGTTGCTTGCCATTATCCACCAGCACTACAGAGCGCTGTCCTATCAGTTTGGCAGCACTTTCCTGAATCACTACCAATACACATCAGAATCCATCCTAATGATTCTTTCTGTAACCACATCATAAATAAATACTAATTTCATTAGCAGCCATACATGTCCATGCCATAATATTACTTCCACCATGTCTGACATGTGGTGTGCTTCAGATGATGAGTTGTTCCTTTCCTCTGTCATATTTTTCTCTTTCATTCTAATGAAATCTGTCAGAAGTCATAGGAGTTGGCAGGAACTTGTTGTCTAGCAACATCTGATCTGCTCTTCAATTTAATTAAAGTCAGTTTTATTTGTATTGTGCCAAAGCGCAACAACAATTGCCTCAAGGCACTTTATATCATAAGGTAAAGGAAAAATGATATGATCACTTACTTTTTTTTTCTCCTTTTAGTTTTTGCTTTTGCTCTGGTAGTTTTATTTTGGCATTTCTCTCATGGTCTCCTTCTTCTGTTTGGACTTAGTACTAAGCGTTCCAGTGAACAGTTACGAAATAGCAGTTCAACACTTCCATCAATCAATTCCACATCATTCCTTTACTGAATTTTTGATGAAAAACAAGCCTTATCTGATCATGACACTGCTTGTCAGACAATTTTCCCATTACTTTTTGGGCTCTACACTGGGGGACTATGTAATAACCCTTATATAATGAAACAGAACTCTGTTAGACTGATCTAAATTCCAGAAAATTCCAAAAGAAAGCTGAAATCTGGGGAACATTTTAAAAAAAAGTAAATATATCCAAAAAATCTATTGAAAATGTCAGCTAAAGTCTTTATGAACTGAAGATAACAAATAGCTTTTTATGATCCATTGAGAATCACCAGCCCCTCATTAAACAATATGAAATAGATGAAAAAACCCTCATTTCCTAATAATAATAGTGATAATAATAATACATACATTTCAGACATATGCCTGAAACCCTAAAGTTCCAGTGTGCTTTCAATAGGCAACAAAACTGGGTAAAATTATTTTAAATTAGTCTTAATCAGTTTCTTTTTTTTAAAGTTAATATATCTACTCATCAGTTCCACAACTGTAAGACAATAAGAAAATTAGTGGACACGTATTTTCATGTCTGAACCACATAGGGCTGATGGAAGGAGAAGCTGGATTTACAGTCCATGGTGCCTCAGTCTCTTATCTACACTGTTCCTGACCCTTTCCCTCTGTATAGTATATATAGTATATTCTCTGCTCACACTCTCTGTCATCTCTACAGCATCTTCATCTGCTTCCACCTCCTCCTCTTCTTTATCTGCCTCCTACACTGCTACTCTCTCCTCCCTCATCACCATCTCACCTCTTCCCCCTCACTTCAAGTCTCATCTCCTGAACTTAAGTTAAACCTCTAACATAAGAAAATATGCATAAACATGGACAAATTATTCACTCCCAATGTCACTGCAGTTAAGTTATTGTGAACAGATTAGATATGTGATCCTCTCCTGGAGAGAGTGAGGGGGAAAAGAACAACACACAGTAAGCCATAACTGCAACAGCAACAATAGTCGGTTATAAGGTATAGTGATGGGATTTCCGGCTCTTTTTAGAGAACCGGCTCTTTCGGTTCAGCTCACTAAGAAGAGCCGGCTCTTTCGGCTCCGAACCGGCTCTTCAGGTTGTTTTGTTGCTTCAATTAATTTATTATTAACAATAATATAAAATTATGCACAAAAGGAATTACTAATGTAAAAAAGAAAAAGTGGTTTTATTTATATATGTTTATATATAAATATATACAGTGGCCCCTAGAGACAAAACACGTACAAACTCCAAAACACATTTCTAGCATGAACTGAACTTCCTTTTTTTTTTTTTTTTGCCTGTCCCATTTGGTTCTTTAGCCGTCAGAATTGTTGTCTGAAGACCAACAAGGATACCCAATGGATTTATTTTGCCAAATGGATCATCGTGGCATTGCCGTATTGGTCCATTTGATCGACCTTTGTTTTATTTTATTTTATTTTCAGTTGTTACAGACGGGACAGACATGAGTGAGGGATAGGAAAGGGAGAAAGAAAGATGAAGGAAAAGAAAAACAGAAGGGGAGAGGGACAGTGAGAAAGGGCACTTAAAAAGAGAAAGAAGAGAAAAAAATCTCCTGGATCACCTGTTGAGAGAAAAAGAATAGAAAACAAGCAAAAAAAACCAAAGCAACATACTAAACACAACACCATCGCATTAATCTAGCTAAATGTAAACAGCAGTAAATACTAAATATTCAATGTTGTTGTGCAGCACGCAGGACAGACAGCGCACAATGTGCTTTCAAGTAGCAGCCAAGAAAGGTGTAATTTAAGTCTACGAACAGTGAACACCCGTGTGCACACCTATGTGGATCAGTGTGCTTGTATTCAAATGGTTTCCACATGTAATGGTCTGCAAGAGGATGTAGAGAGCCATAGCCCCGTCCCCCAGGGCATGAAGCAGGCATGGAGGAGATCCAGGCCCCAGACATCCAGAGGCCCCAGAGTGCGAGAGCCCAAGGAGGACCACCGGAGGGGCATCCGTGCCACCCTCATGGGAAGGGCTGAGGATCCCCAGACGAGGCGTCACCCAGTAGCCACCGAGCAGAAGCTAGAGGGGGCTGCACCGGCGTGCCCGCCGGCTCTGCCGGCAGCCAGCTGTGCCAGAGTGAACCGAGCTGCAGGCCCAGAGGCCGGAAGTTTTGGAAGTTCATGAACTGAACTTCCAAAACAGAGCTACCTAGATCACTTAAATTACACAATTGAAAGCATATGTGTATTGTTTAGAAGAAGAAGAAGTAGTAGTACTTTATTGGTCCCCGTGGGGAAAATCCCTCTCTGCATTTAACCCATTCACTCAGTGAAGCAGTGGGCAGCCATTGGGCGCCCGGGGAGCAGTGTGTAGGGACGGTACCTTGCTCAGGGGTACCTCAGGGTAGCTGTACAGGGGAATCGAACCCCCGACCTGCCGATTATGGGGCCGCCACTCTACCTACTGAGCTATCCCTGCCCTGTATCCCTGTGTATTTATACACAAGCATTCATATATATTCAAATAATTTTAAAAAAAAAAAGTTCATTTACCTGTTATTACCACACACCAAATCCGGTCGTTGGTACTTGCTGGCTTGTGTAGCCACTAGGTAACAAAAGCTCAACACTGCCCCCTAGCATCCTGGAGCACTTCTGTTGTCTTTTGTACGTGTTTTGAGTTTTTATGTGCTTCTGAGTTTTTACGTGTTTTGGAGTTTGTACGTGCTTCTGAGTTTGTACGTGTTTTCACGTGTTTTGGAGTTTTTACGTGATTTGAAGTTTGTACGTGCTTTGTCTGTAGGGGTCACCATTTTATTTATTCACTCCACATAAAATGTAATAAATAAATCATATAATACAAAAATCAACTATTCACATTTCAACTTTTAACTATTTAAATTTTCAGCTTTTTCCTTTTAAACAAATTTAAAGTGAAACAACACAAAACACTGCAAACCACAACACAATTAAATATAAATTATAATATGAAAACAAAAAGAAGATGCACATTCTCTGTCATATGGACCTGCATGAATAAACTTTCTGAATCCTTTATCATCTGCAACCGAAAATAGTTGTGGATGATTACTATACCTTTCTAATGTGACATTGTTGTCCCTGGCTCTCTTTCTCTCTCCCTCCCTCCCGCTCTGTTCCTGTGCTACTGAGTGTAACTACCGCCCCTCCCCCCTCTGCCCAGCTTAAAACACAAGGCTCAGGTGCGAAGTGAAGCAGAAAAAAAGGGCGAGAGAGAGAGAGAGAGAGAGAGGGGGAGGGAAGCTGAGAGAAAGAAAAAAAAACCCCATGGCTCGTGTCGTTCACGTCAAAGACCCGGCTCTAAGAGCCATTTCGTTCGCGACCGACCCATCACTAATAAGGTAGCAGTATGCCAGAATCACGATCAGGGCTTCAGTGTGCTTAAGAAAAGCTTTCCCTGGTATAAAGATTGATTACATTCACATATTAAAGTTTATCTGCTCATATTAGCTAATACCAGCTTATGGCTAATATGAGGTAACACCAATGAAAATGAGAACTACTGTCGACAGAAAACTTTGGGATATTCTTATCAGCTCACTTCAATATCACTTGGACAAAAATCATACTTCAGTGGCACAGAGCTTTTCTGGACTCCTTTAACAAAGTTTTGCGTCGTCCTCAATGGACCCTTCACATCATAGATGTTGACAGGTAATCAGAGCTCTGATAGGCTGCACTTCCTATAGGAAGGGTTAGGGGTTAGATGCCAGAGCATTTAATGTGATTTGAAAAACATAAAATGTCATAAAATATTTAATTAAGACATACCAGGCTTTTATTCCTGATTCACTGTTAAGTGTTGAAACTTATATGAAAAAAAGTTCTTATAGAAAGACCATAGCGGAAACTTTGTTTGCCATCTGTGGCCACAACTGGAAAATGCAGAATGACTGATCATGTTCTAGTACTACTACTACTAGTAATAGTAGATATAATACAGTATTATATATAATATTATATGGTATAAAATCCATTATGATGGTTTGGAGAGGCAAATTTAATCTTAAACCTCTGTGGTGCCAGGTCTGTTATGTAAACGCAGACATGTGTGGTATCCACAGAAACGTTAGAATCTCAACTAAAAGCTCATATAAACCATTTCTACGACCACCAAACACAACTAAAACAGCAAACGATTAAATTAGTGGGTAGTGTAAACATTTCGTGAAATGACTTAAGTGCAAACCACCCAACAGCATGTGAGCGGAAAAACAATACATTTTCTAAAAGCTGACATCATACAGATTCCAAAACAGCAACTTTCGTCACGCTCTGACCAAAACTCACTGAACAATCCACAAAAGATGACCAAAACTATGCTTTACTTTTGAAAAAACAGTAGCATGAATTCTCTTACCTCTGCTGTCTTGCCTCGAAAACTTTATGCGTATTGCTCACCTTGCAATTTGTGATTGGTGGGATTGATGGTGATGTTACCGTGAATCTATTGGCTTAAATGATTAAAAAGAGGGGTCAGTCATGCAAATCCGCCACATGAAGCCAAAGTTACTGCCCCTCAGAATTTAAAGTCCCGAAGACCTTTTTTGCTGTGCAAATTACATTCACGCAAGGCCCATTATACATGTGTGGGTGGGTGATTCTTCCAAAAAATTTTTCAAAAACAAGCATTTTAAGGGCATGTAAATAACGTTGAATCATTTCTGCTGCTCATTACCTAAGGAATTTCAGCACTCAGAAACTGTGCCAAAATGTGCCAAACTGCAAAACACCTGGCTATGTCTTCACTGAAAACCTCTCTAACTTAACTCTGTTTCACTTTAGCAGCATCAGTCTTTGCACAGATAATGTCCATATGTTGATCAAAGGAGCTTGCAAAGAAAAGCGTCTGGACTTCTTTAAGTTGCTTGAAGACGTTTCACCTATCATCCGAGAAGCTTCTTCAGTTCTAAGGTCAAATGGTGGGGAGTCCCAGATTTAAACCTAGTGGGAGTGTCCCCCCACAGAGGGACAAAAGGACCCCCTGATGATCCTCTAATCGCCTGAGCCAAGGTGTGAAACTGGGTGTGGGTCCCAATCTGGGACTCTCCACCATTTGACCTTAGAACTGAAGAAGCTTCTCGGATGAGAGGTGAAACGTCTTCAAGCAACTTAAAGAAGTCCAGACGCTTTTCTTTGCAAGCTCCTTTGACTACGATGACCTGGATGACTGAGAACCTTCACAGACATCCATATGTTGATGTTAATATGGGTTTTATAAGGGGTTATACTCTATTGATTTTGGGCATGTCATTTTTGAACAGGAACCTCAGAAAAACCCTTGGGATTTTAAAGGTTATTTAAAAAAAAACAACAACATTGTTTTTTAGATAGTTATACACCTGACTGCAAGGCATTGTTTTTATATTTTGTTGTTATATTGTCACCAACAATAAATCACACAACAAATGCATAATATGGAAAATCCTACCAAGTACAATTAAGCAAAAGCGTAACTGTTCAAAGTACTTCAAAGAACACAGTGTTATTTGCCATATATAGCATAAAAGAGATTGTTTTGTTTTTGTTAAATTTATTTGAAAGAATTTAGTAGATTATACCCAGCCCCACAATTATCCACTAACATCCTGTGATCAAGTTCCTCACTAAAATGGGACTTATATGTCAGCAACATTTAAGATGTGTCTCTTTTAGCTTCTGTGACAGTCAACTCAATTCAATTTATTTATATAGCACCACATTACTACAGTCATCTCAAAGTCATGTATATTGTAAGGTAAAGACCTCACGATAAAATGTACATTAGTGCACATGATGTAAAGAAGGGAGCAGGAGAGATTTCAACCTTCCATGGTCAATTGGTGGAGGAGTACATGAGAACCCTTGAAGAGTGAAATCCTTACTGGAATTGCATACCTGTTTCCACTGAGCTGCTTTGCTTTTCATGTAAGCCTTCTCTGGAACACTATCCCTCTGAATTTGCTTGTACTTCATGAAGAAATTTAGAAGTCCCTCTGACCATACATATATTCAAATTATGACTGCCTGGCTGTCAAGGACATTTTAATACAGAAATTTCAATACGTAAAAATTATAACCCTTTAACCCACCTTTATTTATATAAAAACAAGCCTTTGATTGAAAGACAGTATTTGAAAATAATGCATTTACTAACTTGCCACTTAAAGCCAATTTAATAATAATTGCATTTTTGCACTTTTATGCTTTAAAATATTACAATTAAAATATTTTTTAAATATTCAATATATAGGAAATGACATTTTGATTAGCATATTTCTTTTCGTGACTATTTTCGTGACTTTGTGTGGCTATCAGGTAATAGCTAATGGTTAAATGGCTAACTGTGCACTATCCAGGTTAACGTTTATGATGACTGTTTAATACTTAAGTGTTGCTGAAATGGGAGCAGTGTGAAAACACCATGATCAACATCTCTGTGTGCAAATGTTGTTCCTTATTGACAGGCATAAAATCATTTTAACATTTTTGGAGTATCACTCTCCTAGGACAAGAATGGAGAATGAAATAACAATGCTTAGAGACCTCCTGAAGCTTATGAGATTATGCAAATCTGTATTAAAAGCAGCAACAGAGCTCATCAAGTTTTCTGCACCTAGCCACCTGTAGACAGGTTCTGCACTCTTAACTCAGTATGTCTGGAGTAGATTGACATTGATGTGAAGAAAATGGCGAATGATGAAAGAGTCAGAGTGTTGTATCTAATTTGGTGAAATCACGGTTATCAAACTTGAACAAAAATCATTTAGTCGATTGCCCAGGTGTTTATCTAACTTAAAAGCATCCAGAGCCATTCCCCTGTTACCCTTCTTATGCGAGCTTATCAGTTTTTATTCCAACCCAGACTCTCTGTAAACTGTTATTACTGAGCCCAGTCTCAATCTTGTGCCTCAGTGTTGTACCATAGTTTGGCTTTGTTTATTTCAGCCCTCACCTCCCTGCTGAATTCATGAATGCATTTTTTTTTCCTTTCGCACAAAAGACAGTTTCTGTCATCCCTTAATTCCAAAACCGAATAAATGCACGAACTGTGGTGTAATTGCAATTAATTGCAGTGCTTTTTATTTTTCATATGATTTACAATATAATCCTCATATATTTTGTGTAATGTAAGTTGTTTATCTTTAAAGTGGAGACAGCCACATTACACCTCTCAACTATTCTTATTTTCCATAATCACAATCTTTCCCCTAATCATGGTGTAGTTGCCAGACATCACAGGCAGTTAGAATAAAAAATAAATGCCTTTGGGCATATGAGCAAATGGAAGTACAGAACATAATCGGGGGGTTTACAGAATTGTGCAACACCTCTGTTTCTCATTTCTCATGGAAATAGGATTTGGTATTTTCAATACTGTTTACTGTGATCCTATTACATCCTCAGTTTACCCATTTACTCCTCAAAGCTTTTTAAGATTAAACTCTTTGGCATTTTCAGGCTTAATAAGGCAGAGAATAGCATTATTCCTCTGAAGGTGATACTAATTTGCATACATAGTTGCCCACTTCATACACACATACATACACACAGACACCCACACCTACTGCAAACAGCGTCCATCCTTTTATTGTCACACCACACATCCCACCATCCTCTACCTCCCCCCCTCCTCTTTCCATCCAGCTAACCCAGCAAATGTTTAAATTACACGACCAAGTAAGCAAGATTAATTAAAATGATAATCTACAGGCTGAATATATTTCACAGTTAGCTAGGCGGCTGTTTGAAATTGCTGTGCAGAGTTTTAAAGTCAATGTGAAGTGTTGACCTAACCGTCTGCTTTAGTGAAACAGTCATTACCTCAATTAAGAACACACAGACAATAAAGCCCCCATTATATGCAAAATACCCAGCTCTATAATATACTTTATTAATGTAATGAATTGTAATGAGATTAAAAAATATAGTAATATTTGATTTATGCTGTAAATGTTAAATCATGTATATTTAATTTTAATACAGATATCTGGAGAGCTAACATCTGTGAAAATGAAGCTATCCGAATATAAAGTATTCCCCTTAAAGGCTTAGGAAGAGAACAAGTAGTCTCTTGAGCCTCATTACAGTATACACAGTATATGCAAAGGTTCTATATATTACATTTTTGTGTCCTTTTCCATATAATACAGAACTGAGCTCTTTTGCTATATTTAGTACACTGTTACCAAAGATGATTCTTCAGGTTTGAAGATGCTGCAACAATGCAGTTCTCAACTGCTCTATCTCCCAAAAACAAGCTTTAATCAAAACATGGGTGAGATTCTCTATTTGCGGATGCAAGATAATCCTCTTATGAAGTAACTATAGACTCAAACTTGAAACTGTTTCTCATCATTCTCCCATTCATTCTGATACAACATACTGAAGCAGCACACACTGTACTGTGTTAGATGAGCCCATCACCCTGACTTGGGTGAGAATGGGAAAAGATTTTCAGAATCCTCAATCACTGTCAATTATTGTCTGAAAAAGTGTAATCTCTGTGAATGTATTTGCATGTATATTATGTGTGTGCATATCTGTACTTTGTGTGTATTCCTGTGTGCACAACTCTGTACAAGCCTCTTCATCTCCATGCTTCATTTAGCTGTCATTAGTAGAATTAATGGCTGTGGGTTTGGGCCAGGGAGAGAATATGGCACATTTCCAAAAATATGGGCGAAGAACTCTGTGAGCAACTCAGAAGTTGCTCAGAGTCATGGATGCTAGAAGGATGGTGGTGAAGGATGAGAATTTAAATGAGGATTAGAATAAGAGACACAAACATGGAACAATGAGAGAGGGAGCTGAGATGCAGATAGGGAGTGCAAGTATTAGAAAAGATTGACTTGCAAGGGAGAAGTAATTGGTATCACTGGTCGAGCGACAAATGGGTTGAAGGAAGAGTGGAGATGGAGGCAGAGACAGAGATAGATGGTGTTCATTTTGATTGAAAATGAAGGAAAGACACTACAGCTGGAGAATGGCATGATAGCATATTGGACTGTTCTTTCAGTCACGTTTAAAATATATGTTTTTTATTAATCATTTTTGACTTTCTGTCAACAAAAGATAGATTTTTCATATATAGTGAAAATAGAGGTGTTTAAAACCCACCCTAAAGTACATGAAAAGCATCTGTCCAATTGTATTGCAAATGCAGGCTGTAAAAGGAGCATTTTGAAATCCTTTTCAGAGAAATGGTCAAGTACTTTTTCACAGAGCAGCAAAATTACAAACTGTTTTCTCTGTGTCATTGTGACCGATAAAAGTGCATTTAATAGCTTATCATTAAGTTTTTGCTGTAAAATGGTTACTTCAGTTTTGAATTATTTCTTAGCAAAACCGTCCCGGTTTTGATTATTTGTTAGTTGGAGGATTTCAGTGTAGTCACTAGTTTATGCCCAGACAGCTTTTGTTGGATTTACCAGAAACCCGTTTTAGCAACAAAGCTGAAAAGACAAAAGCTTCTATCAGTGCACTGTGAAATATCTCAACAAGGACTGGACAGCATTTAGCATGTATTGGTGCATTTATGGTTTATGAGATGAATCTTTAAATCTTTAACGTAAAGTGGTCAACATGTGAAACAATACACAACATTTAAGCATTGTCATACAGCAATACTGTTGTTAATATAAAGATTTAAAGTGCCACTATGTCTTGGTAGTTTGCAAAATCTCAGAACCAAAACTATTCAGGTGGACTAATGAATGTCTTAATAAACAAACTGCAGTGCATCGTGGATACTGCCATTGATTTTATATATGTATATATATATATATATATATATATATATATATATATAATTTTATAATAACGGAGTGAATAATGTGATGAATGAGTCCACTGGAAAGTTGAAGGATCACGATAAAATAAAAGTACTCGACTGAAATGAAAATATCCAAGAGCTTTGGTTGCAAGGTAGAGACATGTGAGAATGTGAGCCGTTAAGGTATTTTGAGTAGCAAATAAAATGCTTTGGCCTTGCATAAACCAGTGCTTAACCATGACACTTAATACAAGCCCTATTTTGTGCAGAGCTGGTGAAGAAAGGTTAAGTGGATGGCACTGGAGAGCAGAGGAAACACAGCTTGGAGTAAAGTCAGTGAAAACAAAAACAAAACAAAAAATGGGATGTGGTAAGAAAAGACAGGAGATTATTGTAGTCATGTCAAAAAGAAGATTATATGCAGGGGAATGACTTATACGTGCGCCTGCTATTTTATCACTGCCCTTGTCATACATCCAAATTTTCCTTGATGCAGCCATGCAGATAGGTATATTTATAGGATGTATACTTTCAAACAGATCATTACTTACATTTAGAGAAGGCACTTTTTTTCTTTTTACATCTGTCTTGAACATCAACATTTTGTGGGTATTATCAGGATGCATGATTGAATATGTGCTTCCTCCACAAAATGAGGTTTTGGTCTTTGGGGTGAATTTGGATATGTCGTACTTCTTTAGACCTTCACGCTTACAAGGGAAATTCAGGGAGGAAGAAGAACAAGATGCCTTCTTATCAGTAGCTTGTCAAGATTAACAGCTTAATTTTGACCGAATGTTATTTACTTGGTTTCAAATCCTCTCAAAAGACAATAAAATAGATTCGACCACTGAAAGTTGAGGTATTGTGTTGTGTCCCCAGTTCAAAAAGAACACAGAAGATTCCTGTGAAATAGAGATGACTGCCATCAGAAAATGTGTTTATATCTCTTGATTTATAATTAAGTATAAGTATATATACATTTTAGATGTATAGATCAAATAAATTCTCCTGTCTTCAAAACAGAGCCATCATTTTCCCAGAAAAGAAAGCATTGTTTTCACACTAATAAACAAGTATGTATACATGCAGCGCTAATAGCAGCAGCACATACATACAAACACACACATCAATGGTGGTGCCCTGTCAGCCTAATGAGTTTTTCAAAGCCTTGTTTTGGCCTTGGATGTGTGTTTTGAAAGCTAATATGACATGCAAAGCAATTTGAAAGTCAGAGCATGGCCATTAGGGTGGGATGGTTAAGGTTAGGCTTTGTGTTAGACTCCTCTCAATGAATGGAAGTCAGTGTAATGTCTTAACAAGCATAGCTGTGTGAACCTGTCTGTACTTGTATTTAAATACACTTAGATGTATGCAGGCATATTCCTACAGTATGTAGTATTTGTGAGTGTCTGTATTTTACATGTGTGTGTTTCCTCCTCTACTTTCATGTACACGCAACTGTGTTACACCAGGTTAGACAGTCATGTCAATGGCAGGAATGACTGAGGTATCAGTAATTAAAACATTTTTAATTGCTTTACTTGGTATCATTAAAGTAGTGAGGGTCAGACTGCTGACACACAAAGACAAATGTAGACACAATGAGCACAGAGTTGTACCTACATACACAGATATTTTGGTAGTGGGATGCATTTCTGGTTATTGTGCACTGCGTGGATGACACTAATCACTGTAGCATGAGATTTCTCCTAACCTTTCTGCTAGATGCTAGATGTGGATATATTCACAAACGGCTAGCTACACTGATGTACTTCAACTTAGTTCAGCTTTGTTATGTGGTTGTATACTGTCTTCATGGCTATATAGGAATGGCCATTTACAAGACAGCAAAGGCACAGCTTTGACAAGAACTTAATTGTTATGGTATGAAAATATCATCGATTTACCATTGCTTAATAAGCTGAGGCTGTGAGTGTGTCTCATAATGGTGTCAAGCATAGCTAATTAACATTCATTGCACTGGCAAGCAAAACTACAAAACAAACAAACAAAGAATGTTTAAAGGCCTTACTTATAAGGAAATGTGTGGGCTTACTAATTCCTGCATGTCACCCACCATTATATGTAGCAACTGACTATTTGGTGCTGTAGATAATAGAAAATTATCAGTAATTTTCAAACATATATTTATAAGAATGGGTCTGTTAAATCATCTGTTGGACTCACCCCACTAGTTAAACACACATGTAACTTGCCATCGAATAGGTTCGTGTGGATGGAGTGCAGTAACTTTTTAAATGTACTTTCATTTAATGTTACATTTCACAGTACAGTACAAGTGTAGAATTTACTTCTGGTTTTTTTTACACAATACTGACTGGCCAAATTTCTTCAATGTAAAAGTCCAATTATACTCTGACATGACACCTGATCAGAAGTTCTTCAAAATACTGTATAGCCTCCTCTGTGAAATAGACCTTTGTAAGTTATACAGTCATGTGCACTGCTGTCAGTATGTGTTACATTATAACCATATCTGTTTATACAGTTTATTTTGATGAGTTGTGAAATATAATTGTTTATATATTTATTTTACTTAAAATGATCACCATGGCCTGGTGCTTGCCTCACAGCAAGAAGGTCCTGCGTAGGTTCTCTCTGCAAATGAATTTCTGTCTCTCTGTGTTAGCCCTGCACTGGGCTGGCGACCTGTCCAGAGTATACCCTACCTCTCACCCTGTGGTCGCTTGAATAGGCTGCATCGCTCCCGGAAAAAAATAAGCAGGTGAAAATGGATGGATAGATGGATTAAATGATCAATTCAAATCAGGTGGCATATTTGCTTTCACATCATGACTGTTCTTCCATTGTTCTCCTTAGGACTAAATACGCTATACAAATGCAGGCCATTTACCATTTACCAAATACCTCTATTTTCTACTCTTGTTGTCAAAACAGACTTGTTACTTTAGGTTTTATGCATTTGAGAGGAGTAGTTACTTCACTTTGCTGCAATGATTCTCAACATCAGCCCAAATGGAGGGAACAATAATACATACAGTCCTATTGATATAGCCATCACAGGCGTTTACTGCACATAAAGAGATGCAAGAGGCAGCAAATAAATGAATAAAGCCATCTGCTGTACTATACTCAGGTGTTAATGTGCCCCTGAAGATTTCAGAATGGTTTTTGGTGCAAATCTCCATAAGTGGTGGCCGTGGTACATCAGCATGTAGTTTAGGAGTAACTTCATTTAATTTGCAGGTTATTTCAAATGCAGCATTTCCAATAGCTCATCAAATATCAGAAAACACACTTTTTCTGTGCAGTTTTTAATCTATATCACAAACTGTGTCAGCTAAAGGTACAGGTACTATATTTCTTAGGGAGAGAAAAGATTGTTTTAATCTTCCTGAGGTGGATAAAGATGTAAGAAAGACAGAATGGGAGAGGAACGAGATTATTTTTAGAGGTATGGACTGAAAAATTAAAGCTTTTAGGTAATATCTTATTTTTTTTGCAGCGATATTAGATATATACTAGCTCTGTTGATGAAGTTATGTCTGTTTCCATATTTTGAAAGCCTTGAAAAATAAACTGAAGCATACAAACTGTGTCTTTTTTAGAGATTGCATGAAGATTCCAAGCTTACTTTTGGTTAAACGGGTTACTTTACTGCATTGTGGTAATAGCTCATGTAAGATCTGCTTATATCTTGTTGAATTCAGTTGCAAAAATCCACAAAATGCAGCAGCACAAGTCTGCTGATCACAGCCTGCACAGAAAATCTACTGGAGCTCACAACAGGAATTACTGTGACATATTACTAAGTGACTCTTTTCCACACACTCCACCACTATAACCGGTATTATGGTTTGCACACCTGCCAAATCTCACTTTAACCCCTGACTAAACAAATTTTTCTGTTTAGGTGCAGAGGCAATGTTGCTCGTCTACGGTGCAACCACAAAAGCTATTTTTATTCCTTTTGTTTTCTCTGCTTGTATTCTACATAACAGCTGTTCAGGCTTAATACATTCATTAGAATTTGAATTTAGGTTGATATAAAGTTTTATTCCCGTTTATTAATATTTCTTATCATCATACTAATGTAGCATTATATAAGAGTCCATTATCTTTGGTTAAAAATAGATGGTATAAATGTTCTAAACCTAACCTTTACTTTCATAATTTAAGTTGAATCAGCACATTTGTATTGCTTCAATACAAATGTCAATGCTTCCACTTAAGTGATGAACATCTGCACCTTTGACCTCTCTGCTTTTGGTAGCATTATGTATTGTGATCTTTGTTAAGCACATCTTTTCTTCAAAAAGATGTGCTTAACAAAGATCACAATACATAATGCTTTTTCCAGACATGCCACATCTTTTCTTCAAAAAGATGTGGCGTGTCTGGAAAAAGAAGACAAAGAAAGAAAAAAAAACACATTTCCACAATTCATTGCTTATTGGCCCAACACTGTACCATCATTGCCTCTCTCTTCATGTTTAAACTGTGATTTTCCCTCTTTTCCACCATATTATTTTATTTTTCAATAAATTGTGTAAAACAAGAGGTATGACCTTAAAGTCCTGTCCAGAGTGAATGCATTGTGTGTTAACTGCATCATAAATATTTCAATTGAAATGTTGATCAATAAATGTCAGTGACCCAGCGCTACAACATCTTCAGTTTTCCACCACACACTTCACAGTATTAGCATTCTGATTCCAATACACCACACTATATTCATCGGTTCCCTGTGAAGGACGAGTAGAGGTCATGTTTTCGATAATTACAAGCAGTGGATCACTAAGCTGTAAATAACATCAGCATCATTAGAGTGTGTTCGAGCAATTAGGATGCATCTGTCTTTACTCGCAGGTTGAGAATACAAAAGTATGCCAGCAGACTCTCATCTGAAATCATAGAGTACATTGATCCTGGGTATTTTATTTGTTTGTCTGCTTTTGCTGTGTGCTTTGCTATCGAATTTGGTAACTAAGTAAATAAGTGAATGGATTACAAAACTTTTCAGTTTGTTTGGTTTTTTTTTTTATTGCAGAATTATAGTGATCTTCTAGTTTTTCAAAATAATGATACAAAAAATTATAGTCCTTTAGATAAGAAATATGTTACACCAGCACTCAAAACCCCTTCTCTCTCTGTTGACACACACACACACACACACACACACACACACACACACACACACACACACACACACACACACACACACACACACTCAAAGATGTAATGCCACTTGAACTTCATTTATTTTAAAGTGAACCATTTGTGTTTAAAGCCAGAGTCAGAGGCGCGCTCATGTGGCATTGCATTGTGTTTGTCAGGAAACACTGATCTGCACATAGTGAGAAACTGATATCATTGGCAGTGAAACCTTGGAGTGTAAGAGCGCCACAAATTCGGTCATATGCTGCCGATGCCAGAGGATGAAGTGCAGTCTCCTGCTGTTTGCATGATCCACAGGCAGTTAGCTCGGTTTGTGAGCTACAGGGGATCCAGCTGAGGATTCTTTTACAGTTTTGAGGTTTTAAAGTCCTTCGGGGACTGGAGATGTCAGGCTGACATGTGGTTTATGAGGTCCAACTCATGTTTTTTTTTAAAATTATTATTATTTATTAATGTATTTATTTATTTTCTTGTTTTATAGTGAATGGCATCATAAAAAGTTGTACTATGATACAGCATTATATTACGTTTCAGAGTCAGTATAATGCAATCTATATATTGAGGATGCCAGTATAAAATGGTGATAATGGTGCTGCACAGTGCAGAAAACAGCATGAACAAGGCCTGCTGTGGCCTTGGAGCCTTCCTGGTGTTAAATCTGCCGAATTTCCGGCATACCTCTAACAGATCGTAAGGCTGTACAGATGGCTGGAATTGAGGTGTGAAGTGGTTGGTTGAGAGGTGGGCTCAGCCAGGAGCGGATATCAGGTTGTTTTTCAGTTGGTAGTCTGGTTAGCTGGTGGGAGATCTGTTAAGCAGAGAAGACATCCACTAGCAGCTGACGTCCAGCAGAATGACACATGCAGAACCATTTTACAGTAAACCTGGTAACCCAATTACCATCCGTGTTTAAAGGTTGACTCCATTTCCTGTAAATTGTTCTCATATAGCTAGGAAGTGGGGTTTTCAGTCTGTTTTTGTTTTTGATTGTTTTTTCTTTATGCTGTAGATGTAACTTTGATTTGTTTATTGCTGCTGGTGGTGTTTTTATTAAATGAAACAACAAATAGTTGTTGACAGACATTCATAGCACAAATTCAATTTGCTGTTAAACTTAAGTAACAAAATGCATAAAAAAACAGTGTCTCAAGTCATTGAAATTTTTGCCGTACTAAAACTGAACTGGTTTTAAAACATGTTTGGGTCAGATGTTCCTTTTGTCTTTATAAGAATACAGTATTGTCAATGCAGTATTGTCATGGCAGGTCAGTTTGGTTTTTTGCATATCTATGTTCTACTTTTGAAGGTCTTTCATCAGGTGGCGTTGCTGGGATGGCTCAGCTTGTGGTCTGCGCCTGGTGGCGGAGTTTCCTGGTGGATTACCCTCCTCTCATACCTGGGGGAAATCATGTCATTGGCCATTCAGATATATATTAGGCTGGTAATCTGGCAATTAGTTATTAAATAAAATGCCAGGGTAGATTTTTTTTTTCATCCCAGTCCAGCCCTGTATTAGATAGATGGTGCCACAGACCATCTTCATCACTATGGTGATGATCAGGCCACTGCTGGATTGTTGTAGATCTCACAGTTTTTGCTGGATAAACTTGTACTTTGTGTTCCTTAGTTTGTTACCTGGATGCCCTTGTGGGATCTTGGCTATTTGGCAGTAAACGTACCTTCTCTTGGTGGTTCACCCTTTGGAAGTCAGCAACCAGCCAGTTCCTCCATAGCAGCCATGGCCTCCACCTGCTTCTCCTCGCTCTGCCTGCCCGATCTCCACCTGCCAGCATTCTGGAACACTCCTGCAGGCTCAACACCCTTCCTCGTCCTGTTTGTCTGCAATTAAAAGTAAGATCAAATCTGACAACCTGTGATTATTACCCTTTCCTGTTTGGAAACCTGGCTAACTTCCAGTCTCTACCTGTGATTTTGTCAGAGTTAAGGCTCCCTTGTTCCAGTATCACATTTGTCAAAAACTTCCCTTACTAACTTACTTACTAAACTTACTAAAGCTAAGCAAACAATAACTAGCTCCAAGTCTGCCTTTTGGGTCCACCTAGCACTCTATCAAGACAAGTATTTGATAGCTTTGAATTTGAGGTGTGTATGAACAAAAGTGGTTTAAAATATGTACAGCATGTGTTTTGTTGGTAAAGGTTGAGTTGGGAGTTACATATTTGACTGTATTATTATCTTGAATGCTGGATATATATTAAACTGTAAAGCTTATTTGATATTTCATGTACTTACTTGAGGCTACAGACTGAAATTAGCTAGTAGCTAAATCTGGTATAATGCGTCATTTCTCTTATAAGATCAATGTTTTGTGAAAGGCCGCTGAGAAATAAAGAGTGAAATTAAAATAAACCCAAAAACTGATATAAACCTTAACCAGAACGTCATCAAGTGGAAAATATTAATCTATAAAGAAGAGGCAGCATCATTGTGTTTTCCTTAGTTAATTCTTCTGGAGAGAGGCTTAATGGTCAAAAGCTCTACCACCTATTTTAGTTTTTGAAACTCTGTGAACCACAAATAAACCTGTATTCTGATTCAGACAAATAATTCAAAGTAAAGTTATAATATGGGAAAAATATGGTCTCTCTTTATTGTCCCTGTTAGTACTCGCACTGTGGCATTTTGGATCAAGTGAAGGCTTCAAAGGAAGCTTTTATGGCAACCACATAATAAAGAATTACAACAGTCCACACGCATATAAACTTGAGTGAAATCCCTTTCTTAATTCATGTGTTTAATATGATGTTAGCCCACGCTTGCAGCTTTAACAGCTTCAACTCTTCTAGGAAGGTTTCTGGATCAGTTTCTTTGACCAATCTTCCATGAGTGAATTTGTGAGGTAAGAGACTGATGATGGACGAGAAGGCCTGGCTCACTTTTCTAAGTCATCCTAAAGGTGTTCTTTGAGGTTGAGGTCATGACTCTATGCAGGCCAGTCAAGTTTTTCCATATCAAACTTGCTCATCATGTTTTTATGGACCTTGCTTTGTGCACTGGTGCGCAGTCATATTGGAATAGGAAAGGGTCATCTCCAAACTGTTCCTCTCAAAGTTGGGAGCATGAGATTATCCAAGATGACTTGGTATGCTGGAACATTAAGAGTTCCTTTGCGTGAACTAAGGGGCTGAGCCCAACTCCTTTGAGCTGCTGTCAATTGCTATTGTCAATCCCAGTTGTTATAATACCACTAACAGATGACTCTGGAATATTTCGTAGTGAGGAAATTTCAAGATTGGACATCATATCACAGTACTACGCTGGAATTCACTGAGCTCCTGAGAGTGACCCACTTTTTCACAGGTGTTTGTATAAGCAGTCTACATGCCTGTGTGCTTGATTTTATGCACCTGTGGCCATGAAAGTGATTGGAACACCCAAATTCAATGATGGTCAATGTGTGAGTAAATACTTTTAGCAATATAGTGTATCTTGTTAACAAATGATTGCAAGGTTCCGCAGCATAGAAACTCTTTTTTATTCTTTATCCTTTGCAATTAAACACATGCATACACATACATACTCACAAGGTCAAAACAGTACACATATTGCATTAGCAAAATGTGTAAATAAAAATGCTCATATACCAAATGAAAGGTACATACAGATTCATGTTAGAATTTCAAAAACCTTAAACAGCAAAACAGTTACATTTTCAGTGGGATAAAAATTACTTTTGTTATAGCTGCTGCTTCTACATTTGTTATCTCCTGGACCATGTTCTGAAATGATAACAGACTCAGGCAAATGATAGCAAAATACCTCATTGTTTTATTTTCAGTAATGTTGCTGGCTCCATCAAGCTTTTATTTAACCTGCTGGAGGGTTTTAATTTGTAGGCTTCAAGCTTCCCCTAATAAAGTTGAGTTCAGCCTTAAGCCAGTGTTTGCCAGTCAGATCAGGAACCGATCTAGAACCCTCCTGTAGTATAACTAAGACTTTAAAAGCTTGTCTGTGAGGTACCTGTGGGTATTATTCATTATTAATGTCACCAACAACAGTTTTTTTCTGCTTTAAATAGAGGCTACAGCCTGAACATAATAATATATTGTAAGTTGACTACAAATTATATTTTAAAACATCTTCCATGCAATACTAAACTATATTTAGCTCAAAAATATATAACATAGTGCCTTTGGCAACTAAAATTCAACAACACAACTATATATTAATTTCTGGCATCCTCACCTTTATATAACTTAAACCGCAAAGCATGCTGAAGGAATCTACTATATCTACTATTGTTGGGGGGGGGGGGGGGGGGCATTATATCCAGGGAAAATTGGCTGGCTGTTCATGAATGCACAGTCTTGCCAAAAATCACATATGCTGTGGAAAAACAATGCTTAAAGGGGTTTTCATTTCCCAAAGTAAGAGTGATGTGGTAAACAATGACATTTAGAGAAAAGAGTCAGAGAAACAGGAAAGATGGGAAGACAGAATTATTAAACTGGTAGGGGGCTAATTACCAACTCCTGAGAATTTCCAGTGCCATTATGGAATAATGAAAATATCACTCAAAACACTATTATAGAAATATTACATTTCATTAGACACCCCTAGAGCTGCTCCACTCCTTTATCACATTTTACAACTCGGGACACTTGTTTCATTCGCTTAATATTTAATGACTGATGGAATTATTAGTTGAACCACTGAGCACTCAGCTTTTGTGACAAAACTCAATCTAAATGGAGACTGCATTAAAGTAGATATGTAAAAAGAAAGGCAGCATTGAATTTAGGTGAGTTTTATGGACTACATTGGAAAAATGTCAACCGAATTGTCAAAGCAGGTAAGGAATTTGTTAAATAGTCAAATAATAATGCACAAGACATTATACCACTGTAATAAATAAATAAATAATCACAATGTTCATTAGAGGCATGTTGGTCTGAAGATGCCCCTTTGTGAAGTACACGTTGCATGCAGATATTTTAAAAGGCATTTGGAATATTGCAAATATCCACAAGGAAATCAATTTGGCACATGAGCTGAAACAAAAGGAGCACTAGAGAAAGAAAACTAGGAATCTGCGAAATAAAGGAAAATTTGACAAGTACAGCATTCAATTATAGTGTGCTAACTAGCAGGTCGATACACAGGAGAAAGTATTTGGTAAATCTAAGAGTTGCAGGACACAAAAAAGCATGGAGAACAAAGCAAACATTAACAGTTGAATGAATTTAGGCATATTGCAGAAGTAGATGTGGTTGATCTGATCAGATTAGTGTAACAAATGGTATTGAAAGACTTAAAACGTCCTTTTCTACAGTTGCACTGAATACTGCAACTGAATGTAAATGATCAATGCCAAATGTCACCAAAGCGAGTTGTTCAGAGGAGACGTTTAACAAGTATCGTCAACAAGAGATATGGATATGGATTTCTAACACTGGTTTGTTAAAGTGACAAGCCTAACAGGATTCAGTGAAATTTCTTCAAATATGGAGCTTCTTGTTTACTGTATGTATTCTCTGATGTTCAAACTGTGAGGCAGATAGACAGGGAGAGAATGAGTTAGAAGGAGATGAAAACCTGCATTAGACAGTATTATTGTTATAAAAATGTTGCATATTGAACCCTTGCATATTGTTCAATATTCATGTGTTCATGCTGTGGTCTGGGCAGAATTAGCAAAAATTTGTCTTTGCGTAAAAAAGATTTCCATCATAATAGTTGTCTGAGGCATATTTTGAACTACATATATTCTTTTAGAGTGTTTAAAATAACAACTCATTTGATATTAATAAATGGATGATTAATACTTAACTATTTAAAAAGAAGATTGCATTTCTTAGGGTTTGCATCACCTGTTTTGGGAGAAAACGTCTTTTATACAATATTATGTCCTGTGTTAAACATAACTGCCATAATGATTTAAATCGATTTTATGATTCTTTTATTGAAAGTGAAAAAGTAAAAATTCTTCCACATGTAGAGTGAGATGCTCATAAAGTCATACAAAAAATGACTCCTTCAAGTTACTGGTGCTAAAAGTAGTTCCACCACCTACAGAATCATTTTGTCTCAGAAAATTTCAGAATCATTTAGTTTTTGTTAAATAATGTTACCATCAGGGACTGGCCAAAAAGACCTAAATGCAGGATTCACAGAAAAACATAAATGAACAACAAAAACAAAATAAACTTTTATTAAGTGGGATGTCCATCATAATTCAACACAGGAAGTTCACAACAGAATCCAAAACTCCAAAACACAAGGTATACTTGATAGGAGGAGAGTAAGGATAAGACTAAGACACACTCAATTAAATTCAATTTTATTTATATAGCGCCACAGCAGTTGCCTCAAGGCGCTTTATATTGTACAGTAGATACAGAGAAAAACCCAACAATCATATGACCCCCTATGAGCAAGCACTTTGGCGACAGTGAGAAGGAAAAACTCCCTTTTAACAGGAAGAAACCTCCAGTAGAGCCAGGCTCAGGGAGGGGCGGCCATCTGCTGTGACCGGTTGGGGTGAGAGAAGGAAGACAGGATAAAGACATGCTGTGGAAGAGAGACAGAGGTTAATAACAGATATGATTCAATGCAGAGAGGTCTATTAAATGGCCTGCATTTGTATAGCGCTTTTCTAGTCCTTAAGGACCCCAAAGCGCTTCACACTACATTCAGTCATTCACCCATTCACACACACATTCACACACTGGTGATGGCACGCTACGTTGTAGCCACAGCTGCCCTGGGGCGCACTGACAGAGGCGAGGCTGCCGGACACTGGCGCCACCGGGCCCTCTGACCACCACCAGAGGGCCCTTTCTTATTCACTAACACATAGTGAATAAGAAAGGTGACCGAAAAGGAAAAACTCAATGCTGCGTCTATTGCAGCATAACTAAGGGAGGATTCAGGGTCACCTGATCCAGCCCTAACTATATGCCAGAGGTGGGACCAAGTCATTGTTTTGCAAGTCTCAAGTAAGTCTCAAGTCTTTATCCTCAAGTCTCAACTCAAGTCTCAAGTAATGTCAGGCAAGTCAGAGTCGAGTCTCAAGTCACTGGTGTAAAAGTCCGAGTAAAGTCACAAGTCTAAAATTTTGAATTTCAAGTCCTTTCGAGTCTTTAAAAAAAAAAACGAAAAAAAGCATGTTGCAGTTATATGCTAAATGTAAATATTAGACCATGTAATTTTTAAATCTGTGTTTTTCTCAACACATGACAAAATAGTGAACTTAGAAAATATACACAAATTGTGAAATTGCACCTCTTTAAAATGCAGCTCAATTAAACCTAGCTCCAAGAATAGTTTTCACCGACAGTTCTGAGATAAGCTGCATGTTATTCTTGGATGCGGTTGTAGGACTGGCTTTAAAATCGCATGACAAAAATATCATACACATTAAAAAAAACTGCATCACCAACGTAGCCTGGACAACATTTGCTAGTTAGATGAAGTCAGCTATCTCATTGTAGCATATTTATATGCATATTTATAATTATACGCTTCTTGGTGTGAGTGCATACACTCATGAAGTTTAGTAACTTCAGGTCACTGCAACAAGCCCAGGTACAGTTTACCGACGGATGGGTGCAGGACCTTGAAATGCACCGTGTAGAAAGTAAATACCATCATACGTATCATAAGTTTACCAGTCTCACAAATCGTCGTCATAAATACACATTCGTTAACAGTTTATTAATAGGACCTTTGAGCTCACTGGTAATTAATTAGCAGTGGAAATAATTTCTGGTAGCATCACAGAAATGTAGCAGTGACAATAATACTGTATGCTGTAATCGTACTGGGCAATTAGTGATACAAAACAACTGTTTTACCCTGTGAATAAAAGTATATGTTTTTGTCAATGTACCATAATAACAAAAGCGAAACGCAATATTGTGTCAGGACAATTCACTATTTATGCACAATAAACAAAGGAGCAACAATTTCTGTTCAGCGCCAGACTTGCTTGTAACCTATATCACCAATTATGTTATGAAAATGACGCATTAACTACTACAGCAGACTGACCTTTGTGGAAATGCTTGGAGCAGACTAACCTGTGAGCTGGAGTGTTCTGGGACGTTATATTTGATCTTTGAATGGCTGCAATCCAGGCCACCCGTCGCCTCTTTGTTACTTCGGAAACATGGCTTGAACAATTTCTCTTCAACGACGTAATCCGATAACAACCGATCTCTTTACCCGTCAGCTTCCCGTGGCTGTCATGCGACCGGCTATTGCAGTTAATAATACAACAGCTTCTTGACATTTTTGTGTTTCTTTTTATCGCTGTATAACTGATTTCAATTGAAAGCCTGCGTGCGCTAGTACCTCTTGACACGAGTTCCCAGAATCCTTTGCGGTTCTACCCGTGAATGACGTCACATTTTCAATCTCTATATAATATGCATGTTAAATTTTATATTTGGGGTAAAATATCAAGTCTTTTCAAGTAAACCAGTTCAAGTCCAATTCAAGTCCCAGGTCATTGGTGTAAAAGTCCAAGTCAAGTCACAAGTCTTAGAACATTTTTTCAAGTCAAAGTCATAAAATTAATGACTCGAGTCTGACTCGAGTCCAAGTCATGTGACTCGAGTCCACACCTCTGCTATATGCTCTACCAAAATAGAAAGTTTTCAGCCTAATCTTGAAAGTAGAGATAGTGTCTGTCTCCCGAATCCAAACTGGAAGCTGGTTCCACAGAAGAGGGGCCTGAAAACTGAAGGCTCTCCCTCCCATTCTACTTTTAAATACTCTAGGAACAACAAGTAGGCCTGCAGTGCGAGAGCGAAGTGCTCTAATAGGGTGATATGGTACTACAAGGTCCTTAAGATAAGATGGGGCCTGATTATTTAAGACCTTGTATGTGAGGAGCAGGATTTTGAATTCAATTCTGGATTTAACAGGAAGCCAATGAAGGGAAGCCAATACTGGAGAAATCTACTCTCTCTTTCTAGTCCCTGTCAGGACTCCTGCTGCAGCATTTTGGATTAACTG
Organism: Simochromis diagramma; assembly: GCF_900408965.1. Taxonomy (NCBI): domain Eukaryota; kingdom Metazoa; phylum Chordata; class Actinopteri; order Cichliformes; family Cichlidae; genus Simochromis; species Simochromis diagramma. The sequence continues at coordinate 17,567,323 of NW_024387245.1, read as the reverse complement.
AAGGCTTTTCAGGGAGTTTTTAGGACATCCTGATAATAATGAATTACAGTAGTCCAGCCTGGAAGTAATAAATGCATGAACTAGTTTTTCAGCGTCACTCTGAGACAGGATATTTCTAATTTTAGAGATGTTGCGCAAATGTAAGAAGGCAGTCTTACATATTTGTTTAATATGTGCATTGAGAGACATGTCTTGGTCACTCGAACAATGAATATCAGCCAACTGAGTGAGATTTAAAATAGACAATTGGTAACAGCGGAAGTGGAGACAACCAGCGAACTACGTACAGGTAAAAACAGGTTAACACAAAGTAAAGAGATGGAGACTAAATAAGTTACAAGATAACACAGGGGAGGCCGAATCTCAATGAATTAAATATAAACTACACATGCAACCACACACAGGAACTAGATTTTCAAAAGGTAGCAATAACTAAAACTGAGAATATAAATGTAAAGAATTCACCACAAAATATCTAGCTAGGAAAGCTGCAACCACCAAATAGAGTACACCTAAGCACTTTCAGATATCCTGCAGGATAGTAAGCTGGCTAAAGAAGGAGATAGAAAGAAACCAGTGACACCAAGACAAGAAAGCTCCTCACCATGCATGGAGGGTTTCACCCCAAGTCCAACACCCTGAGCCTGTACGCTAAGTGGAATGAAGGATGCTGAAGACTAGTGAGTGTCAGAACCACTATCCAGGATGAAACAACAAATATTCATGAGTACATCAGGAAGATGACCACAACTGATCATGTGTTTAGTAAATACCTCAGACAGCTGAAACCTGAGGAATAAGAAGAGGAACAGGAGGAACCATCACAGAGGACATGCCCCTGCACAGCATGTACTACTAGCAGATAGAAGAAGTGGCTGACATTGAGATGCCATGCACTCATGGAGTGCAGTCAGTTTCTTGGGAATCATGTTAGGGCCTGGTGCTGTCCGACTGTTCGTTCTACATACTCTTTCTTGGATGTCTGCCACTATGATGGTTACTGGATCCTGCTCAAGGAGGTTGCTGAGCAGGAAAAGTATGCAACTTCCATCTGAACTGCCCTGATCTTGGCCTCTAGTCTCCTTCTCCATGGAAGGTGCTGCTCCTTGTTGCTGTTAATCTTGTTGCCAAGCATCTCTGTAATCACTGCTGCCATGGTATATATCAGCTGATTAGTTTCGGTGATGGTGGCGGTAGGGATTGTCCGTAATGCTGCATTCACATCTTCTAGTAGGAGTAGTAGGAGTCGAACCCCTGACTTATATATACTCATACACATAGCCTCTATGATGTGGGTCATGAGCTGGTCAAAAAGTCCACTGTCCGTTTTCCAAGACATTTCCATACCTCAAGAGGTTTGACATCTGAACCAGCCGTCTTTCCATTCTCTTTCTACTACCCTCACTTCTTTCTTACTAACCCAGTGCACTTCCTGATTCACTAACTGTCCTCCATCTGTCCTCCTCTCTCTCATTTTTGACATTCATTAGCTCCTCAAAGTCCTCCTTACATCTTCTCAACACATGTTCTTCATTTGTTAGCACATTTTTATCTCTACTCTTAATCATCCAAACCTGCTGCACATCCTTTCCAGCTCGATCTCGCTGCATAGCCAATTGATGTAAGTCCCTCAATTAGCGTTTAGCTCTACATACATCTCAATATAAGCATTTTCCTTTTCCTCTGCCACCTCTCTCTTTGTTGTATGGATAGCCTCAGAGTAATCCTGTCTATGTTTTTTGCCAACCTCTTCCTTTAAATACTTTCCTCTACTTCCTCTTTACACCACCCTATCTCCCCCTGGGGATACTCCATTTATGTTCCTATCTACACTATGGTAAGAACAGTTTGAATCCACCTCGAGTCCTCCTGCCCTTGCATCCCTTCCACCTTGTCTCCTGCAGACACAATATACAGTGGCTTGCAAAAGTATTCGGCCCCCTTGAACTTTTCCACATTTTGTCACATTACAGCCACAAACATGAATCAGTTTTATTGGAATTCCACGTGAAAGACCAACACAAAGTGGTGTACACGGGAGAAGTGGAACGAAAATCATACATGATTCTAAACATTTTTTACAAATAAATAACTGTAAAGTGGGGTGAGTGTAATTATTCATCCCCCTGAGTCAAAACTTTGTAGAACCACCTTTTGCTGCAATTACAGCTGCCAGTCTTTTAGGGTCTGTCTCTACCAGCTTTGCACATCCAGAGACTGAAATCCTTGCCCATTCTTCTTTGCAGAACAGCTCCAGCTCAGTCAGATTAGATGGACAGCGTTTGTGAACAGCAGTTTTCAGATCTTGCCACAGATTCTCGATTGGAGTTAGATCTGGACTTTGACTGGGCCATTCTAACACATGGATATGTTTTGTTTTAAACCATTCCATTGTTGCCCTGGCTTTATGTTTAGGGTCGTTGTCCTGCTGGAAGGTGAACCTCCGCCCCAGTCTCAAGTCTTTTACAGACTCCAAGAGGTTTTCTTCCAAGACTGCCCTGTATTTGGCCCCATCCATCTTCCCATCAACTCTGACCAGCTTCCCTGTCCCTGCTGAAGAGAAGCACCCCCAGAGCATGATGCTGCCACCACCATATTTGACAGTGGGGATGGTGTGTTCAGAGTGATGTGCAGTGTTAGTTTTCCACCACACATAGCGTTTTGCATTTTGGCCAAAAAGTTCCATTTTGGTCTCATCTGACCAGAGCACCTTCTTCCACATGTTTGCTGTGTCCCCCACATGGCTTGTTGCAAACTGCAAACAGGACTTCTCATGGTTTTCTGTTAACAATGGCTTTCTTCTTGCCACTCTTCCATAAAGGCCAACTTTGTGCAGTGCACGACTAATAGTTGTCCTATGGACAGATTCCCCCACCTGAGCTGTAGATCTCTGCAGCTCGTCCAGAGTCACCATGGGCCTCTTGGCTGCATTTCTGATCAGCGCTCTCCTTGTTCGGCCTGTGAGTTTAGGTGGACGGCCTTGTCTTGGTAGGTTTACAGTTGTGCCATACTCCTTCCATTTCTGAATGATGGCTTGAACAGTGCTCCGTGGGATGTTCAAGGCTTGGGAAATCTTTTTGTAGCCTAAGCCTGCTTTAAATTTCTCAATAACTTTATCCCTGACCTGTCTGGTGTGTTCGTTGGACTTCATGGTGTTGTTGCTCCTAATATTCTCTTAGACAACCTCTGAGGTCGTCACAGAGCAGCTGTATTTGTACTGACATAAGATTACACACAGGTGCACTCTATTTAGTCATTAGCACTCATCAGGCAATGTCTATGGGCAACTGACTGCACTCAGACCAAAGGGGCTGAATAATTACGCACACCCCACTTTTCACTTATTTATTTGTAAAAAATGTTTGGAATCATGTATGATTTTCGTTCCACTTCTCACGTGTGCACCACTTTGTGTTGGCCTTTCATGTGGAATTCCAACAAAATTGATTCATGTTTGTGGCTGTAATGTGACAAAATGTGAAAAAGTTCAAGGGGGCCCAATACTTTTGCAAGCCACTGTATCTACCTTCCTTCTCTCCATTATATCAGCCAACTCTCCCTCTTTACCAGTCATAGTCACTACATTTAAAGTGCCTACGCTCACCTCCTCACTCATGCCTTCCTTCTGTCTGTCTACACCAGCTCCCTGGTAGCCAACAGAACCAGAAGTGGTTGTTGTTAACCCAGACTGACCAATCTAGTACGTAAACCTCATTCTTGATGATCCACATGTTTGATTTTATGCCTCAGTTGTAATTATTATATTTTTATCCATTTAGTAAGTGATTCCATCTCAAAAGATATTTAAGCTTGTGCATTATGTGAACATTAACAATCAATCACTATCTTTTAATCATTATTACCACCTTCTAGTTGAATTTCACGTAAACCATGTCCATAGTTTGCAGTGAAGATAATTAGAGGTTTTAAACAAAATCTTACAACAATACATCAATAATCTATTGTTATACTGTTTTCCTATTTCATGGTGTGATTAAAAATGAATATTGAGTATAAAAAAGCAAAAAAAAATTATTCACTGTTTCAGTGTACTGTCAGATAATATAAAACATGTATTAGAAGCTTCACTTGTGCTTCTGATGGTAATTGATGCTGCAAAAGCTAAACTATTTTAAAGTCCATCAACAAAGAAGCAAAGAGAAGTGATATATTTTTATGCTCAACTTCTAGTTGAGAGAACAGAAGATTTTCTATATTTTAAAAACATTAACAATCTGTGTTATTGCCAGCAATCAGGTTCATGTGTGCTGACTTGATAAAATTTTAGAACTTCATAAATCTGGTAATTCTTTCACCAAGTGAGATGAGAAGATAAACATACAATTTAGCCTAGCTAAACAATCACATTACCATTTCTAACCACTGATCTGCACAATGCTTTTGAAAGACTGCCTTAAACCCCATCCAAACGAGCACTACCAAAAACAGAGCACTGATAGTAGATGGTGGAAATTAACTTGTCATTGGCCATCAGGCTAATTGGCTGGGCGATGTGACAGCACACGAAGCAAGGTTGTGAGGCTCCAAGAAGACTTTATTCTCTGGTTTGCATGGTCTCTATGATGCTCTCCCTCTCTCTTTCCTGTCTGTCTGCCTGTCTGTCTGTCTCTCTCTCTCACACACACACACACACACACACGCACACAGACGCACACACACACAGCTATACTCGCAGCCACACAAACTCACACCTACCTCATCCCTGTGACAGCTAAATTGGGATTAACGAGCTTTAAGGGAAAAGCTGTAACAGCAGATCCCTTTCCCTTTGTTTTTCTTCCATTGACACCCCCATGCATGCCTGGCAGGCTGACTGTCTAACTGCCTGGTGCTTGGTCTTGCATCAAATGGAAAGGTTTCCTTTTTTAACATGGTATAGACCGTGTTGGTACACACAGCCCAAGGACTTTGGGTTTTTTCTGACGCAACATTGGTGAGCAAACTATGCTTTGGGATCAAGCTCAATTTGGAATGAAAAGAGAAATTTTTGTACAAAACATAAACATTTGAGTTTAAAACACAGCATATTAAAAACCACCCACTCAAATACAAATATTAATAGGACAGGACTAAAAGGAACAAAAGTTAATGGGCCCTAATGTAACAGACCATAACAGATGGTGAGGCTTTGAGTTGGCAAAGTTAGACTAAGCTGAACTCAGCATGATATACTAGTGCCAGTTTCACACCATGCCATATTTTATGGTGAACCGAAGCTTCACAGCATGCACAAATATTGTGGGAAATATTGGTCTTTGGTATTTAAGACTGTGCCACAGAGATACATTTTTGTCAATAAAAGCATCTGACTGTCTTTTGACAAGGCTGTATGTTGATTTAGTTAAAGGCCTAATGTGGGAGGGAAGGTAGCGATGTGTATAGAACTTTTTCTTTTTTTTTCATAATTATCAGTTTTTTTCTGTCTCTTGCTATCTATGTCCAAGAACAGGTATCCTGCGTCTTTTTCTTGTTCTAGTTGTCCCATGTGCACATGAACTGAATAGATTTAGGACCTTATCTTGACTTTTCTTTTCAGTTTGTGCTTCTCAGTTTTAATAGAAATGAATTCCTCTTATTGTGTAATACAGAATGAGTGATAGCAACATATTCTACTGCCTTTTATCTGCTACTGCTAGTCTAAAATCATGCTAATTAGCCAAGTATTTACTCATTTGTTATCGGATCATGATTACAGCTTGAGAAGTATGCCATACATCATATACTACAAATAGAGTTATTATGTTTTCTTTTTCTGGTACATGAGCAGGTGACACATCAGAAAAGCCTAGGTACAAGGCTGTCATTGCCTCTTATATAACTGTAGAATAATTTCCTGACACACTGCAACATAAAATGAAAAGGATTTGCAGCTTTAGGTTGAATGGTTTTATTACCTTCATGGCTGTCACATCAGTCTCCTTATGGACTACAAGGCTATAACGATGCTGTGGTTATTTGGCACACAATCCTGGCTCCTCCATTTGTAAAGATGAGGGGGATTTCTTAGGTACCCCAGGGAGGACTAGAAGACATTAAGATGCTATTCGCAGTCTCACCAGGACACGTGTACCCTTATCCCCAACATCAACTGTGTGTCTGCAAGGGTTCAACTGCCAAGTTTGCCAGAGAGGCTTCTTCTGCTGGTTTGTGTGTCATCACTATTCTCCTGTAAGTGAATGTGTGTGACCAAAAATATGCATACAGGCACATGACTTTTTTTGTGCAAATGTTTTCTGTTATTAATGGTTTGTCAGCTGTAAATGAGCCAGAGCTGATTATGGGAGTACAATTATCCTCTGTAGTCCCTGGCCATATGTTAAAATATATCTTGACAATTACTTTGAAGGAAACAAAAATGCACACAATGCTTAAAAAAACAACAGTGCTCTAGACTAAAGGGTATGTCTGTGATATCAACACTTCAGACAGTCTTTGTCAGAGACAATAAGGATATATTAAAAAAGAACATTTTATTTTTATTAGTCCAACTACAAGTGTCAGTGCATTATGCAATAAACAGTACTGACATGCATCTTCATTTCAGATACATTGTGGTGCCATACAAAGCTAAAAATCTGAAAATATTGTAAGAGCCCAAACATTTTTAAACCTAACTCTAGTACCTACAGACACATGTACTTATGCCATGCTTGAAAAGTTATAATTCTTCATTTTCATTGTAACAGTCAGAAAATAGTAATTACATTAAGATAAGAATACTTGCCCTTACTGACCAGTAAATGAACTAGTGTAGCTTCCCCCCCATGTCACAGTACTTTTCATTAGCAAGAGTTACAATTAACTTTCAATTTGTTTTTCTTACAGAACTGTAAACTTGCGTCTAAACATAGTCCAGAGTTGTTTCACAAAAAGAAATCCAAAGTTTACACCTAATTAGAGTTACCATGTAATGTTATATAGTTGAAAGAAAAAGAGAGACACATTAATTGAAGTATAATGAATTGTTGCCTGCGAAATAAACTGTGAATTAAGAAAAATATTATGACATGATGGAAGTTCAGAGCATTTCTCTTTCTTTCTTTTTTTGACCGAGGTGAGTAATTAGTGTTAAAAAGAAGGTTATGTCTGGTTTCTGTACAGTATGTGCAGCATCTGTTTTTAGTGTATCCTTCCAGTCATTGCCAAATAGCTAAATTACAATTTCTCCCATCTGTTAGCCAGGCCCAGGGTAAAAAAGAAAAGCTGAGCATATAGGGAGCAAAGATGAAGCAGAAAAAAATGGGGAAAATACATATAATTAGGGAGAGGGAAAAGAGACATCCAGCTGAAAAAAATAATGAAATAAAAACTTTAATTACGCACCCCATGACAAAACTGCGTACTTAAAAGTTTATAAAAAGGTACCGTTTCAGTTTCAGACCCAACCCATCTCTGAAGAAGGGACACATAAACATTCATAAGGTCAGAATTCATTAGTTAGAAAAAAAGCTTATAAAAACAAAACTGCCTCTTACCTTGCTCTCCCCTCACTTATTTGTTCTCTCTTCCTTTAAAGCTCAGCAGAAATAATGAGCTGATAACAAAGTGTCTGTTTGACACCTGCTGAAACTCTAAAGATTTTTTGTCCGTTTCACCGATTCCTTTAAAGGTTTTCAAGAGGGAAAAAAACCTCGCTACATTTATTTATTTATTTTTATAAATTTATTTATTTATTTTATAAATTAGTGTAGTTATTATTTTGCACTTGTTTCATATATCCAGGGTGTATTGAGCACTTACACACACGTACACAGCAGAGAGCTAGCATGAATACCAACACTTTTGATTATTTGTGGTCCATGATTCTCAACCTAGTGAAATGGAAAAACTACAGGCCAGGCAACATGAACGAACACACACACACACACACACACACACACACACACACACACACACACACACACACACACACATAAATATCAGAGGATTGACTGGCTTATAATTTAAATAATAGTAATAATTTTAAAATAAAGTTGCCATTGGACCAACTCCATTGACAAACAAGGCCAAGCAATTCACATCAATGAAATAGCCTTTAAACACGAAACACGATTTGAATAATTCAGTCAGGTTTTGTTGTTCTCGACAAAAACAAGACCATCTTCAAAGCATGGCAACTGCAAAAAGTACCAGTTATTTGAATGCATGAAATGGCCTTAGAAAACTGCAAAAAGGTTTCAAAGCATAGTTTTATAGTCCCAGAGTGTCCTCATAATAATACTAAATCAGTCTCACTCCTGCCTTTGTGCACTTATCCGGAGAGTGGAGACGTGTTGCAGCTGAATGACATTTCCCTAAGCAACATTCACTTTCTCCCTGATTTGTCTGAATAATGTGCTGCTGCATGGTGCCGCCTGTTCTGTTTTGTATGTCCCCGCACTATCAGTGTCCTCTTTTAGTACTGTGACATTTTTAGTTTCTTCAATACATAAAAAAATGGCTGTGTGGCATGAGAAATGGAAGAAGTTTCAACTGCATGGATGTCACTGTGAGTGCATGAGAGCTGGCAGCCTCGTGTATAACCTCGTTACACAGACTGATTTAGTCCCTTCAGGAAAGTCCCCATCGCACCAGCCGAATCCTATACAATCAGTGAGCTAATGTTCGTGCGAGTTGATTTTTGGCTGCAGTGAATAGACCAGTCAGGGTCTTTAAGCATAACATTCCCTACATTATGTTTCAAATCAGTGATCACAGGTAAGCTACGACATATTTGTCACCTCTGAAAACAGACACATTCAATTGTAGATCATGGACTCACAGAATGTTAAAGCCATTTTTTTCCTTTGTTTTTACTTTATCACCTTGACCTGATGGAAAAAAGAAATAAAATATGGATGAATTATTTCATTAGTTGCTGAAAAGAGTAATATGATTATAGGATCATTTTGAAAGGAAACTTCAATATATTCACCTAATAATATGGAATATATTTGTATTTATATACGTATTTGTTTGCTTAAATGACTGCATATATGAATACACTAACACACACACACATGTGAACACAGTCATTGAGAAGCACAAAACTGCTTGTAGTATAACACTTTTAAATAAGCTCCCTTCTATCTATAACATTTCTACTGTGTGCCTGTGTTTCATGAATTTACATTTAAATGTACAAATAAGAACTATCATGAAACCTTCTTTCTACGGTAAAGCACTGTTGTTGCTTTATATTTGCCTACCGAACTTTTCCATTTTGAGCCACAGTGCTATATTGTTTAGAGCTACAGTTCCCTGTGCTGTAATTCCTTAACTAAAGTATGCCCATACAGTTATTATAAGAGAAGTCTCGGTGATTACTCATATCACTGTGAAGGTAATCTCTCTTTTGGCAGCTTTCTGTATCATGCTGTGGGCCATATGTCCAAGCAATGGTTGTGCCCAAGCCCTTCTGTCTAGGTGATAGACTCAGCCCAATTAATACTAACAAGATTCAGACCATGGAAAAGCTCAGTGGTAAGTCATCAGTTGACTGTAGCCTTCTGTTTTTCTATTTGGAAGTTGTGCTCATCTTTCTTGTTCATAAGCTTGGCTCTATTCTGCCTTTACATCCTTTGTCTCGCTTTTATTGTCCCCCTTCAGTCAACAGTGCTTGGTTCATTCCTTCATCTTGCCTGCATGGTTGTTCTTCCCATAACAAGTCTTCTTATATCCCCATCCCTCTTCTGTTGTCATTCCTTCTGACCCCACCCCACCGCACCCCACTTTATTTCCTTGATTGCACTTTTACAAGCTTATAAGGCACACAACTCAATAAACATTGTTTCTTCCTGTCCGTTTTTAGGCTTGCTCTATTTTACTCACCCTGTTTTACTAAGCAACATTGTTTTCTAATTCTTTTCCTTCCTCTCTTTTTCATGTATTCCTACCTTAATGCTTGATCTTTCTTTACACAGATTGGATTACAAAGGTAGGTTTAAGGTATGAATGGTGAAAACAGGACATCCTACCACAGTTTAGAGAAACAGACCTAATATTCTCTAGCACCCTTTTGTTAATCAATATTGTCTACACAAGCCATGATGGCAAATTCTTGGTACATACAATTACAATGGAGGAATACATTTGGTTCCTATTCAGGTGTATTCATTTGTTAATTAATGGGTGCCCTTTGGGTTGATTGCAGAGTTACATTTAATTTCCCCTTTTACCCTGGCAGTCACAGTAGACTATGCCATTCATTTTTCTTTTTCTCTAGCTATTCCATATGTATCAACAATAATCACTACAGTGACACCATCTTTTGTCATAGCAGCAGCCAAAGCCTTTGCTTAAAGCTATGCTTCTTTTTTTAACCTAGCCCCATGGTGCTTAACATCAAGTCAGATCACAAAAGCTATTTCTTTTATTTTAAGGGCCCTTAAATCAGAGTTCATAACAGATTCATAACAGAGTTATTCAGGCAGTCGAAAAATAATTTGCTTCCTTTCCTCAAATGGTACACAAATAAGCAAAAAATTATAGTGAAGAGTAAATTATTGTATACATGGTTAGTCATATTATGTATGATTAAAGGAATATATATATATATATAAAATAATTTGTATTTTAAAGAGGATTAGTATTTTCACAATGCTAGAGACTGTCTATAAACTGTGAAACTTTTTTTTTAATAGCTGCTAATAATTTAAATGTTTAGATTTTTTTTCCCCCTAAACTATTTCCCCAGCTACCAAGCGGTTTGCATAGGGGCTATTTTCGCTTGGCTTCAGTATTGTACATCACTTAGCTGGGCGCCTTTTTTTTAGATCTAGCCTTCAGCAGTGCTCTCATCATTCACTGAGACTAATGAGATGTCTTTGCTGATGTAATTTACCTCATTTTGTGCCAGTTCATATGAAAAATTTAACCATCACCATGAGAAATAGTTATGTTTTAGCCCTTAATGATGTGCATATCTTTGCCAGTCACACGCTGTTAATTCTGCCAGTCTGTTTGAACCTTGGCTTTCATTTACATCTGTTTGTGACACGTGAACATAGAGAAAATATAGAGATGTGTGCTCTCCCAGGAGTTCAATACAATGATGAAGTCAGGGGGCAATATTTGTTCTCATCTGGGTCATGTGTAGGCAGTATTTTCAGAGACAATAAATGAAAATGGCATTATGCTCTGCTTGTTAACATTAAAATTAGTTAAGGAAAAAAAATACAACAAATCTTTTTCCCATTTTACAAACCTCCATTGTTTCATTTGTTCCTTTTCCCCAATTACAAACTGGATGTTCAAGTAGGTAAGTTAAATATACTGCACAAAAATATGGTGTAGGGAAGTGCCTCAGTGCCTGGTAACCATACGTAAAATTTCACTGACATTACAACAAAACAACAAACAAGATTTCATGACTAAATTAAAACCACAAGAAAGAGAAAAAACACATTAACTATGACCTCAAAAACTCAGCATCAAATAGCTGAAATGGCAATTTATTCTACAATGGCTTAAATCATTTCTGAATCTCACTACAGTATGCATGGAATGACAGTTTGGTCGGCAAAGGAAAAATCTGTAATTGCATCAGTAAAAGGTTTCACAGCAATCTGACAGACAAAATGTTCCAAGAAATGCACTAGCAATGAATAATACAATAACAAAAATATTGTCCTAGGCAAGTGCTGAATTTGCAGGACCAGGACATTTCCCTCTACAGTACCAGTGCCAGTTGCAAAGGGTTAAAAAGCCACTGTGTACTGCATAATGATGAAGAGTTTGATGAACAAACTTCTAGCTTCAAAGGCAAACTGCCTCAGGGGCATGCTCCTTGATGTTTGAGTTTTGTTCTCTTTCTATCAGTCAGTTTAGAAGGCAAATATACTTTTGTAGATATACATTTGCTTTTAAGTCATCCATAAATGGAAATAAGCCTATTTTATCCTCATATGTATTTTTCAAGTAGACGCATTCATATGATCCTCCAGAAGTACGAGTTTGATAGACTATAGTTCCACAAGGGTAATGAATAAACAAATGAATACATTATTAAGATTTAAATAGGCAACTACGGTAATAGAAATCTGATCTCTGTATTTGACAGTTAAAAAAGCTTGATGAATGAAACAGTATCCAGATTATTAGTTATATATGAATTTCTGAACACTAGTATATTCATCAAACAAGCTTAGACATAGTATATTTACATAAAACTTCTAACAAAGTCTGTAAAGTCTAAATGTGTAGCAAGACAACAGAAAAAAAAACAAAAACAAAAAAAACATTAGACAAATGTTGTATAAACTCATATGGAAAAGATATATATAAATCTTATAAAGTTTTTATCTGTCTTGTATGAAACTTGTATGAAAAGCATACAGGAGTGAAAGCACATATAAGATCCCTTGAAAAATTATATAATGAAACTTGTATGTTTTATATACTTACTAAAAAAATATATGAAAGTAATGAGAAAGTGGCCACTTTCATGAGTAAATCATATATGTTTTTACTATTTCTTTTCCATATGGGAAAATACCTTACCAGACATGATATTAGTATCATGGTCAGCTCAGATGTCTATTAATAACCAACATGCTCAAGTTAAAGTTTCTGTTCTAGAATATTTTGGCATGAAACATGTATTATTCCAGTACCACACAATGTGAAAAATGCTCAGGATCAACAGTTTTGCTATTTCCCAGATGTGAAAATTAAAGTTTTCTCATTAATTTGATTTTAAAAAAAAAGTTTGGCATTTTGTTTCCCGCTGCACTTATTTGGTTTTGAACATTTGTGTAAAGCAATATTGCTCAATAGGACTCAATAGGGTGAGTGATATTAAGGTATTTAAATGCTTTCTGATTGTTGGTGTGTTTGCTTGAGGGAATTCAGTGATTGTTGTTTCAGAAAAAGCAAACAACACAGAGATAAATGACCTACATGGTAAATGAAAGCCAGAATAGTTCCTGGACAGGATTTTCCCATGTCCAGCAAAATGACTACAAAATCCACAAAATTGCAACTGTGGTTTATTAACTGTTTAGACAACACTAGTTGCCACTTATTAGTGAGATTCGTGTGGATGTTAAGGGTACATAGGCGATATGTAAACTTAGAAGTAGGAATATATATTACCAAATCATGTTTTCACATAAAAAGAGCAATCTCCTTAAAAATTAATACCACTGACAGATGAAGTTAATAAAATTGATCATCTTGTTACACTAGAAATCCTTGACAGCACCACCCCTTAACCATCAGAACAATGCAGTACAGTACAGTAAAAACTGCTTAGGAATATCCTGAGTAAAATGACAGAGAGCCCCAGTGTTTGAGCCAACCTTTAAACTCTATAGACCACAGTGTGATCAAGCATCCATGACTTTCACTGGTTGTAGTGAATCTCAACTCACAGGACCAGCTGATGGCCTCTCCCTGCAAGACACAGGAGGATACCCCCCAGAGAACTTTTTCTTTCTTTCTTTAGCTCAGCAGTGCCCTACAGACCATTAGGCAAGAGGTTTTACTGTTGTGTCTGATCAGTGTGTAACCAGTTAGTAACTAAAATAAAAACATAGAATAGTGCAAGAGTCTAACAAACAAGTAAAAAGTAAAGAATATTTAGTATTTGATGTGTTATCAGTTGTGTAATCCTTAAAACAGAAATTATTGTTATGGATGTTAAGAACTGTCCAGAACTCTTGAAAAGAGGTAGTAGTGTGATAGTGGCAGTGTAATTTATTACAGTATTAGATATTCAGCACTCAAACCAAGATCCTGAAGGATTGCTAATAGCAAATTAAAATGGTCACAGAGGAACCCAGTGACATTAGTGACAGAGGGTGACATGTTGCATTTGGTACTGCTGTTATCCTTTGTCTGTTAGAATAGTTTAACATTCACAGCCATATTCACTGTCTCAGTGAGCCATACAGCTACTCAACATCCCCATTGTGAGATAACCATGAATATTTACAGCTGTCAAAACAAGTTCAGCAAAAATAGGAGATTTTGTTCACCGTTTGGACCCAGCTTTGTTACTCTGTGAAGTGTGAGTTCTCAAATAATGAATTATGTTGTGGCAACGCATAATGACTGAAGACACATGATAAGACGTAAAGTGTCTTCCTGACTATAACCACTCAGAGAAACTGAAAATCAAGTGCATTTTCATTAGGAATTATTCATGTTTTTATCCTTCTTCATGTTCTTTTTAATTTTAAAAATTATCTTACTTTTCAACCTAAACTTTAGCCTCACATGTAGCTACATACTGAGGAGCAAATAAAATAATTAAACATATTAATAAACTATGGTTTAAACTAACAGAGGCCTATCGTCTACACCAACAGTTACTATTGGTGGTTCATCTGTGTGATGTCTCTCATTAAGAAAGACTTTGCTGTGAGCTGTTTTATTATACAGTCCCGTCCCCCCCCTTTTATCTAAAATGCCTCTACTTATTGTATGCTCATTAAAATAATTTGTATTTTAAAGACTTAAACAAGTCCTCAAACAAGACTGAATGATTTGATTTTGCAATATTTAAGCAAATCTATCTATCTATCCATCTATATATATATATATATATATATATACATACATGTGTGTGTGTATATATATATATATATTAGGGGTGCAACGATACACAAAATTCACGGTTCGGTTCGGTTCGATACTTTGGTGTCACGGTTCGATATTTTTTCGATACAGAAAAATGTTCATGCATTTTTAATTTGTCATTTATTAAAATTATAAATATATATTTTAACTCAAAAGTACAGTTTTTAAATTTAACCCTAACCCTTGTGCGTGTTTTTTATTTTGACAGCAAATGCGCACCTGCGGACCACTTATGTGCAGCCCTGGTTATTTAGCTCATCATATTGCAGCCACAGAAATTATTTTGTCCATGAAACCATAAAGCTGCACTTTCTTTTTGCCTTATAGTCTGATTTGTCATAACTTCTCCGTTTTGTGGTAAGCTTTTCTTTGGCTGTCACTTCTTCACCCTGACCTGTCTTATTTGGCTCAGCAGAACTGAAATGCTTTTACACGCTCACTCACATAAGCTCAGCGATTCTCTGCGCGATCAACCTCTCACATGTTTAAGCTTGCTGCGGGAGATTTCACTTGTCATGTTTGCATAGTAAGCTAACGATTAATAAGACGATGTCAGAGGAATTGGTGCACAAATTATCATCACTCACAGATCAGTGCTGTCGCTCTCTATACACAGTTCGCACGATTGCAAAGTGAAAGCAAAAAAACAAGCGCAAATTCAAACGCGACTTCAATATGTCACATATTGACAGCGGCTCACCAATGCCAATGACATAATTACCCAGCTACATGTCTGAAAGAATGCAAAAGCATTGACATATATTTTTCTACAATAGCCCGACGGGCAGGGAAGAGATAGATTTTGGTAGCCCGACTGAAAAAATCGCTAGCTCCGGGACGTTGGGCTAGCGATATTGCAAGCCCTGTATCTGATTGAGGAATCACTCATCTTTGGAAAAGGGAGTTTATTACAGAGAAATGGCTCTTTCCAAAATAAAAGCTATACTATCCGCTTCTTCTGGGCTATATTCTCAGCAGCATAAGGAGAATCATGTGCTAACAGCTGTCTAAATGACTCGGCTAAAGTTAGTAGCATGCTTGCTTTTTTTTGTCTGCTTCCACTTGTCTTTGCAGTAGGATGATGTCGGCGTAAATGTGCAGTCATATTCGTTGTGTTCCCACTAGTGCTTTCAGGTTAATCTCGTTGAAATGACCTTAACGCCACAACACGGCAAATCTCCGTTAATGAGCTACCGCCGATCGCTCCGTGCATGGGGCTAGACGGCAAACACGTTAACGAGCTAACTGCGCTAACACACTAGTTCACACCAATGTAATTGAGCATTGCATGGCACATCCAACATACTGTTTTACTTTAGTCCATGACTCGCTTACCTTCAGGGTCATACGTCACATGAAAACCAAAATAATTCCAAACGCCAGATCTGAATGAGGTTCAATTTGCCTGTTGCAAGTAGAGCTTAACTTCTGTCTCGCTAGCTTGCCCTGCGCTCTTCCTTCTGACTATGCTGTCTGTGTTGAGCGCTCAGTGGATCTGCGCTCGACAGTGCAGCCTAGGCGGAGTAGTCGAACACAGATTCACTGAGCGCTCAACACAGACAGCATCGTCAGAAGGAAAATTGATAAAATAAATTACAAATGTTGTATTGTTCGATACATATGCGTACCGAACCGAAAGCACTGTATCGAACGGTTCAATATCGATACGAATATCGTTGCACCCCTAATATATATATATATATATATATATATGAGGGTAAAAATGGCAACCACCCACAAGACAGGCAAGCTTTTGATGTAATAAAAATAATACAAATAAAAATTATGTCTTAACGGCTCCATAATTTCCCTCCTCTAGCACACAAAGTGACTACACAAGTAACTAAAGAACTGATGTAAAATAAGTAACAACATACTTGTAATGCAATTACTGAATATAGTACATTAACACATTATTTTGGAATTTGTTACTCCTAATACTTCCCAGCTACAATGCACTGCAGGAGCAGAGGTTGTCCTGTTTAATAGTTCCCAGACTTAACTTGGCAAACAATTAGCTAGTGAATAATAATCATCCACTGTTCTTAAAACATCAATGCACGTGTTTTGATGTGAGTATATGGTAGCCAGCTACAGCAAGGTCTATAACCTATTATCTGCCAAAGATAAATTCCTGCTCAGGTTCCCATTTATCCTGTTAGTTTTGTTTTCCTAACAATTGTGGCTTTCACCAAATAAATAAATCAATAAATGTGCTGTTAAAAATTAATTTATGCAGGTAAATTGTGAAGTATTTTACTGGTTTATATTGTTGCTTCAACAGATATGTGGTTGTGTTGGCAGGATATTTGTCTTTGGATATTTCAATTAGAGAGTCTGTTGAGGCCAAACAGTTCTGGGACACTGATATTATAGTATTCTTATCAGGTCCCAAATAAACTGGAATATGTGGGAACCTCAAAAAATACTTTAAATTTTGGAAAAAGGTTTCAGACGCTTGCCCTTCATATCATAATACAAAGTCCTGGCAAATTCAGTTTCTGCATGATAGGATTCTGTAAATACTCATGTAACTGTTCTAATGTAATATCACATCTTCTTATTTTATTTCTCCGTCATCTTTCTAGAGTCTTGTTTTCCATAGTGTCTTGACTGGTTATCCATGTGAGCTTTTTGTGTCACTCCTTGTGGATGATTTTGTATGCACCTGTCTTATTACTCAGTCAGGTCCGTTTATATTTCAGCCTATTTCTAGTTCAGCCCTGGTCAGTTCATTTGTATTTGTGCATGAGTTAGTATAAACAACAGTCACTTCAAAAAGTGGCATGCATAACTCCTACACTGAACTTCAGTGTTTCCAGTGTTTTCAAGCCTTCCATGATGTCACCTAACTTGACTCTTTCGGTTGTCACAACTGCTACAGCCATTAATTTGGGACATTTGCTAAAAGAACTGTATCATACACAGTTATTCAAAATTACTTAACCAGTTCTGGCGTCAGATCTTCATACAAATGTCACTATCCATATTTCATTATTGGTTAGACAGTATATGGTTGGTCTCTCCCTGCCATATTTCCACTAAAGTGAATAATAAGCTCCCCTCTCTTTCAGCTGGTTGTGCAGGTTGTATAGAAGCTATTTGCTTTTGCCTTCAGTCATTCTGTTCATGATAATGTGGTATTTCGAAACACAAAGACTGACATGGAGACATTTCAAGACTGCCAGAACACAACCTTATAAACAACATGGGATATATTCTGATGCATGACATTCTGAGAGTCACTAACCAAATCCACTTTGCTTTTCTTTATAGATGACGTGAGAAACAATAATAATAACGAAATATAAAAAAGAAAATCATTTGGAGGAATTTGGAGGGAAACAGTTGTGGTCGCAAAGCAGGAGAGGGAAGAGAGGATAAAAAAGGGAGGAGGAAGATTACAAGCAGACAGGACAAGTGAGTAGGACGAGGGTATAATATTAGCTATAATCAATGTGACAACAACTACAGCAAACCATATGTTTGTATATAAATACAACCTGTTGATATTTGAATTACAGGAAACAGGAAAATTTATTTAGTTTAATTGACTGTGGTTTGAATAACAAACAGCTCCCCACAGAGCAAGCAATTTGGATCACGTTCATAATTTTTTTGTCTTAACATTTCTGCATATGAGATTTTGTGGCCAGGCTTGATTAAAAAAATGTCTGTCAGCAGAAAGGTAATTTAGAGCTAAAAGGGCAGAAGAAACTAAAAGGAGGTGATTACAGAGAACCATTAGTCATGGCACAAATATACAAAATTCTTCTTTTTAGCAACATTTACATTCACACATATACAAACAAATATACAAAGAGATGATTCAAGGAATGACTAAACCATTTGGAATATGATCTAACATACTTTGACAGTGTATGTGTGAAGAAATAATTAATCACATTAGGTCCATTTCAGCTAATTATTCATCTATCATCAAGGGGGCCTGTAAATGTCAAGTGACCTAAATTACAGTGGGGCAAAAAAGTATTTAGTCAGCCACCGATTGTGCAAGTTCCCCCACCTAAAATGATGACAGAGGTCAGTAATTTGCACCAGAGGTACACTTCAACTGTGAGAGACAGAATGTGAAAAAAAAAATCCATGAATCCACATGGTAGGATTTGTAAAGAATTTATTCGTAAATCAGGGTGGAAAATAAGTATTTGGTCAATAACAAAAATACAACTCAATACTTTGTAACATAACCTTTGTTGGCAATAACAGAGGTCAAACGTTTACTATAGGTCTTTACCAGGTTTGCACACACAGTAGCTGGTATTTTGACCCATTCCTCCATGCAGATCTTCTCGAGAGCAGTGATGTTTTGGGGCTGTCGCCGAGCAACACGGACTTTCAACTCCCGCCACAGATTTTCTATGGGGTTGAGGTCTGGAGACTGGCTAGGCCACTCCAGGACTTTCAAATGCTTCTTACGGAGCCACTCCTTTGTTGCCCGGGCGGTGTGTTTTGGATCATTGTCATGTTGGAAGACCCAGCCTCGTTTCATCTTCAAAGTTCTCAGAATCAGAATCAGAATCAGAAAGGGGTTTATTGCCAAATGTTGAGCAGGTTTACAACATTAGGAAGTTGCTGCGGTGCTTCAGTGCAAACATAGTGTCATAAATAGCACTTAAATAGACATGAAAAAAATAAAAGTAGGAATAAGAATTAAAGTGCTACGTAGAAAGATATGTGCATGAGATATACATGAGATATATACATGAGAATAAGAATTAAGAGTGCTACGTTGAAAGATATATACATGAGTGCAGGTGGTGATCAGTGCCAAACATGGAATGATGCAGTGACACAGCGTAGGGTCATGTGTTAGTGGCGGGGACAGTCATATGGTTATTGTTCATGTGTCCAACAGCAGAGGGGAAGAAACTGTTCTTATGGCGAGAGGTTCTGGTGCGAATGGACCGGAGCCTCCTGCCTAAGGGTAGCAGGTCAAACAGACTGTGTCCAGGGTGAGAAGGGTCAGCTGAGATCCGAGCTGCACGCCGCAATGTCCTGGAGGTGTACAGGTCCTGCAAAGATGGGAGTCTGCAGCCAATCACCTTCTCAGCAGAGCGCACAACACGCTGCAGTCTCTGTTTGTCCCTGATAGTGGCTCCAGCGTACCACACGGTGATGGAGGAGGTGAGGATGGACTCGATGATTGCAGTGTAGAACTGCATCATCGTCCGTGTTGGCAGGTTGAATTTCTTCAGCTGCCTCAGGAAGTACATCCTCTGCTGGGCTTTCTTGATGACGGAGGTGATGGTGGGCTCCCATTTCAGGTCCTGGGTGATGGTGGTACCCAAGAAGCGGAATGAGTCCACAGAGGTGATGGGGGTGTCAGTCAGGATGATGGGGGGGAGTGGGGCTGTGTGCTTCCTGAAGTCCACAATAATCTCCACTGTCTTCTGGGCATTCAGCACCAGGTTGTTGTGGCTGCACCAGGACACCAGACGTTCAACCTCCCTCCTGTAGGCAGACTCATCCCCGTCCGAGATGAGCCCAATAACGGTGGTGTCATCAGCAAACTTGATTAGCTTGACAGACTGGTGGGTGGAGGTGCAGCAGTTGGTGTACAGGGAGAAGAGCAGAGGAGAAAGAACACAGCCCTGAGGGGAGCCGGTGCTGATGGTCCGGGAGTCCGAGACATTCTTTCCCAGCCTCACATGCTGCTTCCTGTCCGTCAGGAAGTCAGTGATCCACCGGCAGATGGGATCAGGCACATTCATCTGGGAAAGCTTGCCTCGGAGATGGTCTGGAAGGATGGTGTTGAAGGCAGAGCTGAAGTCCACAAACAGGATCCTGGCGTAGGTTCCTGGGGAGTCCAGATGCTGCAGGATGAAGTGTAGGGCCATGTTGATGGCGTCGTCTACAGACCTGTTGGCTCTATATGCAAACTGCAGGGGGTCCAGGAGGGGGGCCGTGAGGGTCTTGAGATGGGAGAGAACTAGGCGCTCAAATGACTTCATGACCACAGATGTCAGAGCCACGGGTCTGTAGTCATTTAGTCCAGTGATCCTAGGTTTCTTGGGGACAGGGATTATGGTAGAGGACTTGAAGCAGGCAGGCACATGACATGCCTGCAGTGAGGAGTTGAAAATGCCAGAAAACACTGGGGCCAGCTCACTGATGGAAGGAGGTTTTGGCTCAAAATCTCACGATACATGGCCCCATTCATTCTGTCCTTATCAGTCGTCCTGTCCCCTTGGCAGAAAAACAGCCCCATAGCATGATGTTTCCACCCCCATGCTTCACAGTAGGTATGGTGTTCTTGGGATGCAACTCAGTATTCTTCTTCCTCCAAACACGACGAGTTGAGTTTATACCAAAAAGTTCTACTTTGGTTTCATCTGACCACATGACATTCTCCCAATCCTCTGCTGTATCATCCATGTGCTCTCTGGCAAACTTCAGACGGGCCTGGACATGCACTGGCTTCAGCAGCGGAACACGTCTGGCACTGCGGGATTTGATTCCCTGCCGTTGTAGTGTGTTACTGATGGTGACCTTTGTTACTTTGGTCCCAGCTCTCTGCAGGTCATTCACCAGGTCCCCCCGTGTGGTTCTGGGATCTTTGCTCACCGTTCTCATGATCATTTTGACCCCACGGGATGAGATCTTGCGTGGAGCCCCAGATCGAGGGAGATTATCAGTGGTCTTGTATGTCTTCCATTTTCTGATGATTGCTCCCACAGTTGATTTTTTCACACCAAGCTGCTTGCCTATTGTAGATTCACTCTTCCCAGTCTGGTGCAGGTCTACAATACTTTTCCTGGTGTCCTTCGAAAGCTCTTTGGTCTTGGCCATGGCGGAGTTTGGAGTCTGACTGTTTGAGGCTGTGGACAGGTGTCTTTTATACAGATGATGAGTTCAAACAGGTGCCATTCATACAGGTAACGAGTGGGGGACAGAAAAGCTTCTTACAGAAGACGTTACAGGTCTGTGAGAGCCAGAGATTTTCCTTGTTTGAGATGACCAAATACTTATTTTCCACCCTAATTTACGAATAAATTCTTTACAAATCCTACCATGTGAATTCATGGATTTTTTTTTTCACATTCTGTCTCTCACAGTTGAAGTGTACCTCTGGTGCAAATTACTGTCATCATTTTAAGTGGGGGAACTTGCACAATCGGTGGCTGACTAAATACTTTTTTGCCCCACTGTAGCTGCAGACCTTTTTTTCCATTTTTTTTTCAAATGTTAAAATAAGATACTGTACAAGCAATTGGCATGATTCCCATGCAGTTCTTCAACTTAAAAAAAAAAAATATGTTAAATAAATGACCCAAACAAAGCTAAACAAAAATCTGTACTACACAAATTCAGTAAGGAACCTATGAAACTCCTTACCCTAACTATTCCTACAGTTTTTTGCAGCGCTGCAAAGCAAATATCGAAGATTTGCTTTTGTTTTGTTTCTATGTTAATTTTGTCCTCCATCAATCCTCTGAATATTTACTTCAAGTAATTTTCGATGGACATATCCACACCCACTACAATCACTGAAATGATATTTTGAATATTTCATAATGGTGGCTATAGAGAAATGTGGGTAAGTGCTTGAAGACGTCGGATATCAAAAATCCTTTTAAGGTTCTCTATTTTGCTACCTTTTCCACCATATCTAAATGGTCTAAATAGATACTCAAAAGCACAGTGAATGTGTATTTTAGTTTAAATCTCTTTTAGGTGTTTCATTTCCTTACTGCTTTAGCCCCCTCTGGTTCATCACTTGCCAGCACTTCTTGCCAGAACAATTATTGTTTCAAGAGCTTTGAGACAGACTGTCATTATCTCCCCTCCTCTCTGAGCCTCTCCTCCTTTTAATGACAAGGTCAACAACTGTAAAATCCCTTCACAAATAATGTATTCATATATGGTAAATATTAGACAACAATCTTGTTCAACGCTTATCTCCAGTCTGTGATAATGCTGAAATCTTATTGCTGAATCATTTCAGTTCCAGTAATTTAGATCATACATGGTCCACATCACTGAACAGAAGTAAAGAAGTAGCAGAATTAAGGCAAGCACAGCACTCAGTCAAAGGGTTCACAGCAATAACAACAGTTTTTTTTTTCCTTTCTTGGAGCCTTGGCAGTAGTCTTAACACCCAGTTGCTTGGATAGAACAGCTCTAATATCTTTATATCTATATACATAATATGGATGCAGTTTATGTTGTTAATCTTTTTCCATTTTGCCAAATTTCCATAAGATACACATAAGAACAATATCACTGGGTCACAGCTTTCGATCTTTGACTTGAGCCACTAAAGCTCACCTGGATCAGCCAGCAACCCTTATAACAAAGTTACTGCAGAAACTATTTTTTTTTAAAAGATCTTCTATGCATGTTGTTTTGCTTATCCATGATCTCATTCTTTTGGTCACATAGGTGAGGGTAGAGACCAGTGAATCTAGAACTTCACTTTTATGCTCAGCTCTCTCTTCGCTACATCAGACCAGTACAACATCTGCATTAGTGATGGGATTTCCAGCTCTTTTTAGAGGCTCTTTCAGCTCGGCTCACTAAAAAGAGCCGTCTCTTTCGGCTCCCAACCGGCTCTTCAGGTTGTTTTGTTCCTTTAATTAAATTATTATTAGCAACAATATAAAATTATGCACAAAAGGAATGACTAATGTTAATAAAACAACAACGTGGTTTTATTTATATATGTTTATATATAAATATATACGGTGGCCCCTAGAGACAAAGCACGTACAAACTCCAAAACACGTACAAATTCCAAAGCACGTACAAACTCCAAAACACATTTCTAGCGTTAACTGAACTTCCAAAACAGAGCTACCTAGATCACTTAAATTACACAATTGAAACCATATATGTATTGTTTGTGTTTTTATACACAAGCACTCATATGTATTCAAATAATTTGAAAAAATGTTCATTTACCTGTTACTACCAAACACCAAATACGGTCGTTGGTACTTCCTGGCTTGTGTAGCCACTAGGTAACAAAAGCTCAACACTGCGCCTAGCATCCTGGAGCACTTCTGTTGTCTTATGTACGTGTTTTGTAGTTTGTATGTGCTTCGAAGTTTGTATGTGCTTCGGAGTTTTTACGTGTTTTGGAGTCTTTACGTGCTTCGGTGTTTGTACGTGCTATGTAGTTTTTACGCGTTTTGGAGTTTTTACGTGCTTCGGGGTTTGTACGTGCTTTGTCTCTAGCAGCCACCGTAAATATACTTTGATTTATTCACTCCACATAAAATGTAATAAATAAATCATATAATACAAATAGTTGTGGATGATTACTATACCTTTCTAATGTGACGTTGTTGTCCCTGGCTCTCTTTCTCTCTCTTTCCCTCCTGCTCTGTTCCTGTGTTACTGCGAGTGTAACTGCTGCCCCTCCCCCCTCTTCCCAGCGTAAAGCACAAGGCTCATGTGCAGTGTTGCCAACTTAGCGACTTTGTCGCTATATTTAGCGAGCTTTCAGACCCCTTAGCGACTTTTTTTCTAAAAAGCGACTAGCGACAAATCTGGCGACTTTTTCTGGTGTTATTGGAGACTTATTTATGACGACTTTTTGACGTGAAAGCGGGTATCGCTTTTACTCTCAACAAGCAGCGGGTGCTGCCGTGGGTACCTCACCCGTTCCAAAGCGCTTACAGGAGGATAGTCCTCCCCCAGCTGCTATCAGGGCAGAAGATGTTCACACCTATGCGTCCGAACTGCAAATGAATCGCGCATGAGCGAAGCCGCTGCTCCCGCACTGACTGTAACACAGTCATTTCTTCTTTTACTGTTATGCTGTTTTGTGGATCACAAGGTTTAAAACTACTTATACACACACACACAAAGTAACTCCACCAGAGTGCCTATTTCGGGTCACTTTTGCCGGTCCAAGCCCGGATAAAGGAGCAGGGTTGGAATTGTGACATTAAAAAAAACAATAATTACTAAAATAAATTTAATTTGTAGTTATAAATAAATTCTAAATGCATTTAGAACGTTCTTTAGTCACTTTATGTCTCTTCCATGATGTTATTTCTCTCTCCAACAACGTAGGTTACAATTATATTAGCATGACCAATTATGCAAATTAGGCAATGACGTCATTTAACGACTTCTAGCGACTTTTAGGACAGCCAATAGCGATTTTCCTTACTGAGGATTTGGCAACACTGCTCATGTGTGGAGTGAAGCCGGAAAAAAAGTGCAAGAGAGAGGGTGAGAGAAAGAAAGAGTCGGCTCTAAGATCCGTTTCATTCGCGACGGACACATCACTAATCTGCATCACTGTAGCTGCTCTCCTGAACCCTCACTTGTGAACAAGACCCTAAAATACTTCTACTCCTGCACTTGGGGGAGCACCTTGTCCCGAACTCGAAATACACACTCCAATTTTTTCCTGCTGAGGACCAGGGCCTCGGACTTGGAGGTCACATTCGGCTGCAAATCACTCCAGTGCAAGCTGGAGGTCACCACGTAATGAAACCAACAGATTTTGTTTTTTTAAAATTCTGGCATTTTTCTTGCATTTTTAGTTCCATTGTCAGGGCAACTAGTCATGCAGTCTGTAAAATAATTATTCCATATTCCATGAATTTTTTCCTAGTTCTTTATTCCACAAGTGGAAAAAGCAAAACAATTCTGCCATTAAGTGTCTAAGCACATAAAGTGGGTGAGCTGAGGCTCTGCTAACTCAGTAAGTGCATAGTTATTTCCCATCCTCCCCTAGCATTAACATCAGCACAAACACTGTGCACTGGGAGCTTCATAGCTTCATGGCAAGTTTTCATGGCTAAGCAGCTCCTGTAGGCCCAGTACTTTTCTCCATATTTTACATGACTTTTGATAACTTCACTAATAACCGTCTGCAAAAATGTTGTTGCGGTAAAAATGTATACGTTTAAATGTTATTATTGTTGTTCTTCTTCTTATTATTATTATAAAAGTATTATAAAAATGTATTCATCAGTGTTGTGAGAAAGACAGGAATGACAGTCTATTAGCAATTTGTTGGTGAAACTGGATTAGAATGCAAAACTTCACTTTTTTTTTTTGCAAAGCAGAAACTACCTTTCATATTAAGTCTATGAAATGCAAACACCATGTTGTAAACCTTTTTGCTAACAGTATAAGGAGTAATAATATGTTTATATTATGCCGAACCCAAATATCATTAGCATCTGCATGCTGTATTCAAATACGCCATAGAGACATCACTGTTTAATGGTGTTTTTGTTTGTTTTATTCTTTGCCGTTTTTTTTCCTTTGTTTTATTCCATAAGAGTGTGGCAGTTTTCACAGTTTCCATTGGACAGGAATGATTGATTTATTATTCTGTGTAATAAGTTGATGGAATGGTTATATGTGCCAATGAGCAAAT
This sequence comes from Simochromis diagramma, assembly GCF_900408965.1. Lineage (NCBI taxonomy): Eukaryota > Metazoa > Chordata > Actinopteri > Cichliformes > Cichlidae > Simochromis > Simochromis diagramma. Next base: position 17,541,372 of record NW_024387245.1, on the reverse strand, counting down.
GGAAATTTTCACTACAAAATAATGGCTTCTCTTCTCGTTGCTTCTGCAAGAAATGGGACAGAAATTCTATATTTGTGGCATTTAATTCTGTTTTGCCATGGTGATGTTTCAGCGGGATCAAATGGGGTGATTGTGTTGTTTTTGTATGAGGAAAAGAGAGTGGAAACAAGTGCTGCAGAGAGATAAATATTTGTGTGTCTATGCCACAAATGATGCAGTTGGCAGTTATAATAGGAACCTCCTTTGAACAAGAATTTGCATTATATTGTCAAGACATGTTGACAACAAAAATCTGCTGGAATATTGATTCAGCTTTCTATTTGGTGACTTTGTCAATTCATAATTTAGGCAGTAACAGCAGTGAATGAGGGTAATTCAGTTGTTTTTGTCTGAACCAGATTTCCTCAGTATTGTTTGGTGCAGGTCCCAAATTTGGTTTGTAATGATTTCTTTCATTTCACATATTTTGGAAGAGTGGCGGCATTCACATTTCTGTGGTGACTCATTACTGCTGAAAGGATGCAGAGTTAAACCCAGTGACCATCAACTGACCATCTGACGCTAGAGTGAAATCTCTGTGGGAGGTCTGGCAAGGTCTCAAGGCTCTAATTTCTGTATGGATTTTTACTAGTTTGGTTTCTTTCATCTGTTTACAGATAGGCTCACTAAACCATATCCTGTCATTTGTTCCCAACTGAGGCAAGGTTCTTCTCAGCTTGAGACCACACCACACACATGCACAGACGCAAAAGAGAGCTGCTTTCCATCTGCAACCGCACCACACAAAGAACTCTAAGAGCACAGGGACCCAACATACATTTGTAAAAAAGAAAGGTCCAAAAAAATGCTGTGTACTTCAAGGACAGACATTTCAGGCATTTCACTAGGTGAAATATACACTTATTTCACCCACTGGGTGGAAGATATTTACTGAAAACTCTCAAGGCAGTTATAGTCTTCACCCTATCTACTTTTATGTTAAAGCTTAAAGCACCCGTCTGGATGAGGTGTTGCTGAACCATCACTATGTTCTGCCTCTAAAGGCTAAATGCTGTTGTGGGCTCTTTCATTATGCACAGAGAATCTTTCATCTATTCTTTTGGCTTTTTATCCCATGCATTTATTTCCCCACTATTGCATGTCTCTTTATGTCTTCACGGTCCCTTAATTTGTGATTTGGTCTCTCTGGGAGTCTCACGTTCTACCTATCTGCATGTTCCTGCAGCTGCATGACTGGTCCTCATGTAACTGCCCCAAGCAACTTTCTGCATTATTATATTGTCGATTCCCACCACTGCTCCCTGTCCCAGCTGACAGTGTCAGATGGCTGTTAAAGCATTTTTTCCCCCCTTTCTTTTTGTTTTCCAATCTGTCACTATATATGCATGCTCATAGGGAATCACTGGACCATTACCTAATTCTATCTATAGTATGAACTATTTTGAGATCTATTATGAATTGGTCCAACATGAATCTTTTGCAATTTTTTTAGTTTGGTTACATTAAACTAAGCACCTGCATTGCAAGTGAATAACAAAAAAACCAATAATGTAAAGAAGAACTTAATTTTACATTTTTGGCCAAACTATAACTTAAAGCACTGTTCTTTTGCTTGTGAAGGATGTATTTTATTGTATTTTTAGTTTCCATTTGCATTAGGTGGTTGAATAATCAATAAGTAATTTACATTTTCTTTTTCACTATCTGTTACTGGAACATTTTCTGAAATGACTCAGAAACGCATTTACTGTAAGCTCTGGCAATCAATGCTTTTTCCAGCTGTATTAACTATATTTGTGATCGGCATATGTCAATTTTTAATTTAAAAAGGACATTTTAAGTTAAAAGGCAACAATTAACCTTAACTTAATAAGTAACTCTTTTGTATTTCATATGACATTCTGAGTGTAAATGCTTAAATTTTCTGCTATGTTTAACCAAAACTGTGAGTCTCTAATGCAGGGCATGAACACTGGGAATCAGTGCAAAGCAGCTAATTAAATTAATATTTGTTACGTCCCCACATGACAGCTAGGCAAAGGGGGTGGGGGATAGTAACAGTTGGATCCGGGTTGAAATGAAAAGGACGCCAGGCAGAGGAGTGTAACACAAAATAAATCTTTATTATAATTAATTAACCCAATAATCATATAAGCAGTAACAACAAAAACAGACAGCAACGCTGCTTTAATGATAACTTAGACAGGCCAACCCAAAAAGATAGTGACCACTTCAACTAAGAAAACAACAAGGATTCAACAGTTTTCTGTTGCAACGCTGCTATTAGCAATAACCAGGCAGGCCAAACCAAGAAATGGAGGCCGCCGTCAAAACCACTGCCCAGTTGAGCTACTCACAACAAGCCACGCACCGTGGGGCTGGTCGCACGCACGCAGCAGGCCTTTTCCACACCTAGACCAGACTCACACACTGCCCAACACAGAGAAACTCCACCAGACGCCTCTCCCACCTCCACACTGCTCTGAGGGTAATTGGTGGTAAACGAGGGCAGATGAGCAGCAGGTGTGTCCTAAAAGGAGAAGGCAGGGGCAGAGAGAGACAGGGGAGGGGCAATAGAGAAGGAGGAGGAGAGGGAGAGGACAACACCACGCCCACACACTCCCACAGCCTCACAGGATGTAACAATATTGCATAGCTTTGCAGCTTAGTTATTTGAAAATAGGCAGCCATTCACAACCTAAAACAAGAATGCTTTCTGACACATGAGGAAGAAATCTAAAGCAAAGCAAAGGAGAGTCATAGCTAGACATGAGGAGAAAGCAAATGATACAAAGAATTAGGTTTCCACTAAGGAGCCTGACCAATAGTACTACTGTGATGAGCTGATCTCTCTGGCAAAGAGTGGGTGAAAGAGCTGCTGATTAAATTCAGTATGTGAGAGATTCATAAGTGGAATTCAGACAGGTGCACCAGCTAAAGACCTGCAGGAGCCAGTAACAGACCTTACCTATGCTGAGACAGACACACGTAGAAACATACATATACAAAGATACACAGAAAGAGGCAGAAACATGGGGACCCTTACATTGATACTTCATTTATGCAGTCTGTCTGTAAAAGAAAGTAAAAACATAAAATGACCCATCCATCCATCAGTTTTCAATTCCATTCCATTTTTGTTGCTTATTCCTTCAAAAGGGGCAGCAGTCTAAGCAGAGACACCTAGACCTCCCTCTCCTTTGCCACCTCCTTCAGGTCTTCCGGGGGTCAACAAGTCAATACCAAGCCAGCTGAGAGATCCAGCATGTGCTGGGATTGCCTTTTCCTTTTCCTGGTAGGACCTGAGGAAACACCTCTTCTAGGAGGACATCTAAAATTGCATGTTGCTGCAGTAACAAGTTATTAACATGTTGCTTTACATGTTCGTATGGGAATCTCTTCGTGACTTTGTCTATTTTGTGTGCCAAATGCTCAAGTGTGTGAGATTTTCACATGTCATTTTTCATTTGATCTTAAGGAAGTTTTTTTTAATTGAGTTTTAGTTTAGTTCAGCTTCTTCTGAATCCACATATCGTTAAATGAGAAATGTAATAGAATTTTGAATTTACCCCCATCTCTTGTGGTGAAAGAGCTGTATGGGCAGCTAATGGAGACATTAAATTATAGCTATGTACTCAACATTTTCCTTGTATCTCTTTGTCATGTGCTGAGATTCTTTAGAGGAGTAAAAACAAAACTTTCCACTCTGTACTGTACTGCAATTCTACCTGCACCATATCTGACTGTCAATACCATCTCATTGAGTATGTATCCGTTGTTATATTTCGCTGTTATGTCTCAGTGGTGTATCCTGGCCAGGTTTGTTGTAAGATGGGTACAACTGCTGACAGATGGCACAATGAATGCTGAGTTATAGCATGATACCACCTGACTGCTGTGATAATATATTTGTAGGTGTATTACTAATGTGTTCTAAAAAAGATTTTTTTATGTGACTCTTAAAAAAATGTTACCAATATATTCTGGTAAAAAAAACAGTAATTTAATTTTAGAAAATGTTCTGTTCTTATCTCTATAAAATATCAAATTATCAAAATAAAAGCAATGGTTAACTTCACTGCCCATTGTCAGTCAGTAGTGCTGGTTTCAGTGATTACAAAAATGCACTGCTTATAAGGTTGGAAACTGAAAGCTGAAAGCCTGAACAATGAAAGTTCATAATTACTACTGTAAAGCCTCACATCTCTAGGTTTATTCTAATGCAAAGAAAGCCAGAAAGGTTTGTGGTAATCCTGTGTGGTCATTTGTTGCAGCTCCTCACTCTGTAGTCATTGTTTTGGATTATTGATTAAACCATGGATACAACAGTCATCTACAAAAATAAAACCCAAGTTGTAATGATCTGGTATCTTCTTTTAATGTTTTCTTACTGGGAAAATGCAATAAAAAAATTTCACATGATGAACACTGACAACCCCCCAAAGTTTCCAATTACAACAACCCAGGGGGCAGACAGTGCAATTCATTATTTTGGAAGCAGCAGTCAAAATGCAGAAGCAGCAAAGCAGCACCACAAATTCAAATAACTTTCATGTCATATCTACTCTCAAATCTGAATAAATCTTGATTTTTTTTTTTTTTTTATCTCGTAGTCTCTCTGTCTTTAGACAAATTATTTATGCATGGCTTCACATTCCATGTCAAAAAGAAGAACAAAGAACTGCTACTGTAGCAGCTACACTGAACAGAGCTGGTGTTCTCCATTTTGCTTTGTCTCTCTTTGTCAGACACACACACAAACAGTCACATACCTACACCAGCAGGCTTGGCTATAGCACTGACATTTAACAAATGCCCATCAAGGGACTTCAACAAATTCAGTTCACTTTCAACACACTCTTTCAGAAGTTAGAGCCGTTTGGTTTCAGCCACCTGTGTTTTATTTTGGTTTGTGTTTTTTTTGTCTTTGTAGAACATCAAAACAGAGAGAGAGACTCAGCCAAGCTCATGTGGAAAAACAAGTGCAGAGAGAACCAGTAGTGAGTTTGGCTCTTTGCGGGGACAGCGGGCTGTTGACCTTCACTGATGAGCAGAGAAGTATCCGAGTCTTTCTATCTTGCCCTGTCACAGGCTCTGATTGTTTGTTTGCTTTTACACTTTCTTGCTTTCACCTTCCGTTTCTCATCTCATCCTTCTTAGTACTGTCCTTTTTATCCCTGCCTGCCTTTACGTGTTCCACTGTAAGAGGATCAGGTTAAGGTAGCATAGTACTGTCTTAACAGTAGCTTTAAAATGTAACAGATGGAAATGACTCGAAACAATTAAGATAACTTTCAACTTATTTAAATTGACATGATGAAGTCTACCATGTTAAGATATAACTTCCATGGAAAAATGTTTCTGATCACTATATTGCCAAATGTATTCACTTACACATCCAAATCCAATGGTATTTCCACAAAGTGGAAGTGAGTGGGAACAACAGCAACTCAGACAAAAAGTGGTAGGCCACATAAAATCAAAGAGTAGGGTCAGAAGAGTGCAGAGTGCCCAGAGGTTGCCAACTTTCTGCAGAGTCAATTGCTACAGACCTCAAAACTTCATGTGGCCTTCAGGTCCGCTCAAGAACGGTGCGTAGGGATTTCAACTAATATGTTTTCATGGCTGAGCAGATGCAGCCAAGCCTTTAATGACCAAGTGACAAATACATTGAACACAGTGGTGTTAAGCAGAGACACTTTCTTCTCAGGAGTGATGAGTCACACTTTTCTGTTTGGCAATCCAAAGGATGAGTCCGTGTTTGGCGGTTACTAGGAGAACGGGAATTATCTGACTGAGTTGTGCCAAGTGGAAAGTTTGGTGGAGAGGACGATTAAGGTGTGGTTAAGTTTCAGGAGTTGGGCTAAGCTCTTTAGTTCAGTGAAAGGAACTCTTAAGGCTCAGCATACTAAACATTTTGGACAATTTCAAGTTACCAACTTTGTGGGAACAGTTTGGGGATGACCTCTTCCTGTTTCAACATGACTGCTCACCAGTGAACAAACCAAGGTCCATAAAAACATGGATGAGTGAGTCTGGAGTGGGAGAACCTGACTGGCCTGCACAGAGTCCTGACCTCAACCAACTAAGAATACTTTTAAGATGACTTACTGTAGAGGCATGAATGCAGGTCAGGCCTTCTCAACCATCACCAGTGTTAGTTTTGCATTGAGGGTAACCTAGATGTGTGTTTACTTTTTTTGATCCCATCTCAGACACATCTGACCAATTAGTGGGAAAAAAAAGTTGTCATATGGTGTGTTTCGGCACATTTTGGTTGACTTGGAGATTGCTCTGAGTTTTTTCTTTGTAAAAAAACGAAAACCCCAAGACCACGGGTAAAAGCTACAAGTTTACAAACTCATCAACTAATTCAAACCAGAGTAAAAGTAAATAAATAAAAAATAATCATGATATCAAAAACACCCTTTAAAAGTTCAGGCTCATGACTACCCAGTGAAATGGACAGAACAACACAGCAATGCTGACTGCTTTTTTTATAGTGGATAAATGGTTTTAGTGGGGACTGACGATGTGAGACACAGCTAAACACAAACAATGAGGGACTGTAGGAGAATTCATCAACTGAAGAACAATGGACAAGAAAATGGGAGGAGTTGCTGTGCTTCTTAACAGAATTGGAAGGAGGACCAGATTTACACAAAGTTTGCTTGCTTTGCTTTTTCATTGCATATTGTTGTTCATAGGTAGGTGCAGTGGAAGATGCTTTTTCACACCTCCACATGAAATCTTCCTATGGACCTCACATGCTGTAAGAACATTCTCCTGTAGTTAGGAACCTGTTTGTCACCTGATGATTAAATAGATCAGACACATAATCATTCTCCTCACAAGGCCCTGAACCAGCAAAGTGGAAAACCCAACTTAGCAAACTAAGGAAAGATCAAAGAGATCTGTTTTTCTATGCCTGACTGGTGGTCAGGGTTAAAGCAAGATAGCTTTATTCAAGTACATAGTTACACAGTTACAGTTGTTAAATTGCTGCGGCGGATAATTAAAAGGAAATAAAATGGAATGGAGTCGTTTTTATTGAATCACACTGACAACTCCCTGTCCACCCATCACAACATACATAGACCTCGACAAAGATGCAGCGCTGAACCTTGACCTGATAGTAGAATTGGATTCACTATTACACACACAGACACACACACACATACCGACTTCCAAAACTCACTGCTGGTGGTAGAGGAAAGTAAGCCACAGCTAAGTCTCAGAAACTCAGGGAATTCAAAGTTTCCCCCTGAGGTCTGGGATGCTTTGTCTACTCACCTCCACACAGACACCAACCACATCTCCATGGCCCTGAGCACCATTTCTTTTGTTTCACACCACACACTCTTGCACCGTGCCACACGCACAACACACACACACGTATACACACATATGACTTTAAATATTTCAAATGCCTTGATTTATGAGTAGCATTATATAACAGATGCCTAGCTTAATAAGATCAAGATTTTGTCAGTTACACTATGCAAATTATGAATGTATTCTCCATGTGCTGACAAAAGTGCTACTGTAGACACTGTTTGTTAATGCAAATATTTAATCAGCTAAGGCATGTATATGGATTTATACATGTGACATGGTCAAGTTCTGGTGTAGTTCAAACCAAGCATTAGAATGGAGAAAACAGTTTATTTTAAGTGTCTCTTAATGTTGGTTGCTACTCTGAGTTTTTCAGAAAATGGCTGATTTACTGGGATTTTCCCAGCTTGACTGTGGAGTCTCATTGGTCAAGCTATTAACCCTCTTGTGGCTGGCATCTCTGTATTACAGCAGCAATAGCTACTGCCCAGTGTTTTTTAGAACTACAATTCTCTGTCTCAGTAGTTGTCATCAAACAACACCACTTTGTTAAAGCCCCCATTGTCTGTTAGTGCAAAAAAATAAAAATAATCCATCAGAGGACAACCAAGGACACACAAGGTGTTATCTAACACTTTTCAAGAAGGAAGACAAAATATGTTTAGTAACAAGAAACCACTGGTTCAATATTTAGTTTGTTAAGATCAGTGCAGGCTTTCAAAAACTTTGTTTTACCCTTACATTAAAGTGTGATATATTGGAGGACAAAATCAAGAGGCTTTAGCAACTTAAGGACCCATTTCCCAAGAACAACCGGTACTGTTTACATTTGAGCTTCACTTTACATAGCAGCTTGTTTGACAAGAAAATACTGAGTCTGCAGCATTCTATGTTGTAAATTTAAACTAGAGAGTTCATAATGGCAAATTCTGTAAAAAAATATGCGCACAGTTAAAGTTGAAGGTTTTGACAATATTGACAGCAGTCAAGACACAGTCAGTAAAATATGCAGTTTTTGTTTTATCCTGCTCTGGAACAAAAGATTTAGTCAACTGTGTCAGCCTTTGTGCCGGTGTCATTCAGCTTTTTAGCTTGAAAAGCCAAAAACCAGTAGGCGTACATGTACTGTCAATCCTATTTGAAACATTAAAGCATTAAAAACAATGCATTTATAGTCACCCTTATTATATAGTAGCTTGCATAAAAATGAAAATCAAGGAAGTATGAGGATTTACACATGCTGAAGATGTTACATGTATTTAAATCATATAGTATTTATTTAATGAATACATTTGTGAATCCACCCATTCATCTTCTTCCACTTATCCAGGTCCAGATTGTGAGGCCAGCAGCCTAAGCAGAGAAGGCCAGAGTTCCCTCTCCCCATCTACCTTCTCTAGCTTATCTGGGGAAGCACTGAGGTATTCCCAGGCTAGCTGTGGGATATAATCTTTCCAGCGTGTCCTGGGTTTACCCCGGGGCCTCCTCCCAGTAGGACATGCCTAGAAAAATTCACCCAGGAGCAACCCAGGAGGCATCCTTGTCAGATGCCTGAACCACCCCAATTGGTTGCATACGATGTGGAGGACTATCGGCTCTACTTTGAGCACCTCTCAAATGACAGCACATTTCACCCTATCTCTAAGAGAAAGGCCACTCATCCTTGGGAGAAACTGTTTATTTTGTCTTGAAGTTGTATAAAATGTACTATCATTATTATGAGATTATTACAACAACCATGCAGTTCTCTGAGAAATAGCAACAAACGCAAGAGCTACATCTTAGACTCTGCAGCCCTCAATTAACATGTTAAATGTTCATGACAGTATAATTAGAAAAAGACTGAATACGTATGGCTTTTTTGTAATGGTTGCCAGGAGAAAGCCTCTTTTTGCTAAAACGAGCAAAGTTGCACCTAAACAAACCACAACATTTCTGGTAAACTGTCCTGTGAACAGGCGAGGTCAAAAAAGAAATACATGGCCATAATGGAATTTTGAGAGACTGATGAAATTATACAGAAAGCAGTTATTTTATTTTATTTTTTAAGTATAATTAAATACACCCTCAATCAGATTGTACAGGGAGTGCAGAATTATTAGGCAAATGAGTATTTTGTCCACATCATCCTCTTCATGCATGTTGTCATACTCCAAGCTGTATAGACTCGAAAGCCTACTACCAATTAAGCATATTAGGTGATGTGCATCTCTGTAATGAGAAGGGGTGTGGTCTAATGACATCAACGCCCTATATCAGGTGTGCATAATTATTAGGCAACGTCCTTTCTTTTGGCAAAATGGGTCAAAAGAAGGACTTGACAGGCTCAGAAAAGTCAAAAATAGTGAGATATCTTGCAGAGGGATGCAGCAGTCTCAAAATTGCAAAGCTTCTGAAGCGTGATCATCGAACAATCAAGCGTTTCATTCAAAATAGTCAACAGGGTCGCAAGAAGCGTGTGGAAAAACCAAGGCGCCAAATAACTGCCCATGAACTGAGAAAAGTCAAGCGTGCAGCTGCCAAGATGCCACTTGCCACCAGTTTGGCCATATTTCAGAGCTGCAACATCACTGGAGTGCCCAAAAGCACAAGGTGTGCAATACTCAGAGACATGGCCAAGGTAAGAAAGGCTGAAAGACGACCACCACTGAACAAGACACACAAGCTGAAACGTCAAGACTGGGCCAAGAAATATCTCAAGACTGATTTTTCTAAGGTTTTATGGACTGATGAAATGAGAGTGAGTCTTGATGGGCCAGATGGATGGGCCCGTGGCTGGATTGGTAAAGGGCAGAGAGCTCCAGTCCGACTCAGACGCCAGCAAGGTGGAGGTGGAGTACTGGTTTGGGCTGGTATCATCAAAGATGAGCTTGTGGGGCCTTTTCGGGTTGAGGATGGAGTCAAGCTCAACTCCCAGTCCTACTGCCAGTTTCTGGAAGACACCTTCTTCAAGCAGTGGTACAGGAAGAAGTCTGCATCCTTCAAGAAAAACATGATTCCTTTTTGTTTTCTTTAGGTCACGAGCAGTTGTCCAAGCATTTCACTACATATCGTACTGTGTATGACTGTGTATGTGACAAATAAAATTTGAATTTGAATTTGATTTTGATTTTCATGCAGGACAATGCTCCATCACACGCGTCCAAGTACTCCACAGCGTGGCTGGCAAGAAAGGGTATAAAAGAAGAAAAACTAATGTCATGGCCACCTTGTTCACCTGATCTGAACCCCATTGAGAACCTGTGGTCCATCATCAAATGTGAGATTTACAAGGAGGGAAAACAGTACACCTCCCTGAACAGTGTCTGGGAGGCTGTGGTTGCTGCTGCACGCAATGTTGATGGTGAACAGATCAAAACACTGACAGAATCCATGGATGGCAGGCTTTTGAGTGTCCTTGCAAAGAAAGGTGGCTATATTGGTCGCTGATTTGTTTTTGAATGTCAGAAATGTATATTTGTGAATGTGGAGATGTTATATTGGTTTCACTGGTAAAAATAAATAATTGAAATGGATATATATTTGTTTTTTGTTAAGTTGCCTAATAATTATGCACAGTAATAGTCACCTGCACACACAGATATCCCCCTAAAATAGCTAAAACTAAAAACAAACTAAAAACTACTTCCAAAAACATTCAGCTTTGATATTAATGAGTTTTTTGGGTTCATTGAGAACATGGTTGTTGTTCAATAATAAAATTATTCCTCAAAAATACAACTTGCCTAATAATTCTGCACTCCCTGTATATAAAAGTTTTCCCAGGAAGCTTATATGCCATTTATGAACCTAGAGATGGTATACACATTCTTTGGGCTGCCTTGTGGATGGTTGTTAGAGAGTATGTAGTTTTGTGCCCATTGGCTATGCACTGTCTGTACAGTAAAAGGTTGGTTTACATGGCCAGCAGCAAGACCAGACCTACTCCCTCTCGGCATTGTCCAACTGGTAATACATTTTTGGAACCACATAGGTGTAGGGTGGACTTTTTTTCTCTGTTTTTTAGGGGAGAATGTGGTCATGTTGGCTACATCAAGAAATGAAACTCCAACTCACATGGGACCATTTACAGCTTAGCACAAAGTGGCTAAGATGAGAAATACTGTGTTTACTAAGATGAGAATTATTTTTGAGGCATTGGATATTGGAGCATGAGACTGAGTATTTCCCTTTATTGCCAATGCTTTATCAGTTTGACACGGTCAAGAGAGAGGTCATAAAGGAAAAGCTTTTGGTATTATATTTCACCTTTCCCAACCTATGACCAAAAGCTGTGGTTAGTGACCAAAATAATAAAATAGTGGATACCAGCATCAGGAATGAACTTTGTCCGGGTAAATTTTGGGGTCAACCTTAGAGATAAGAGATGAAGCTCCTTTAAACATGCTCAGAATATATCTTGGGACTGTTGGGAAGGTTACTTTTAAAATGTATTCCACTGCAGATTACAGAATACATGCCCCAAAATGTATTTTGCAACGTGTTGCGTTATTCAATGAGAGTAATGTATTCTGAGTACTTTGGATTACTTAATATTGGATATTGGATTACTCCCCCAACAAGCTACAATATATTATCATGCTTTTTTACAACTACATGAATGTACTATTGCTGTGTGATTTATTACTAATACTGAAGGTTACTCGCCATACCAATACCAACTAGATGTTTAAATCTTAATATAAAATGAGTAACAGTAGGGTGGACATTAGGCAAGGCTGCACTTTTTGCAGCGATCTCGTATAGAAAACTATTCTGCCCGAATAAAAAACAGGTCCGCAGCTCCGAACCGTAAAGGCATAAAACCGTAAAGGGACCTCTGGCTAATATGTCGTAGCTGAAAACTAGCTTTACTTTGTTGTCTGGGTCAACTTTACTAGTGAGAGACAGAGAGAGGCGTTGAAAGGCTGCTGCAACGGAACTTATTGTTTCGGAGGAAAACACGAACACGGTGTACAGTCGAGTCTTCATAGCTTACTTACAACTGGGCTCGTCAGGCACTCTTCTTGGCTGCAGTGGTTATTATTATATTTACATGCTTCCAGCTCCCGTTTCTGCTCGGTGACATCTCTTACTTTTCCACTCTCCTTTTTCTCCCTCCCTGGTGCTCACAGACCCATAACGTGTATGGCAGTCCATTCTCCCGGCGGCACGGACTACACTGCCCATGAGGCTACATTCTTTGCCTTCATATTAAATCATTTAAAAAAATATTTCTTCACGTCATTATGAGACGCGAGATTAAGACACAGGCATTTGAGCCTCTTAATGCGTGTGCTGTTTGGGTTTCCACCAGCGTGGAATTACCAAAAATATAGAGGGCATAGCCTAACATATGAAACAGGAAATGGCCGCCGTGTAATCCCTTTATTTCAACAAAGTAACTGTATTCTGAATACCACCTCTTTAAAAGGTAACTGTAACGGAATACAGTACTTATATTTTGTATTTTAAATACGTAACGGCGGTACATGTATTGCGTTACTCCCCAACACTGCTCTTAGATGCCTCAGGTGAGAGGATGGATGTGGAGAGCGCTGCTTATTTTACCATTTCAGTAATCCACACTCAGAGAAACAATAAAGTACGGATGGAGCACACAAAAAATAGATAATTCAAGTAATGTTCAAAATCTACTTTCCAAACCAGTTTACTGTATTTTCAATTCGTATCTGGAAAAATATTAAAAGGGTTCCATATTATTACAATCAGGCACAATGGGAATTGTGATCTTGCCACTACTAAAAGCATGCCTGCTCATCCTTAAAGACTGTTATACTGAGCAATATTCACTCATTTTCTTTCAGGAAAGGAAAAAAAAAAGTAACCTCGACGATGTGCAAAACAGCCACACTGGAAAAGCCTCCTTCACAGAAATAAAATAGGACAGAATGAAAAGTGACAGAACATGTTTGCCTTCCCGGACAAAAGAGGAGAAAATCCATTGCTAAATGGATCCTCTACATCAAAAGAAAGCCTTATCAAACAAAAGTGATTCTCTTTCTCTCCCATTTTGGCAAAATCAAAGTGCTCTATTTCAGTATTTTTCTGGCATTTTAACACCACTGAATATTTTATTTATTTTTTAATATATTCCATTTCTATGACAAACAGTCATAGAAACACACACACACACACACACACACACACACACACACACACACACACACACACACACATATATATGTATATATATATATGTGTGTGTGTGTGTGTGTGTGTGTGTGTGTGTGTGTGTGTGTGTGTGTGTGTGTGTGTGTGTGTATAGTAACAAAGCTAAACTAAATCCAACACTAAAACTAAGGACACACGTATATATTTCAAGGTGAAATTAGACAATTTAAGGAAAAATCTTGTTCGCTGGGAAAACTTGTGGGGTAGGGTAAAGAGCTTACAGTCTGAAGTCTAAACACAGTGTCCAATAGACTAATATTATTTTAGATATGAACAATATAAAATATATTTACAGCTCTAGATAAGTACTTCGTTTTTGGGGGGCTTTTGGCAGTTTTCATCCATCCATACGTCTATCAATCCATATTCTTTTGCATTTGCAGATCATTATCATGCTCGGGCTGAAGCCAACCCTAGCTCTCTTTGGGAAACTTGGACATGTCACCAATCTGTTTCCGGGATAACACAGAGAGAACGGAATAAATTCACACTCACATTCAAACTTACAACCTAACATGCATGTCTTTGGAGTGTGAGAGCAGCCCTTGCAGACATGGAGAGAAGAAAAAACCCTCAGGCTTGTGGATTTGAACTCCAGATTTTCTTACTGTTAGGCAATGGGACTAACCAGAGCACGGCCGTGTAAACCCTCTATTGGCATTTTCCATTATCCACACTTAAGTTTACAGTGATGTTAGGGAAGAAAAAAAATACTTCTTGATCAAAACCCTGCCAGACTACACCAAACGAGAGAAAGAGAAAGGTACGCTAAAATACCATTGACTATGTGAACACAGAAAGACTCATTATTCAGCATGTCTGAAGAAAAGAAAAGCTATATAAATAGTATGCAGTGGGTATAAAATAGTCAGCAATACTTTAATAGCAAGAGGGCGTTGGGGAGAAATGAAGAGAAGAGTTAGTTGAAAGTTAAAGTTTTCAGCATGGAAAGAGCAAATCAAGAGCAAGACAAAATGAGGCTGTGAAACTGAGTTTTGTTTTGGTTCATGGTACTGCCTACTGGAAGAAAGACATAATGATGTGAAATCCATTCTAGAAGGAAAAATGAACTGCATTCAGAGATGAATAAAATGATGGTGTTCAAAGTTTCATCTGTTAAAACTAGGAAGGAGAGCGTCTTTAGATTGGAAGGACTAAGAAAATGTGGAAGTAAAGAAATTATTAATGCTGTGTAGAATATATTACTTGCAAATATTTCACAAAACAATGTCAATTTTGACCTGTGATGACAAAAAACAGGAATGCTGAGTAAATGAAACACAAACATACCATAGTTATAGCATTGTAGTCACTGTGTTCACATTTCATTTATAAAAATTAATTGACATAGGTTGAATGCTGCAACACACCAAATACCAATATCACCCAAGGGGCACCTTCATGGATCAAGTGTTACATAATGGGAAGTGGAGAGTGAGAGTATGTTGTATGACCCAGGTATGATATGAAGTTCAGAATGTTATAGTTCACTATCTAAAATCTAGACTTTTATTTTTGAGCATTCTACATTACAAGTATGTGCACAGTAGCTCAACATTTGACAAGATAAAATGACTGGATGTAAATGCAATTCTGATGATTCTGAGCCCATACTAGTACTGAGTGCTTATTGGAAATTCTAAACACACTAAACACATTTCAACTATACAGACTGACACTCTATACATAAATCCGCCATTGACAGCATATTAGACGACTGACACTTCTGGTTCGCAATGTTTTTTAACATAAAAGATTTTAACATTTAAAGACATTATGTTTAATAAGCAGGTGCTGCATTAAACTTACACTGATTCACATTATAAACCCTCCCCAGCTTTTTAAGATACTTAAAAATAGAAAAAAAAAAACATACTTGATTGTATTTTCTCATGACTCATGAATGGAAGGCATAAATAGTCTAGCTGTGTGAGTGAAGGATGGCTGGTGAGAGGTGGGCACACTCACTAAAGACTCTCTTCAGTCACACTCTTCAATGAACACCATGCACACAAAGTCACATTTGCACCTTCACGACACACATACAGAGAATTTACACAATGAGGTTTGGCATATATGTTTGCATGCAGAAGAAATTTCTATACATCCCTGCTCTTAAATATGTTTTGTTAGAGTTTTTATATGCATGTCACCACAGAAAAAAAATCTCTGCCATAAAGAGGTCAGCAATGCCATCAATGGAGAGTGCATTATTTAATTTTATTTAAATAAGATTTACACTTTAAAATTGCTTGATGCTCCACTAGATGTTTACATGCTTAGATCACAAACTTGGCAACTGTGTGTAGTTGGTTCCAGTCTACACATGGTTTAGTAGCATCGCATATGTTGAAATAATTACAATTCCTGCTTATTGTAAATTGTTCTCCAAGTATCAAACAGTACTGTGTATATTGTCTGAAAGACACTACATCGATTTCATCAAATAACATGTCTGAAGCCAAATGTGTAACTAGTGTCAAGTATAAATGGCAAAAATGATGTTTATGGAAGAGGGTGCAAGTAAAGAATTTTTGCAACTGTTAATCATTTAGTTTGCACCTGCACGACTATTGCATAAATATTGGACAATTTAGTCTCCCACTCTCATGGGTAATGATCCTTTTTACATAACCAACACTGAAGGATCCAATGCTCAGACTGAAGCTGAACAGGTATATTAAAATGGACTTACTAGCCACTTATTAGATTTGGAGGTTGCTAATATTTTATTCTATCTCAAATTAAATATAAAAACTAAATACAGTCCCGATCAAAAGTAGACCACTTGAAAAAAGGCAAAACATATTTTGCATGGTTGGATCTTAAGAAGGTTCCAAGTACACCTTTAACATGCAACAAAGAGAAATGGGAGTGAGACAAAACATTTTTTTGAGCATGCAATTTATCGAAAAGAAATGCTTAATCTGAAACAGGCTATAAATGTGTGGCACTTGTCGGTTGCTTTGCTTTGACTCTTCTGTTCAGTTCATCACAAACCAACTTAATGGGGTCTGTGCTGGCCACTCCATGTGTTCAAGCTTACTATCTTGTTCTTTTTTCCTGAGGTAGTTCTGGCAAAGCTTGTACTTATGTTTTGGGTCATTATCTTGCTGTAGGATGAACCCCTGATGAACTAGTCACATACCAGAGGGTATTGCATGGTGCTGCAGAATGCTGTGGTAGACGTTTTGGTTCAGGGCACCTCTCACTCTGTACAAGTCACCGACCCTGGATCCATCAAAACAGCCATCACACTTCCTCCCCCATGTTTGACAGTTGATGCCACACACTGTGGAACCATCCTTTCACCCACTCGATGGAGTACTAAGATTCTGCTTGATTAACCAAAGATGTAAAATTTTGATTCATCAGTCCATAATACCTTCGCCTAGTCTTCAGTAATCCAACAGCAGTGTTTTATGGCCCAGGCAAGCCTCTTTGTCTTGTTCTGACGTCTTAGCAATGGCTTTCTTGCTGCAACTCGCCCTGTCGAACCTGCAGCTCAAAGTCTTCTCCTCACAGTTGAAACTGACACTTGCCTACTGTGCACGCAAGCTGTTAACTCTCAGAAACTTGCCCTCTAATTCAGTTGTGACTTAGGGTCTGCCAGACCTCTTCCTGTCAGAGTTTGTCCCAATTTCTGAGTGCCTTTTGATAGTGAAGGAAACTGTACTCACTGACACCTTGACTTTCTTTGCAATTTCTCTGTATGAAAGACCAACATTTTAAGTGTTATGATGTGTCTCTTCCATTGTTAATTTCCTTTTTCTCACCATTTTTGTAGTAACACACTTCTTTCTGCAGTACAGTACTGTTTAACTGATGCTCACGAGGGTATGGTACCACAGCGTGTTCCAACACTGCTTTTATGCAGACAGAGGGGCTTGTAAGTAATCCAGAAAAGTTGGAACACCTGTAGGAATTAGTAGCACCAGCTTTCAAGGCTTGATCAACCTCCATTTTTGCAAACTTTAAATTGTCAACCCATTTTGTGTTCCCTGAAAAAGGCCTAAAACTTCTTTTTTTTTTTTACCAGTAGTAAGTATCTATCCATCCATCCATCCATCCATCCATCCATCCATCAGCTTGTATATCTGTCAATAATATATCTTATAAGTCATATGATACTATATTAAAATGAACATAGTATTCACAGTTAAATAAAATCTGGTATAGAGATGCCCTAAAACCTTGTTTTGTTTTTTTCATAGTTCTGGGATCACAAGTGTCATCATTTATTTAATCATTAATTACTTTAACCCTAACTGATGCTGTTATGACCAAAGTTTTAGAGTTGAAGTTTTACAGTCAGATTAGATATGTTTTGCTTATGTAGCACATTCTGGTTGGAACACATTTCCCATAATGAACCACCAGGCTGGGTGTAACTGAGGTTTCCACTGTTGTGGCTTTATATCTCCAGTGTTGCCTGTCTGCTGATAACAGGGCTTTTGCAAAATCAGGAATGCATTTTGATTCCTTGCTGTATTATACTTTTGCTTCCATATGCATGCAGTTTCTATTGTTTGTACTTAGTGTAACATACTCAGTAAAACACTGTTTTTGTTTTTCAGATTTTATATCAAGATATTATGTGTATCTATCCATTTATTAATGTGATATTCTTTATCTAGCAGAATCCATAATCTTTGACAACTTTTCTTTTTTGCTTGAGGAAGAATTCTGTTTTAAAACAAATGTATAACTCAGAGGAAACAGCACAAGAAAATCAGAGCATATGTTAACAATGGGTGTGCACAAAGGTCCCATAAATTATATAATAAATACAACATTAGGTGTTGAAAATGTCAAAAAGCTCTGGTAAAAGGCTCATATGCAGACTATTAACTTGAGAGAGCTTTTGTCAAATAAATTCAGCGTTACCTATGAAGAATTATATAATGAGTAATGTAATGGGAGTAATGAGACCTGGGGCTCCATCTATGACCAGGGCTTTATCAAAAGGTTTCAGGTGAGGAACCCACAGTTTTCAAGCCTAAAAACACTGTCCAGGTGAGCAGCCAGACCACGGTGTTGGTTGTCACCAGGTTCTGCACTGTGAATTTCTCCTCAAGATAGGAGTTTTGTCAGTGTAGTAACTTCCACCATACCAGTGCATAAAAAAAAGAAAGAAATGCAAGATTTTGTTTGGCCACACTATCAAAATCTTTGCACTCTACCAGCCCTACTTTGCAGATGCATTCTTCTAACTTCACCACTTCTTAAAAATGAAAAGCACACTGGAACCTTGAGTTCAAAAGGATAGAACACTGAGACTCCAAGTGAGGTGCGCAAGAAGATTATCTTGAATGGAAGATTGGCAAAATTTCACTGAGGTGAGGATTTAGATTTTTTTCCACCCATTTCCACAACTTTTTGATAGAGCATTGTACTTAGGGGTTGTTAATACCAGGAATAAATGAGACCATTACGTTGCTTGGTAATTATTAAAAACAAGAGAAACTAGGAAAGAGGCCCCTTAGAGACTTTTTGGATTTCAGTGATTCCTTGTTTATGTACTTAAATTTAATAAATTAGGATGTACACTACCACACAATGTTAATATAGTCCCAAAACTTTGGTGCAGAATGGTGCTGCCTGTTTTAAATGTGTTTGGGTTTTTTTTTCCTTTTCTGCTCTACCTGTCTGCTCTTGATAGTGTAGTACTTGCCTGTTCTGCTTTCTGCTGCCTCATCAGTTCTGAGGCTGCAGATCTTAGGATCCTGTCAACAGTGCTTTGGTGCTAGAACTGATGGGTGTGCCGTGCTCTCCGCTGTTCTGAGCATCAGTCATCTGAACACTTCGCCTCAGGAAGGAAATCGATCTCCTGCCAAGTTCAGGAGAGAGCGAGATGAGCAAGAGAGATAGGGAATAAGAGAGGGAAACACGTACCCACACCTGCAGCTCTTCCCAGGTAGAAAACTGTGATAGATCTTCTGTCAAAACTAAGAGAGTGTCAGTTTACTATTATAACAGATGGAGGCTCTAAAAGCTGAAAACAGACAGTGTTTTACAATGCCTAATCAGCTAAAAGCCCAAGAGGAAGTATCTGATTATGCACAACTGTTTACAGTCCCAGCTCTAACTGAAGCTCATTTTTTAATTTGCATTATGGGCACTGAACTGTTGCTCCATCACAACAGGAAATCACTGAAGCTAAATTACTTTTATAGAATTGTAGCTTATTATAGGTGACATATTAAACTTAGAAGGTAAACTCTACATTAGATCACAAAATGCTTCAAATCCTTCAAATTAAGCAAGATGCTACAAATCCACCTTCATTTTGTAACATAAATGTCCAGTAATGAATAATTAATGAATAATAAATGATTTGTACATGCTTTTTTTTTTGCCAACCAGTAATTCTTTCTTCTGAATTATCTGAAGATTTGTGAGGGTTTTTTTCTCCTGACATTTCTGCTTACATTGTTTCATTTTTTAAAAGGTTTAAATTATTTAAAAGTAAAAGGTCTATGTACTGCAGAATGTACAGTACATGAGTATATGAGACTCTGAAAGAGGTACCAGCTAAAGCCAGCAGTTCCATTACTGCAGCCTTTAAGCATATCCCCTTTCTGGTCACCAAGAAAATGCTTTATGCTGTGGTTTAAAGTGAGCCAATATTTGGCCTACTTACTGCTTGTCATTTAATTTCTTTTTTTCTTTTTTTTTTTTTACATCAAATCCTGTCTCTAAAACTCAACAAAGGTCTTTTCTCCCCTTCTTTAGGACTACACATGATGATTTGGTGTGTATTTTTCATAATTAAAGCTCTGTGTGTGTAGGTGTGTGTGTGTGTTGTGTGTACTTGTTTGTGTGAGGAGAAAAAAAAAGAGACAGTAAGAGAGAAAGTTTGTGGGGAGAGGAAATATTCAAAGCAGAAATGAAATGATAAATATGTAAATGCATTGCCACCACTTGCTTGGTTTCCAAAGTAATATGCTAGCTGACATCCAGATGTGTCTCTATTACAAAATTTCTATGACACAGTGTGTGCTGCAAGATTGCAAGCTATGTTTCTAATAAAAGCATAAAATGTCAAGTGTTTTGTATGTTTTAGTCCAAATTATTAAATGTAAATATGTTCAGTGGATTTATAACAGAACAGAAAATAGTCTATGTGTGAGACTGTGTGCAGTTTCTTAGTAAGTTCCCATACTCTCCTCATACTTTTTGACAAAAGGCCAATGTAGTCTTTCTGGTGTTGATATATTTACTGTAGATATATTGGATGTGCCACAGTGGTTCAGGGTAATCAAAGTTTAAGGTAGGTGAACGGCATAAAAACAGGTTATATGTTATATTTAGTGTTGAAGGGTAATCTGTCACCTAACCAGTATTTGGAAGAGTTTTTCTAGCTGCCCTACTAAGTAACCCATACTCTGCAGATTATTGAGTTTGCTAAGGCTGTTAAAGAGTTTTTGTACACATTACACTGAAGCAATAGACTGTGAGTTCCCACAGTTGTGTTATTGGACATGAATTTCCAGCTATTTCATCTCCATTCTTGGTGTGAATGACTTGCTAGTACGCTCAGGTTTCCTGTCATATGCATAGAAGATGACACTTCATGCTCAATGAAAACTGCATAAGAAAGTCATCTAACTTGAGTCACTTTGAGCTATGGCCTGTTGTAAATTAAGCTATTATAGAAGAAGACTAGATTAGAAAATAGAAAAAGAAACAGCCTTGAAGGGACCAGCTTCAGAACTGACAATTCAGAAGTGTTTGGCTATTTCTTATAAATATCAAGCATATACACATCAAGCATGTACTTTCTTCCTACAACATATATAGTAGGAAGAAAGTAAATGTCTTTCAGTTCTTAGATTTTACATATCAGGACATAATAAAAATCAGCAGGTATTAAAACTAAGCAAAAATGCTGAAGTAGTCTGTGACAAATTAAGTACACCATTACTGCGTCCATAGGAAATGAAAGGGTGAGTAGCAGTCAGGTGCTGATAATCAAATATACTTGATAATTAGATCATCAGCAAATGTTCCCATCTCTCTAAAAGCTGACATTTTGTCAGTTTGCTTGACTGGAGCATTCAGATCTTTTAGCAAATTGACAAGGAGAAAAGACATCTGCAGTGATCTTAGAAACAATTGTTGCTGCCTATCAGACTGGAAAGGGTTATGCCATTCCAAACACTTTAAAGTCCATTATTCAAGTGGGGAACATTCAAGATAGTTATCAGTATTCCAAGTGGTTTATAGTAAGTCCAAGAAAACTCAACCCAAGGTTAGATTATGCTATGCTCAGAGGAACTACATGACACCACCGTTATTGGGCTCATCTTGGACGGGGATGAGTCTGCCTACAGGATGGAGGTTGAACGTCTGGTGTCTTGGTGCAGCCACAACAACCTGGTGCTGAATGCCCAGAAGACAGTGGAGATTATTGTGGACTTCAGGAAGCACACAGCCCCACTCCCCCCCATCATCCTGACTGACACCCCCATCACCTCTGTGGACTCATTCCGCTTCCTGGGTACCACCATCACTCAGGACCTGAAGTGGGAGCCCACCATCACCTCCGTCATCAAGAAAGCCCAGCAGAGGATGTACTTCCTGAGGCAGCTGAAGAAATTCAACCTGCCAACACGGACGATGATGCAATTCTACACCGCAATCATCGAGTCCATCCTCACCTCCTCCATCACCGTGTGGTACGCTGGAGCCACTATCAGGGACAAACAGAGACTGCAGCGTGTTGTGCGCTCTGCTGAGAAGGTGATTGGCTGTAGACTTGCATCTCTGCAGGACCTGCACACCTCCAGGACACTGCGGTGTGCAGCTCGGATCTCAGCTGACCCTTCTCACCCTGGATACAGTCTGTTTGACCTGCTCCCCTCAGGCAGGAGGCTCCGGTCCATTCGCACCAGAACCTCTCGCCATAAGAACAGTTTCTTCCCCTCTGCTGTTGGACACATGAACAATAAACGTACGACTGTTCCCACCACTAACACATGACCCTACGCTGTGTTCACTGCATCATTCCATGTTTTGGCACTGATCACCACCTGCACTCATGTATATATCTTTCTACGTAGCACTTTTAATTCTTATTCTTACTTTTATTTTTTCATGTCTATTTAAGCGCAATTTATGACAGCATGTTTGCACTGAAGCACCGCAGCAATTTCCTAATGTTGTAAACCTGCTCAACATTTGGCAATAAAACCCATTCTGATTCTGATTCTGAAAAAATTGAAGAGCTGCATCTCAGGCTCAACAGGCCTTATGAACTTATGATCTTTAACGTGTTACATGTTAAAGTTCATAAGAATAGAAACTGGGAAAAAGCAGAACAAGTATGGGTTTTTTTGTAAAAGTTGCCAGGAAACGCATCTTCTCCGTACAGCAAAAATAAAACAAAACACAGCAGCATAGCTTAAGTTTGCAAAATTGCATCCGAACAAACCACTGAGACTTCTGGAACAATGTCCTTTGGACAGATGAGGACCAAAGTGAAAATGTTTGGCCATAAAGCACAGAAAACCAAACAGAGCATGCCAGCACAGAAACCTCAAACCAACTGTTAGGCACAATGGTGGAGGAGGAATGATTGGGCTTGTTTCGCTGCCAGAGGACCTGGGCACCTTGGCGTTAATGAGTTGATTGAAGATTGATTGAAAAGTGAAATGTGAGGACATTTAACTGACAGCTAAAACATGGCTGAAACTGGGTCAATAATCCAAAGTACACCAAGAATTATACAAAAGAATGGCTAAAACAAAGAAAGAATCAAGGTGTTGTAATGGCCCGGTTAATGTCCAGACCTCAACCAATTAAAAATGAAGTGGAGGTACTTTAAGAAAGTTCCCACGAACCTCTCTAAATTGAACACTGTTAAGAAAAAAAATGGCCAAAAACCCTGCACATTATGTAAAACACTGATAAAATCATATTAAAAAAATACTTTGACTTTCTGTTGTTCTACAAGCTATTCAGTCATTTTGACTTCATCTTTGTTATCTTTGCAACACCAAGTATGACCTCTCTGAGTTAAGTACATTTTTCTTTTACCAGTACACTTATTTACACTTAGAATAGAATAAGAGTGGGGGCTTTCAAGATCCCATTGTGACCTGTTAGACACAGCATGTGAGAATGTAACTCCTAAAAGTCCCAACCCAATTGTGGATCATATTAACTTCTCCACAATTGTGAAGGATAGAATATTTCACTGTCATTCAAAGTTTGTGCCTCCACAATCATTTTCTTGTTTCATATTTCAATTATTTCATCCTCCATACACATTGTTTCTTACTGTGTATCTGTTGTTTTTCACACTCTGTTTTTCTTGCTCTCAGAGTGAGGCAGGTATTAATACTAAACACCATCAAAGCTTCAGGGCTCTCTTGAGCTCACCAGGCTGACCCATAGAGAGCCATAACAGTGATATACATTCTACATAAAAGCAATAAAACATTTAGTGGAACTGACTTGGACACAACTGAATTGCAATAATGAATATGTCAGACAATTGCAGAAAAGACTGCTGCTTAGCTTTCTTGCCATATTTAATGAAATGCTGTCAGTATTGTGCAAAGTAATTTACTGCACAGGAATGATCAAAGACAATTATTTATGTCTTTATGCTTTATATGATTGGTGAACACATGCTCACGTTCTGCATTACATTCAGCTGAGTGATATTTTATGCTTAAAAATGTCCTATAAAATAAATTCATACTCCATATTCTACACGCTAAGTGTGTATTAAAAATAATATATTTGCATTAACAATGATTCTGTAGACTTCCATTTAGTTATAGCTATAGACTTACTTTCAAAGTTATACATACATTTCACTGATAGAAATATTGCCTTTACCATATATATATATATATATATATACATATATATATATATATATATATATATATATATATATATATATATACACACACACATATATATTAGGGGTGCAACGATACACAAAATTCACGGTTCGGTTCGGTTCGATACTTTGGTGTCACGGTTCGATATTTTTTCGATACAAAAAAAATGTTCATGCCTTTTTAATTTGTCATTTATTAAAATTATAAATATATATTTTAACTCAAAAGTACAGTTTTTAAATTTAACCCTAACCCTTGTGCGTGTTTTTTATTTTGACAGCGAATGCGCACCTGCGGACCACTTATGTGCAGCCCTGGTTATTTAGCTCGTCATATTGCAGCCACAGAAATTCTTTTGTCCATGAAACCATAAAGCTGCACTTTCTTTTTGCCTTATAGTCTGATTTGTCATAACTTCTCCGTTTTGTGGTAAGCTTTTCTTTGGCTGTCACTTCTTCACCCTGACCTGTCTTATTTGGCTCAGCAGAACTGAAATGCTTTTACACGCTCACTCACATAAGCTCAGCGATTCTCTGCACGATCAACCTCTCACATGTTTAAGCTGCGGGAGATTTCACTTGTCATGTTTGCATAGTAAGCTAACGATTAATAAGACGATGTCAGAGGAATTGGTGCACAAATTATCATCACTCACAGATCAGTGCTGTCGCTCTCTATACACAGTTCGCACGATTGCAAAGTGAAAGCAAAAAAAACAAGCGCAAATTCAAACGCGACTTCAATATGTCACATATTGACAGCGGCTCACCGATGCCAATGACATAATTACCCAGCTACATTTCTGAAAGAATGCAAAAGCATTGACATATATTTTTCCTACAATAGCCCGACGGGCAGGGAAGAGATAGATTTTGGTAGCCCGACTGAAAAAATCGCTAGCTCCAGGACGTCGGGCTAGCGATATTGCAAGCCCTGTATCTGATTGAGGAATCACTCATCTTTGGAAAAGAGAGTTTATTACAGAGAAATGGCTCTTTCCAAAATAAAAGCTATACTATCCGCTTCTTCTGGGCTATATTCTCAGCAGCATAAGGAGAATCATGTGCTAACAGCTGTCTAAATGACTCGGCTAAAGTTAGTAGCATGCTTGTTGTTTTTGTCTGCTTCCACTTGTCTTTGCAGTAGGATGATGTCGGCGTAAATGTGCAGTCATATTCGTTGTGTTCCCACTAGTGCTTTCAGGTTAATCTCATTGAAATGACCTTAACGCCACAACACGGCAAATCTCTGTTAACGAGCTACCGCCGATCGCTCCGTGCATGGGGCTAGACGGCAAACACGTTAACGAGCTAACTGCGCTAACACACTAGTTCACACCAATGTAATTGAGCATTGCATGGCACATCCAACATACTGTTTTACTTTAGTCCATGACTCGCTTACCTTCAGGGTCATACGTCACATGAAAACCAAAATAATTCCAAACGCCAGATCTGAATGTTGCAAGTAGAGCTTAACTTCTGTCTCGCTAGCTTGCCCTGCGCTCTTCCTTCTGACGATGCTGTCTGTGTTGAGCGCTCAGTGGATCTGCGCTCGACAGTGCAGCCTAGGCGAGTAGTCGAACACAGATTCACTGAGCGCTCAACACAGACAGCATCGTCAGAAGGAAAATTGATAAAATAAATTACAAATGTTGTATTGTTCGATACATATGCGTACCGAACCGAAAGCACTGTATCGAACGGTTCAATATCGATACGAATATCGTTGCACCCCTAATATATATATATATATATATATATATATATATATATATATATATATATAAGCAGCTGGATAGCGTAGTGGTTAGACTACACGCCTTTGGAACCCAGGATCGCAAGTCCAGACTGACCAACCTGTGCACTGCCTGGATTGATTACAAGAAGGCCTATGACTCAATGCCCCACAGCTGGATACTGGAATGCCTAGAATTGTACAAGATCAATGGGACCCTAAGAGCCTTCATCAGGAACTCAATGGGGATGTGGCGTACAACACTAGAGGCCAACTCCAAGCCCATAGCACAAGTCACCATCAAGTGCGGGATCTACCAAGGAGATGCTCTGTCCCCACTGCTGTTCTGCATAGGCCTGAACCCCCTCAGTGAGATCATTAACAAGACTGGCTACGGATACCGACTATGGAATGGAGCAGTTGTCAGCCACCTCCTGTACATGGATGACATCAAGCTGTATGCCAAGAGTGAACGAGACATCGATTCACTGATCCACACTACCAGGCTATACAGCAATGACATTGGAATGTCGTTCGGACTGGAGAAGTGTAGTCGGATGGTAACAAAGAGAGGGAAGGTAGTCAGAACTGAGGGGATTGAACTACCAGAAGGCAACATTGCAGACATAGAGGACAGTTACAAGTACCTGGGGATCCCGCAGGCAAATGGGAACCATGAAGAGGCCGCTAGAAAGGCTGCAACCACCAAGTACCTGCAGAGGGTCAGGCAAGTCCTGAGGAGTCAGCTGAATGGTAAGAACAAGATCCGGGCCATCAACACGTACACCCTGCCCGTGATCAGGTACCCTGCTGGGGTAATAGGCTGGCCAAAGGAGGAGATAGAAGCCACTGACATAAAGACAAGAAAGCTCCTTACCATGCATGGAGGGTTTCACCCCAAGTCCAGCACTCTGAGGCTGTACGCTAAGCGGAAGGAAGGGGGCCGGGGACTGGTGAGTGTCAGCACCACAGTCCAGGATGAGACAACGAACATCCAAGAATACATTGGGAAGATGGCCCCAACTGACCGAGTGCTCAGTGAATACCTCAGGCAGCAGAAACCCAAGAAAGAGGAGGGAGACGAGGAACCATCATGGAAGGACAGGCCCCTTCACGGTATGTACCACCGGCAGATAGAGGAGGTGGCTGATATCCAGAAATCCTACCAGTGGCTGGACAAAGCTGGACTGAAAGACAGCACAGAGGCACTAATCATGGCAGCACAAGAACAAGCTCTGAGTACAAGATCCATAGAGGCTGGGGTCTATCACACCAGGCAAGACCCCAGGTGCAGGCTGTGTAAAGATGCCCCAGAGACAATCCAGCACATAACAGCAGGGTGCAAGATGCTAGCAGGCAAGGCATACATGGAACGCCATAACCAAGTGGCCGGCATAGTGTACAGGAACATCTGTGCCGAGTATAACCTGGAAGTCCCGAGGTCAAAATGGGAGATGCCCCCAAGGGTGGTGGAGAATGACCGAGCTAAGATCCTGTGGGACTTCCAGATACAGACGGACAAAATGGTGGTGGCTAACCAACCGGATATAGTGGTGGTAGACAAACAGAAGAAGATGGCCGTAGTGATCGATGTAGCGGTTCCGAATGACAGCAATATCAGGAAGAAGGAACACGAGAAGCTGGAGAAATACCAAGGGCTCAGAGAAGAGCTCGAGAGGATGTGGAGGGTGAAGGTAATGGTGGTCCCCGTGGTAATCGGAGCACTAGGTGCGGTGACTCCCAAGCTAGGCGAGTGGCTCCAGCAGATCCCGGGAATAACATCGGAGATCTCTGTCCAGAAGAGCGCAGTCCTGGGAACAGCTAAGATACTGCGCAGGACCCTCAAGCTCCCAGGCCTCTGGTAGAGGACCCGAGCTTGAAGGATAAACCGCCCGCAGGGGCGTGCTGGGTGTTTTTTTTATATATACACACACAATTAAAAATGAAGTACATACATATACACCCACACAGGGTTATTATTTAAACAATTAGAATTTTAGTTTCTGGTGATATCAAACAGTGCTAGAAAAAAAAAGGAAAATATGCCATCACTCTTGGGTTTACCCACTGTAGCCACCCAGACATCTTTTAATAACATGTCCACATGTCTCATTTATCACCATATGGTTGTCAGACTGGGTATGTGCCAGTCTAGTGTGTATATCCTAGGTAATGAACAGACCACCTCCTCCAACACAGCTAAACATTTAACTTTTAATGAACACCTGAGAGAAAAAAATACAAAAGGCAAAACTTTTCATCATTCTTACTTTCTTAAAACTCGAAATGAAGTCCTCCATCATTCCTTGTGAAGCATCCAGGTGCAGGGAGTGTATAATACATGTCATATTTAGCATCTTGTCTCTATCCTTCAAAAAAGCAATCAGAGTGGCAAACATTAGTATGCTCTGTGCAGAGATGATATGCTATAAGATTTCGAGGACATGTACATCAGTGGTTTATCATACACAAGCACCTCACTCCTGTATCTGAGATACCAACTCAAGGTGTTCATAGATTTAGCTTTTCTTACATTTAGATGAGCTTAAAACAGTCATGCCAGATTGTAAAGTGACAGAAATGGGATGTATCAGGCTGGAAAGTTTAGATCAATGCTAGCAAGCAAAATCAGTAAACGACTTTGTTTGTAGACAACCAACATTGGACGATAAAAGTTGTCATCCAGAAACTGAGACTAGATGCAGAAATGCACAGATTTACATGGAACTATCTGGATCTTGCTCCAGAATCACAAAAATACCATAGATGCATTTCTTCATGCGTAGAGAATCTCATCTGTTTCCAGGCCGTGTCACCACAAGTTCTGTGAGTTGAGCCAACAAGCTGTGGAAATATAAACCAGTGAAAATATAGTTATGTCCAGTAAATATTTGGACTACAGCACCGTTTTTGTATATTTGTCTTTATTTGTCACTATAGTGGATTTTAAATCATGCAATGAACATGAATGTGATTTAAAAGCAGATTCATCTTTAATTCAGCAGCATAAATCATGTATATACAGTGTGTTTTTCTATCACATGTGCAATGCACACACTGCTAGTTAGAAAAGGTTTTCATTGTGGCATTTTGACAAAAAATGGGTTACCTTCAAAAGTGCATTTTAGATAGTCCTGTCTTGAAAAATGAAAAAAAAATGAAAGAGAGAGGAAATATGAGATATGATTAAAAACATTAAGGCAAAACTGACAAACAGGTGATGCAAAAAGGCACAGAATGAACCCAGACTGGACACTGACTGATTTATCTTGCGACAGAAGCTCAGATGAACAGAGACAAGTTAACTAGATTGTGAACGACCTACAAGTATTAAGGAACAACGGCTTGGGACATGGGATAATTTGTGATTAAATGTACAATCTGTAAAAAGCTTGCTTTGTCTCTCTCTCTCTCTCTCACACACACACACACACACACATCTATTCCAGTATAAATGACAATTGTGGACCAACCGCACTGGCAGAATGCCAAGATAATCAGTGAACACTGAAAAGGCAGCTAATTAATAGTCACTGCAAGCTGATAGTTTGAAAAGATTAGCAGCTTTCTGGAGAGTTGAGAGGACATAGATATGCCTGTCAGGATCAATCCATTTGAGTAATACACACACACACACACACACACACACACACACACGTTGTGTTTGTATGTCGGTATGTAGACATGTTAGGTAGAAGTGCATTGAATGCAGTGAAAAACAGCAAAAACAAGGAAAAGAAAATCCAATCCCAAGTTGAAGCTCATTATTTTCATTATTTTCATACATCACATATTTTCATTCCAATTTGAATCTTTATTATAAAGATGTCAGAATGATGGTACGCTGAATATTAAAACAAGAGACATGAAGAGATAGTCTTCACCCTGTACTTGAAGCTTCATATTCATTTCATTTCAATTCAATTTTATTTATAAAGCACTGAATCACAACAACAGTTGCCTCAAGGCGCTTATATGAAGCTCTCAGCATCCTGCCAGATTGTTTTAACTTTTCCAGTTTTGTTTCAGAAGTAGAAAGGCAGAGGGTGTTGTAATAGGCAATGCAAACTTACTAAAAAGATTAAAATTACAATGAATTCACTCTGTTGGTAAGACAAAAATGTCATTGCTATTTTGTATAAGGCACTCTTTACAAAAACAAGCAAGCAAACAAGCAAATTAAAACAGGCATTTCTAGGCTTTTCAGACAATTAAAACTACACATTAAAAAGTCTGAGAATCTAGAAAATGTCTGTATGAAACAGCAGAAACTTTTCCGAGAATGTGCCATTTTATTTAAGCTACATCCATAAATGCAGTAACAGGCTAAGTTTTTCTTTGAGTTAGTATATCTCTTATCTCTTAACATGTAAAATGGGTCAAGATATAAGAAATGTGTCAAAACAGTGATACTTAATTTTACAACTTAATTCATAAAAAACAACAAACAAAAAAACCCCCAAAACACCCCAGAAAAACCAAAAAACAATTGTCATCTAACAAGTGGTCCAAGTACTAAGCAAAGAGTTTGTTTGGACAACCAAAAATATCCACACTGAAAGCCTCATTTTGACAGTGCAAAAATGTGATAAATAAGTAAACAATGCTCCTGGTCTAACTGACACACTAAATACAGGTTTGAAAACTATAAACTCTTCAAACTGCTTGGTGGTGGCCAGAAACAAAACTCTCATCAACAGCAAATATACTTCACATCTAACTGGGCACAGTGCAAGTGGTGGAAATGAGCCATCTTAAAATAAAAATTCAGGTTTATATGGTAGAATAATCTGTAATAATGCAGCTCTCCTCTGGCTAAACAATGTGTTCCCCCTGTGTTTGTGTCCTGAGGACTGTTGTTTTTGAAAAGAGAAACAAATGGATGAAACCTGCACTTACCATGTTTTTACTCTCTCATCAGGTGTGCTATTTTTTCATCCTTTAATATTTTTTAAAAAGGAAAAATTATTTTAGTAAGGTCACATTTCGCACAATCAATTGTCATCCAAGCCTTTTATGGGATATGAAATTAAAAATATAACAAACTAGACCCCCAACTGTTAAACATTCTTGATATAGTAAGTATGGGAAACATTTAGCTCTCTAAAATAAATCAATTGACATTTTTGGTTATTAATTGCTTAAAAAGCTTTAAACTTCACCTTGTCCAAACTTTTTTGGACACATATTGTTAGCAGCAAATACAGGATTATAATATGTGATTTGCACGAGAACTGAGTGAGAACTGAGAATTATGGTAAAGTTTGTAATTTATGGTGAAAAACATAATAGGAGAAAAACACCTTTAGGACCTGGCGTCCACATATGTGGACATCACATTTTTGGTTATTTAGACCCAAATACTCAATTTTGCTCTACAAGGGCCTGATATCCACTTAGAAGGACATTATACTGCTACTGTTCTATTGAAATTTTAAACGAATATCCTCATTTGTGGCTCTTATTTTTCTTAGAAACAAAAATTGGGTTAAAAAAAAATCTGGTAATTCTTTGTTTTTACATTCACTGGGCCCCAATATGTCCAAATATCAAAGAAAAATTAAAAATACATGCTGTGGAAGAGTTTGGGTCTTAGGGGGTTAAAACAAAAACATGGGAAATAAACTTATAGGGAAAGACAAAAGTTAAAATAGAAAAAATGAAATGGAAACATATTTCATTGTGCCAAGGAGATAAAGACAGTTTGTTGCCTAAGTCAAAGGACGGACGTCAAATTGATTAAAAAAGAAACTGACATGTCTTCACAAACATCCCAGAGGAGAGACAAGAGTGAGAGAAACAAGCAGAGTGAAAATGACACGACTGAAAGAGAAAGCAGCAACAGAGAACAGTGCCCGTGGTAGAACAGAGCCAAAGACAGACGGACCAATGACACCCTAGGCGATCTTTTTAGCAATTTACTTGACATAGAAAATGGACTGTGAAATGTCAGCAGACTCCAAAACAGCATTTCATTCATTTTGATACAACCCAATATGATGATTAAAAAAAAAAAGAAAGAAGGAAGAGATATATATATAACGGGACGACATATAACATTTAACAGGACGATTTCAGCTTTAATGAGATGTACTTTTGTGTTCAAATACAATGAAATTCTAGATAAGTTAACAACAAAAATTAAGTATATTTAGAATGTATGATGTGTTCCTTTATAATTAGTATTTTCTACTTTTTTCAGTTATTTTTATTGAGAGCACTGGGAGAAGCACTGTATGTTGTATGCATATAGAAGAGACTTTGAAATATAGCACTATCTAGAAAAGAAGAAAAAAATGGTAAATAAGTCATAATTATGGACTTCAGAATGGTTCAATGCAAAACAGCCTCAGATTTTGGGAAAACAAAAACAACAACAACAAAAACAAAACAAAACAAAACAAAACAAAACCCCAGAAAGATCAGGAAATCATTTTGACATATCAGATCAGGTCCACTGACCAAATTGGACTCAGGCTCCATAGAACTACTAACCAGAAAGCGTATGTTAAAGAACAGCATTTGGAGAGTGTTACAGACATTATACAACCAATTTCTGACAAAGACATTATGAGGAGCTAACCCCTTTTATCAAGCCCTAAAAGTACAAGACACTTTGATAAATCATATGCAGTTATAGTATAAAGTATAGTAAATGGGATAAAACATGCAAAACATAGTAATTTCCTTTTGGAGTCTGGTGCAAAAGTTCAGAAAGCAATACTGTACCAAAACACTTGTTCTCTATGTCCCAAATCTGATCTCAAGCACTGTGTGGGTGAGTGCACATGCTCATGACTGTTTGTGTGCATGTTCTCAAAAGAGAGACTATGCCTCCCTTTTTTGGATTTTTTATGTCCTGTGCTGGATGCCAGATGCCAACTTCCCGCACACATGCAGTCTACAGACTGAGCCTGTAAGTGTGTTTATTACCTCCCGTCATTGGACAGTAAAGAACAGGAAATGTTTTTCCTCCTCCTCTCACCTTCACACACACACACTCACTCACACACACACACACTCACACGCACACTCACTCACACTACCTCTGTCACTCCCTTACTCTTTCTGTTTCCTCCTGTCTCTCTTTACTCCTCTCATGTGGCCTCCCACATCCTCTCTGGGTACCAAAAAAGGCTTAAGGAATTTATAAGAGTTTATTTTATTTTGGTTCTTAATATATTTTCTGGACCACTGAATTATTGCTTTTGTGTAAAAGCGTGGGAGTCAAAGCATGAGAAATACTAGAAGCCTTTTTAAAGCACGTTTTAGTTTCAGTCTACTTCTTCGCTCAGGATTTCAACAGACCCATGTCTTGTTACAGCCTTGCCACTGACTCCTTCAGTCAATGTTAGTTTGCATTTACATTCAGGGACGCAATTTGATTTCAAATCAAGAAATAACAGAAGTTTGAGTATAAAACCATAGTTTCCCAATAGAATTAATGTTTAATTATTTAGTCCAGGTATGTTTGATTTATGGGTAGTTAAGGGGCTCTCTGGATGCAGAGTGATCACATGCAGAAGCTCCTTAAGCTACACAATTGCTGAATAACAGCATAAACAGTATAGTCACAGGGAAGAAGTCCCTTATTAGTAAAAATAGAACTTACATGCATGTAGTGTGTCTGGATGAAGTGTAATTAAAGGAGTTCATGCACCATAGTATAAAATATAAGACTTCTGACTTGTGATGTATTGTCAATATTAACAGGTGAAATCTTGATTAACTGAACTGCAAGAACTCAGTGTACTTAATACTATATTTTAAGCACATCTACCATAAGTCTGTTCTTGCACTTTGTGTGAATCATAAATCTGCCTAGCTTTTAATTATATTTGGGAATATTAAATTAATAATAGTAATCTTAATGTAATTTCAGATATAATAGGTTCAATGACAAATGCAAAGCCTCAAACTTATACTTAGGAGAAATACAATTAGGTCCATATATATTTAGACACAGACACAAGTTTTTTTTTTGTTTTTTTTCCTTCTTCTTCTTCTTCTTCTTCTTCTTCTTCTTCTTCTGTTTACTGAAACATATTCCCAATTATAATTGTATAATGTATATGGACACAATGTATAGGTCCTCAGATGATTGCATTTGGAAGGTTTTGCTGTGAACAGCCGA
Organism: Simochromis diagramma; assembly: GCF_900408965.1. Taxonomy (NCBI): domain Eukaryota; kingdom Metazoa; phylum Chordata; class Actinopteri; order Cichliformes; family Cichlidae; genus Simochromis; species Simochromis diagramma. Next base: position 17,507,133 of record NW_024387245.1, on the reverse strand, counting down.
TATAGCTGTCAAGCAAGCTCTCCATGCAGGTGAAACAAGCATCCATAAGCTGTGAACACAGAAAAAATGAATCCAAGAAATTGCTACAATAGTAAGAGTGGCAAAATCTACAGTTTGGTACATCCTGAGAAAAAAAGAAAGCACTGTTTAACTCAGCAACACAAAAGACCTTGAAAGTCTACGGAAGACAACAGTGGTGGATGATTTCAGAATCATTCCCATGGTGAAGAGAAACCCCTTCACAACAGCCAAAGGAGTGAACAACACTCTGCAGGAGGTAGGCATATTGATATGCAAGTCTGCCATAAAGAGAAGACTTCATGAAAATTAATAAAGAGGGTTCACTGCAAGGTGTATGCCATTCATAACTCTCAAGAATACAACTTTTCTAAAAAAACAAAAACCAAACCAAGATCAACCTCTACCAGAATGTTTGCACGAAAAAGAGAAGGCACGTAATAGCTCATGATCCAAAGCTTACCATATCATAAGTCAAACACAGTGGAAGCAGTGTCATGGCTTGGACGTGCATGGCTGCCAGTGGCACTGGGACACTAGTGTTTATTGATAATGTGACACAGGACAGAAGCAGTCGAATGAATTCTGAGGAGTTCAGAGAAATACTGTCTGCTAAAGTCCAGCTAAATGCAATCAAATTGATTGGGAGGTGTTTCATAATGCAAATGGACAATGACTCAAAGCCATCAAGGAGTTTATTAAAGCAAAGAAGTGGAATATTCTTGAATGGCCAAATCAGTCCCCTGATCTTAATCCAATTGAGCATGCATTTCACTTGTTGAAGACTAAACTTTAGACAGAAAGCATCTGGTGAAGTCTATGAGTTTAAGACTTCAGACTGTCATGAAAGTTGAAAGTCTGCATTTCAACTGCATCTGAATTGTTTCATTTAAAATTCATTGTGGTATTGGAAAAAGGTTGTCTCTGTCCAAATATTTCTGATGTGTAACTCTCTTAACATTCAGGCTTGTGGCAACAGCAACAGCAATAGTAATAGCAAATAGCTAAAATCAACTAAAACAAAATAAAATAACACAAAAATGTGCTTCTAAAAGTATCTTTAACATATGGCATATGCTCCCAGTGTCTTGTGGCATGATAGCCAAAGGCTGCTTCCAAGGCTTTTGTCCTGTACTTTGTACTTGTCTGTATAAGCAGACTGGTGCTGGAGGACCTGAGAGGCTGAAATAGTCCATACACTGCAAGCAAGTAAGGCATATTAGAGCAAAACCATGGCCTATCTAAAGTGATTTTAAAATTAATATATAGCATAACCTGAGAGAAAATGATTTTGGGGGCTTGAAAACTGGTGTAAATTGTGCATAGTATTGGGATTTATACTTTGGAATTGGTTGTAGTTCATTTGTAACATTTTTGAATAAACAAGACAGAAAAGAATGACCACAGTCAAGACAGCATTAGGCAACGAGGCAATGTGAAGTTGATTAAGATGCACAGATTTTCAAATTGTAACACAGACAATTTAATTCATGACACAGTTCTTCTGTGACCATTACCTACCATCTGTGTGGTAAGCAGGTGGGACACTAGATACCATTTGCAAACAACTATTTCCTTTTCAAGCAACCACACCACAGCCCAGTGCACATACTACTGAGAGCTTAATTAGTTGCATAGTAAATACTTGTTAAATGTATACAAGATTAAAGAAAATGAAAACAATTCATAATAATTCCCAAAGGTAGTTCAGCAAGTGCCATAAAACATCAGTACTGTCCAGGTTAGATTATCCAATCAAACAGAGATATGTAGGACATAGATTTTAAATTTTGTAATAGTCCAGTGTGCCACATGTTTTTAGACTTTAAATATTTGAATTTAGATCTGATAACTGTTGAGGTCATTTGAGTACTGAAAGCTCATTGTCATGTTTCTTGAAACTGTTTTCAGGCAATTTCAGTTTTGCACCATAATTGTGCTGAAAGCAGCCATTAGAAGATGGGAACACTGTAGTCATAAAGGGATTCACGTGGTCAGCAACAATACTCTAGGTTGCTGCATTTAAATGACAGTTGATATTGTAGCATAAAGTGTACCAATGAAATAGCCCCAACACCATTACACCACCAGCAGACTGAATCGTTGATACACGGAAGGATGGATCAGTGCTTCTATCATGTTTGTTTGTGAAGCTATCATTCAAATGTCACAGCATAAAGTGAAAGTCACCAAACCAAACAACATTTTTCCAGTCTTTTGCTGTTGGTTTGCTCTTCTGCTGCTGCAGCCCATATGCTTTGAAGTTCAATATGTTGTGCTTCCATAGATGCTCTTCTGCATACCGTCTTGCAACTTTCTGGTTATAAGGAATGGTTGAGTTACTCTCTTCCAACCAAGAAATCTGGCCATTCTCCTCTGACCTCTAGCATCAAAAAGGCATTTTCACCCACAGATCTTCTGCTCACTGGATATTTTCTGTTTTTTGGACCATTGTCTATAAACACTAGAGGTGACTGTCTGGGAAAATCTGAGGAGTTTCTGAAATACAGGCCCATCTGGGACCACCAACCATGCCACATTCAGTCATTTAAATCACATTTCCTCCCCATTCTGATCCTCTGTTTAACTGTCAATGGATAATGAACACTTGAACAGGTAAATGTAATAAAGTGACCAATCTATTCACAAAACTGTGTGACATCTGTTTTTTTATTTTAATTTTTAGTATCAGTTTTTCAGTCTCAGTAGTGAAGCTTTTTGGTTCTTTTACATCATAAACTGTCAAAAATTCATTGTCAGATTTATGTTGCATAACCATGTTTGATCGCTGCGAGAGAAAAATTAATTAATGAATAAACAAGATATATATCATGCAATGTTCAACAGTCAACTTATTTACTGAGTTGTTGAGCAGCAGAAACTGGAGGAAATTCACTGAATTTCCCCCAAGACACTTGGGCTTGCATCAAGGCATTACATTTTACCAATGGCATCTCTAATTACTTTTGCACTCTTCTCCTAAAGTGCTTTTGCCATATCTCATCTCTCATAAACTCCCAGATGCACAATAAAGAAAAAAACTGTCAAAAATAATTCTCCAAAGCAATGTCATGTTGGAAGAAGCATCCCAAGAGAAAGTCTGCCAAACTGACAAATGTTTAGCACACAGTGACAGCAAGAATTGTTATGGGCACACTCTGATGTAGACAACCTCTTACAAACAAACCAGTTCAGTCTTCATTTCCATTAAGTGGCACCAGATCATCAACCTTCTGTCATTTTCTCCTCTCACAGCCCACATGCAGATTTCAGTTTCACCAAGAGCGTTCACGTTTCATGATTTTTATAGACAAAATAAATCACCTTCGTTTTAGGTTGTTTCTGTGATTCAGTATATAAACCAAAGTTATCTGATTTTTACGTTCTGGAGGGCGATAAATTCTTTCATGTGGAAAATAATGTAATGTGACAGGCTGAGTTTCTGCATACAGCCAAGTGGCTCCAAACTAGGTTGATAGAAACTCCCTATTTCCTCTCAATGATTTGTTGTTAACTGAACAACGAATAATTACATACTGTGAGAAAGCTACGGCTGTCTAAAATCAAAATTGTGGTTGCCAAACAGACAAATGTTCACATTCTTTTTTTTGACATAGCCAGAGATGTAAGAAACAGAAGATAACTATGGAGATTTATTAAAGATTTGTAGCAAACCAACTGTGCTCTCATTTGCATCAAGTGGCACAGCGACTAATCTGCCAGCTCATCATCTTGCAACCAAATTTCAGTTTGTCAGTCATAGAATTTAGCCACAGTAGCAACATTTGTATGATAGTTTAGTAAATGTTTATTAAATAAAAAAAAAATCCTTTAAATTCAATTCAAAGAAAAATATTTAAAAAACAACTGCGCAATAGTTTGGTTGCTTCGTAAAAAAATAAATAGAACCAGAATATAATGATTGGCAAATGTCAAACTCATATTTTATTCACAATGGAACAAAGAAAGCATGTGCACACAGCATGCAATTAATTTGCACAAATATCTATAATATGCAGCTTAGCCATGGTGGTGACTCTCAAAGCAGAGCCAATGAGAACTGATAAGAGAAATGATAAGAAATCAAATCGATAAATTGTATTGATAATGCAGTCAGAATCACTGAATTCTTTTCATTTCCCATCCCTGCTGATAAAATGAGGATGCATCACTACCTTTGGAGGCAACTAGAAATCTGTAAAGGCACTATCAATGCTGAAAGGCAAACAGGTTGTCAGGGAAGTTCCTGCATATTTCAGCAAAACAAAGCTAAAACTTCATACTACATCTACTAAAACAGATTAGCTTTAGTTGATAGTGATGTGCAATACCACTGATTTCCTTTCTGATCTGATACCAAGTAAAATTCAGGGTGGTATCAACGATACTGATCCGATACTCTGTACAAAAACTTAATGTTTCATTGTATTTCATAATACAATATATAATTGCATTATGTAATTGTAATAATAATATAATAATATAGCTTCATAATGATTACAGGACATCAGACTACTTGTTCTTACTGCTTAACGATGCAGAATTATCATATAGAAATAAAAAACCTGAAGTTGTGCGCTATTTGAGCATGTTGCTGCCTGCAGCACTAAAGGACTCTGACAAACGTCTGTCTCGCCCTAGCAGCACCAGTCCCTCTCCTCCTCTTCAGTTCGCCTCAACATAAGCTCGTCATATTCTGTGATATGATTTACTCTGAGGTGTTTGACGAGGCTAGTGGTGTTGCCACAACACCTTACTGTCTTGCCACATGTATCACAAACCATGTCTTGGCTGTTTGTGAAGGTAAAATACGTCCACACATGACTCCGTTTACGCTCAGCCATTGTTGTGAGTGCGCACGCCAGGGGCTGCGACACATTTATACAGCCGTATTTCGCATATGACTATGAAAGGCGTAAGAGGAAGTAGTTCCTTCCAATTTAGACAATCCGAATGACGTAGTTTCTTTCCACTGTGTTCCTGTTAATGAAAAACTACAAATTTACCCCAAAGTACTAAAATATCGATATTTTAATATGAGAGTCGATTCTAGAACATAAATGACTGGTATCGGAAGAATCGATATTTCAATATTGATCTGCACATCCCTATCAGTTGAAGACTCCATGTGCTGAATGTCATGTGCAGGCTGTGTGCAGGCAGGAGTGGTGGTATGGAGGACCCAAAGTGCAGACACTCGGAGACAAAAGGTGAACTTAAATACAGCTTTAATGCTGAACTCAAAAAAGTTACAAAAGTGTGAATCCAAAATAAACGCACGCACGCACGCACGCACGCACGCACGCACGCACGCACGCACGCACGCACGCACGCACGCACGCACGCACGCACGCACGCACGCACGCACGCACGCACGCACGCACGCACAGACAGACAGACAGACGAGGGTAGACCACAACACAGACACAGAGAAACACAGGGCTTAAATACACAGAGGGAGCAATCAGGGAATGGGAAACAGGAGGGAAACACAGCTGGGGCAACTCAGGCCTAACGAGACAAAGGAAGCAAAACCAGACACATTAACATGAGACACGGACTTTCAAAGTAAAACAGGAAACATAACACAGAGACACAGACTTGAATGGGGATACAGCAGACAGGGGAGACAGCAACTATGGATCACAGACAGAAAACCACAACACTAAAACTCTACCAAACCCACACCAAAAACCTAAACTAAGAATAAACCTATAACCCATAAGGCAAAGCTAGAATATAATGAAATAATCAAAGAACCAAAAACACAAAACACTGGGTTGACGACCCAGGCACCCTAACAGTGAATTGGCCTGCCTTTTGTCCAGACTTTTCAATAATTAAAAGCATTTAGTACATTGTCAAATGAAAAACACAATGAAGAAGAGTCAGGACTGTTGAGCAGCTAGAATCCTACATCAGGCCAAAATGGGACAACATTCCTCTCCCAAAGGTTGAACAACAGGTTTCCTCAGTTCCCGCTTATTGATGGACTGTTGTAAAAAGGAATGGGGATGCTAGAAAAACAGTTGTTTAACTGTTTATTCATCATTATACTCACAATTTCTGGTTTAGGTTACAACGACAGCATAGTAACTTAACTGATCTTGAGATGAGCCAAAGTGATGAACATCTGTGATTCACCAGTACCATATAATACATAATATATAACATAATGAGTTCCAGGTCAGCAAACATGCTTCTTCTGTTGGAATGGATCATGTGTAAAAGACTGCAAGGCAAAAATTACTATTTTTGCAGGATGTAAAAATTTATTTTCCTTCTTATTTGTCCCTACCATTTTATGAAAAGCTCATCTGGGGCCAGAGCTAACAATAAGACCATCCAGCAAAAGAACATTCCCTTGGTATGCTTCTACTTTCAAATTATTATTAAAAAACATTTGGCTTTTACTGTCAGAGAAAAATAGAGCAATTCATTTAACTCTCAGTCTGCCTTTATCATTATTATTTGTCTCCTACCATCCCTGGCTCCATTCATCCTTCCCTAACCCCAACATTCACTACACCCATTCACTCATCCATCGATCAACAGACTTATCAGCCATTACATCTTTTTTTTTTTAATCACCAGGACTTTTTTTTCTACCAATTCTTCTCAGTCATGTAAGCCCACATTTGCATGTTTGCTCATCCCTTTTTTCATTCCCCAAACCTTGAATCTGTTGAATTTGTCTCCATATTCTCTATCTATTCATCAATTCTTTGTCCGATCTATTCATGTCCTTCTACTCTAAGGACCCTCCAGGCCGTCAGGATCCATTGCTATTTTCAAAAAAGAGAGCTGATTTCTTCTTTCCCGCTGCTTTGAGATTGACTGTGCAGTGAGTGAATGCTGCACAATCAAAGTGCATCATCTGGGCCACTTGTATATCAGCGATCGAAAAGCTACACTTTCCATCATCAGCCTGATTCATAGGCAGGAAATGTCTTGTGGTTGCTTGCTCAGTGACTGTTTTTTTTTTTTTTTCTTCAAATGTGCATGTAAATGTGCATCTTTGCACATCTGTGTACATAGGAAAGTCTTGTTTTAGTCTCCTTTTACACATACTCTTTCCCTACTGTGACTAGTTATCACACGGCTTCATATGTGTTCACATACACACACTCAGACACAGACAGACACACTTAAAGGATATTACCCACAGGTGCAGAATCCCTTGCAGAGAGAAGCCATCGTAAATCAGACATGATTGAGATGTAAAACCGATGTTCTCCTTCTTTTACAACCCCTAGTCATTCCAGTGCAATGTGGCCGAGTTTGTATGTTTTTCTAGGAGACTCGGGAGCTGTTAAAAAAGCCCTATGTGGAAAAAAATCAGTAAAACTTTTTTTTTTTTTTTATGTACTCAAAGATTTGCACGATTGTCAGTGTACTATGGAAGTTTTATGTCAGTTAAATGATTCACAGCTCATAAGAGGCATTGTAGCAGTTATTTAATTTTACACAGAAACCTAATGTAAAAATATGCTGGCTGTGAAATCATCATCTTGCAAAAGCTAGTCATGCTGTAGGCTTTTATGTATTATCTCAGGTGTCGAGAATTTAGCTTTTTATATGTTTTTTTTTACAAATTATTTTAATGGAAAATGTAGCTTAATATTAGCAGAATTTCATACTGGTCAAGTCATTCAGTGATCCGGTGTGGTTGGGGGCATTGTGGTCACTTCCACCAGGACAGAAAAGTTTCATCATGTACTAAGAACATGTTTGTATTGATTTGCTGTTATTCTCCTTTCTATGTTTAGTTATACCTATGAAATGCGAAAAGGGGCATAAATCAAGGTTAAAATCTTAAAAAAAAATAATGGTTTGTTTCTACTTTAACATGACATTACTGAAGCAAATGAAGTTCCAAAGATATGTCTAACTCATTTTACAATTGCACAAAATCATTTGTGAATTATTTTGCAACAATTATTTTGAAAAACCAAAACCACCAGTATATACTGAAAGATACTGACACTCTCAAATGTACTTATCTGTGAAGAAAGTCAATATCTCAGAAAAGCAATCTGTGGAAGTAAAACTGTTACTATAGGGAAAAAAAAAAAAAAGACATAGTGCATAGATAGACTACTGTTCTATCAAATCACATAGTCATTTTACCTTACTTGAATAATTTTACATACCTTCACTTAAAAAGTGTTTATTGGAAATAAAAAAGTAAAGAAAAGTAGAAAGTAGGGCCAGTAAGCATCTTAACAGAACAAAATGGTAGTAAGGGTTATTAATGTCTAGTATAGTGTGCCCAGAGGAAGCACAGGTCACTGGGTGTGAGGGGGAGAGGAAAAAAGATGGAAAAGAAGACTAAGAAAGAAGTGAAAGAGTCATAGTTTAGTGTTGTCAAGGGAGAGACAAGTCTTTGTAGGTTTTTCTGTAGGACAGGAAAACTATTAATCTGTCAGGGCAGATGAAGGGTGTGGGGGAGTGCCCGGAAAGATGGAAGGAGCAGAAAGAATGTAGGGACAAAAAGAAAAAGAGATGGTCCCCACATAGAGAAGAGAGAAGGTAGGACAAGCTGCTGGATTGCAGGGCTGTGGGGAAGGGAAGGGGGTGGAGAAAATTGATAAAATAGGTTCAGAGTGGGAATTATAGTAAGGAGAGAGAAAAAGAGGGAGAAATTAGAAAATATGTGTGATGAAGCAAGACCTCACTGACCAGAGTCAGGCTTGAACACCATCAATCTGCCCCAAAACGTCACCCCGAGGAGCAACAGATCACACAGAAGGACAAAAGATAGAGGAAATGGAAACAGATGGAAAGAAGGGGGAGCTGAGATACAAGAGGGATGTAGAGTGCAATGGAGTGGGTGAAGGTGAGACAACGAGGGAAGTTAAGTTTAAAGATTTGTTTTTTCCATCAAGACTTTGCAAACTGATAAATTTGTAGTCACATAAGGTTGACTGAGAGTATACCAAATAATGTGCCCTGCACACAGATAACAAGAGGAAATGATTACCCATGCACAACAAAATGTGAAAATGTGTAGTGCATGGGGGCAGATATATTAGGAAATTTCTTAGCAGTGCTACTAGAGAAGCCCTCCTATGTTTACGCTTTCTTTTGTTGTAAGGCACACTTGTATCAAGATGCAGTGGTTTCCAATGGACAGATAGTGTACAAGATGAACTCAGTGCGAAGAAAAAAAACTGTGAAAAGTAGAAGTGGAGTTGTTAATCACACTAATTAGATTAGAGGATGCATGGATCCTCTGCACAAAATCATCAGCGCTGTTACTTGGTGTTCATTCTCTCTGTGGTAGAGTATCACTTCCTGTTCCTGTTACAACACAGTGTTTTTGTGTAGCTTATCTGCATAGGAATTTAATTAAAAACTTTTAGATAACTTTTAATTTCACTGGGTAATCTTCACATGCTTCATCCGAAGCACAATCTCTGTGTATTCACCCGCTAATTTATAGTCTCAGTACTCACTCACTGGTTTCGCTAGCTTATATTAGCTAGCCGACTCGCTAGCAGCATGACCTCTTTATCTGTCCCCGCTGCACATTTTTTCTCTTTGTGTCAGATGTTTAGTTACCTCTCAGCCTCCTTTAGCAGTAATGATACTTGTACTGTAGTAAATGTAGCCTATTTGCGGCTCTGGAGGCCAGATCACTGAATTGGAGACTCAGCTTCGCACCCTTGAAAAACCGGAGGTCATGTCAACCGGAGGTCACTAAAATCAATATTGAATAGGTGTGTAATAGTGTGTTGCCAAAACAATGTTGGTGTCACGGTTGTTAAAGAGTGGACGCAGCCGCCCTTGTTGCACTATAAAGCCCAGGAAAGACACAGTCGGAACATGGAACTCACATTTTTCAGCCTTCACAAACAGGCGATTCTCCAATAGGCGCTGCAGTACGAGCCTCACATGCTCCACATGTTCCGCCGGGCTCCGGGAAAACACAAGGATGTCGTCTAGGTAGACAAAGACACAGTGGTTAATGAGATCACGCAGCACATCATTAATCATAGCCTGGAAAACAGCAGGGGCATTGGTGAGCCCAAAAGGCATCACCAGTTATTCGAAATGCCCAAGGTCAGTATTGAACGCTGTCTTCCATACATCCCCTTCACGAATACGCACCAGGTGGTAAGCATTGCGGAGGTCCAGTTTCTCCTCCGATGTGAAGCACCGAACCGAGCCCGGCCCAGCTTCCTCATCCTCCGCTGGGTCTTCTTCTTCCTCTCTCCATTGAGAAGGAAGCAATCCGGTAGGCATATTGGCACCCCCTGCCGGTCGTCGTCCTTCTCCTGCCTGTCTCCCAAACTCTCTCATATGATTATCCAGTTGAATGCACATATTAATTAAAGCGCTAAGAGACTTAGGTAGCTCTTTTGTAGCTAACTTACGCTTGATTTCTTCGTTTAGGCAGTTCAGGAAGGCTCCCCGGAGTGTGTTTTCTGCCCAGCCCGTCTCCTCAGCCAGGATCCAAAAGTCAATGGAGAAATCCGCGACACTCTTACATCCCTGCTTCAGGGTAAACAAACGATTAGCTGCGCCATCTGCATCTGTTCCTTTATCAAACACACATCGGAACTTGGTCAGAAAATCTTGGTAGGAGATATTCGGTTGAACATTTAAAACGGCTTGTGCCCATTGCAGCACTCGGCCAGTCATTAATTCCACCATAACCGTTATCTTTGCACAATCTGAGCCGTAAGCCTGTGTCTGTTGTCTGAAAATTAATGAACACTGCATCAGAAAGCCTCAACTCTTTGTTATATCTCCATCAAACTTCTCCGGAACCGGTAATGTATGTTCTCGCCGAGGTGGTGGAGGTGAAGGAGGTAGTGGGCAAGCTGCAGCCACACTTACTGATGGAGTGTGTTGTGGATTCTTAGCTGAGGTGCCAGGAGCAGTGAGTAACATACCTTGAATGCTTGCAAGCACCTGTCGCATCGCCGTTTGTTCCGTCATAATGTGTTTCATCATGCTCTGGTCCAAAACTTTGCCCTGAACAGAGAGCTCTCGCTGAACTGGGTTTGAGTCCGCTGAGTCCATGGCTGGCTGGAGTATTCTGTCATGGTTGTTAAAAAGTGGACTCAGGCGCGGAGCTCAGAAATGAAGACAGTGCGTTTATTTACAGTGCAGCAAGGTGACAACAGTTTAAATGTGCAACAATGGTGATAGTGCATCCCTCCTTCCGTGTAAGCCCGTGCGTGGTAGTGAGTGCCCGTCTCTCCTCCAAGTGCTTCCTTTGTGTCCGTGAATCCTCCGTCAATCCCTGGGTGAACACACACACGACAACAAGATGAGTACGTAGATCAGACAATACTTCAATAACGCTAGCGGCTCGAAAACACTATCAGGCTTAGTGCAATACTCCAGCGCTGTCTGTCGCTCAGCCACACCATTAAGTAGCCCTGCCGAAGATGGTAGTTGATTGGCAGCAGCTGGTGGATTGATTGCAGGTGCGGTAGCTCCGGGCGACAGCACTTCCGGGTCGGAGGTAGCCTGTTGCTAAGTTACCTCCTAACACATGACAGCGGAGCCGGAAGGGAAGACAGGGCGATAGGAGAGACACACATACACACGCACACAAATATACACACTGGCAGGTCGACCGGTCAGAGCGCCTTCAGATCCTGACAGTTGGACTCTGTCGTTTTCTCTGGTCTCCTTCCCAATTGGACCATTAGTGACATTTTGAGCCGCATGTTCTCTTTAAATTACTGGCTGTCCGAGTCGTGTCCAAACAACAATGTGGGCTTTATAGATAATTGGGAAAGTTTCTGGAGGAAACTTGGTCTTGTTAGGAGAGACGGCATCCATCAGCAGCTCTCATTTCTAGAAATCTGTCCAAATTCATCAAATCCCCCAAAATGTGACTATCCAGAGTCTGGGTTGGGAGGGTTTGTGGCTCGGTTCTGTGTGTTTAGTGGACTTTTGCGCAAATACGTAACTGCTCTTATAATCGTTGCTTGTTTTCGCTGTGTTCTAAACTTTGGCCAAAGAGAGTATACTTTCACTGATAACTGTTGCTTTCACACTTTATTAAAATAAAAAATAAACTAGAGAATGGGATTCAGCTGTGTGTGCACTCTCCTTGACCTTGAGCACTTACTCGTAACAAGTTAGGTAAAATTTACCAGAGACTGAGTATTTATGTATATGGTCTTTCTAACTGGATTGTCTGGAATGTCTAAATACAATGAGTGTTGTCAGTCATGTAAGTCACATGGACTGGAAAAAATGGATTGCACTGATTACTACATTAAAATGTTATCGGAGCAAGGACTGGCTAAAGAAGGTAGCCATCCATATTTCCTGTGCTTTGGTGCTACAATGATTAATGGCCAGATAAACACACCTGCAGATAAGGAAACACATGCTTGTCACACGCACACAGACATTTTAGAATGCAACCATGTTGTCTCCACTAACTCTCAGCACACAGACTCACCCATCCAAATCATTGCATTCAGGTGTTCCAGTCATTTTCATGGCCACATAAAATCAAAACCTAGGCATGCAGACTGATTCTACAAACATTTGTGAAATAATTGATTGCTCTCAGAAGTTCATTGAATTTCAATGTGATAGTATGCCACCTGTAAACAAGTCCAGTCATGAAATATAAACATTCTATAAATATTGTACCTGTTAGTGATCGTATAACAAAGAGGAAGTGATTAGGGACAACAGCAACTCACCCACAAAGTGGTAAGCCACGTAAAATCACAGAGTGAAGGATAGTAGATAGGAGTCACCAACTTTCTGCAGAGTCAATCTCTACATACCTCAAACATGCCCACATACTTCATGCGACCTTCAAATTATCTCAAGAACAGTACATAGAGAGCTTCATGGAATGGGTTTCCATGACTGAACACCTGTATCCAACCTTACAAGTGCGAGGCAAAGCAGTGGTGTAAAGCACACCACCACTGGACTCTAGACCAGTTCAGACATGCTCTCTGCATTAGTGATGTGCGGATCGATCCTGAAATATCAATTCCTCCGATACCAGTCATTTATGTTCTAGAATCGATTCTCACATTAAAATATCGATATTTTTTAGTAATTTAGGGTAAATTTGTAGTTTATCATTAACAGCAACACAGTGGAAAGAAACTATAACATTCGGATTGTCTACATTCAAAGGAACTACTTCCTCTTCCGCCTTTCATAGTCATGTGCGAAATACGGCTGTATAAATGTCTCGCAGCCCCTTGGCGCGCGCACTCACAAGGGTTGAGCGTAATTGTGCGGACGTATTTTACCTCCACAAACAGCTGAGACGTGGTTTGCGATACATGTGGCAAAAAAGTGCTCCAACAGTGAGGTGTTGTGGCTATACTTTCCCAACCTTGAGACCTCAGAATTAGGGAGACATTCAAAAGGGCTGTTGGGGGGGTGATAAATACATTTTACAGTGTTTATTTATTGGATAAAATACGTTAAATGTCACCGTTATTATTGGCCGGCCCGGAAACAGCGGGGGTGTCAAAATTCAGAGGCTGCTTCCACCTGAGGACCCGCCCTTCGCGGTCTAAAGAAAGCCGGGTAGTACGTCATGAGTTCCCTCGGTGGAGTGAAACTGCCGTCTACTCCTTGCTATCTAAAATATAACCGGGCGCTGGTGTAAACTCTCGACCGTCTCACACTTTCTTTAATTAGTTTTCTGTTTGATGTTTATTCAGCTGTGTGAAAACCCCGGAGGAACCCACCCGAGGGATTAATAAAGTTAAATTTAATTTAATCTAATCTAATAACTTTAATCTCAGCCAAACCGATTTACTCATGAACAAATAAAACACTGAAAAAGCCAAACAATAACATTTTTAAGTTATCAAAGTGACTTATATATCATGTTTAACCCGAGTGGTGAAAGACCGCGGGGGTTTGAAGACGATGTGTCGATCAGCTCAGATATTTGAAGTTTACACAGCTACATTCTCACCTGAAAACATGTTAAAAGTTGTTTGTTTTTTTGCGACCCAGAAAGAGAAATAAGAGTAATATTAAAACTAAGTCACTGCCGCCATTGTTGGAAACTGGAATTGGCTGGGCTGCGCTATGAATTCTGCAATATGGTTTTTCAATTTTGTTGTCCAGGTGGAAATTCGGGAGAATAGTGGCTCCGGGATTCTCCCGGAAAAATCAGGAGGGTTGGCATGTATGGTTGTGGCAACATCACTAACCTTGTCAAACACCTCAGAGTAAATCATATCACAGAATATGAGGCGCGTATGTTGAGACGAACTGAAGAGGATGAGAGGGACAGGTGCTGCTAGGGCGAGACAGACGTCTCTCATGGAGTCCTTTAGTGCTGCAGGCAGGTAAGGTGTTCAAATAGCGCACAACTTCAGTTTTTTTTATTTCTATATGATGAACTCTGCATTATTAAGTGATAAGAACAAGTAATCTGATGTCCTGTAAATTATTATGACGCTATAATTTGAGATACAATAAATAAAATACGTTTTTGTATAAAGTATCGGTATCGGATCAGTATCGTCGATACCACCCTGAATATTACTTGGTATCAGATCGGAAAGGAAATCAGTGGTATCGCACATCACTACTCTGCATTGACAAGTCATGCTTCTCTAAAGCATGTAAAGCATGTGTAAAGTTTGTTTGAAGGGGAATTATGGTATTGCCTGATTTTGAGGAGCTGGACTCAGCCCTTAGTTTCAGTGAAAGGAACTCTTAATGCTTCACCATACCAAGATATTATGTACAATTTCATGCTCCCAAATTTGTGGGAACAGTTTGGCTCACCAGTGCAGAAAGTCCATAACAAAATGGATTGGTGAGTTTGGTGTGAAAGAACTTGACTGGCCTACATAGAGTCCTGACCTCAACCCAAAAGTACATTATTGGGGTCAGTTAGAGTGGAGACTGTGAGCCAGGCCTTTTCATCTAACAATGTCTGACCTCACAAATGCATTTCTGGAAGAATGGGCAAAAAGTTATAGTATCATATTAAACCCTGTCTATTAAGACTTGGATGTCAAGTTCATGTGCATGTGTGTGTGTGGATTTTGATTTGTGTGTCCACACGCAAATCAAAACTAGGATTGAATTAAATGAATAAATGTCTTTACTTATCAAATACATAGTAAATCTAGAGGATGGTAAATGTTTGCCCCATGTGAATAGAAGAACAGATTTTAGTCTCTAGATGATGTTTGGCAGAAAGCTCACATGCACACACATCCAGTTGATGTTGGTATATTGTCATGTGTCAGAGTTGATGTAAGGATATTTTCAGTGCCAAACAACTGCATTTTTCACTGTGCAGATGTGATCAATACTAAGACATTAGTGATGGGATTTCCGGCGGTTCGGCTCACTAAAAAGAGCCGGCTCTTTCGTATCCAAACCAGCTCTTCAGGTTGTTTTGTTGCTTTCATTAATTTATTATTAACGATAATATAAAATTATGCACAAAAGGAATTACTAATGTAAAAAAAAAAAAGTGGTTTTATTTATATATGTTTATATATAAATATATGCGGTGGCCCCTGTAGACAAAACACGTACAAACTCCAAAACACATTTCTAGCATGAACTGAACTTCCAAAACAGAGCTACCTAGATCACTTAAATTACACAATTGAAAGCATATGTGTATTGTTTGTGTATTTATACATAAGCGCTCATATATATTCAAATAATTTAAAAAAAAATGTTCATTTACCTGTTACTACCACACACCAAATCCGGTCGTTGGTACTTGCTGGCTTGTGTAGCCACTAGGTAACAAAAGCTCAACACTGCGCCTAGCATCCTGGAGCACTTCTGTTGTCTTTTGTATATGTTTTGGAGTTTTTATGTGCTTCTGAGTTTTTACGTGTTTTGGAGTTTTTACGTGCTTCAGAGTTCATACGTGTTTTGAAGTTTGTACGTGCTTTGTCTCTAGGGGCCACCGTAAATATACTTTTATTTATTCAGTCCACATAAAATGTAATAAATAAATCATATAGGCCTAATACAAAAACCAATTATTCACATTTCAACTTTTAACTATTTAAATTTTCAGCTTTTTCCTTTTACAAATTTAAAGTGAAACAACACAAAACACAATTTAAAAAAAAAAAGATGCATATTCTCTGTCCTATGGGCCTGCAGGAATAAACTTTCTGAATCCTTTATCATCTGCAACTGAATATAGTTGTGGATGATTACTATACCTTTCCTAATGTCCCTAATGTCCCTGACTCTCTCTCTTTCCCTCCCGCTCTGTTGCTGTGTAACTACCGCCCCTCCCCCCGCATCCCAGCGTGAAGCACAAGGCTCGCATGTATGGAATCAGAATTTATTTAGTATGGATCTGTTTGAGGAAAGAGGGTTGTGGCAGTAGAATCTTCCTTACCTCGATGTCTTATAGTGACGTGTCGGTCGCGAACGAAATGGCTCTTAGAGCCGGATCTTTGACGTGAACGACGCGAGCCAGCTCCTTATCGCGAGCCGTGGTTTTTTTGTTTTTTATAAATCTTTCTCTTGCACTTGTTTCCGCTTCACTCCGCATGCTATGGAATCAGAATGATGCCACCTTGAAACGAAACCGAAAAAAATATTGAAACCGAAAAAAAATATTGTAACTGAAATAAATGTACTGAAAATTCTTGTATTGAAACCGAAAAAAAATTGACAGTGAAAAACAATTAATTGAAACTGTAATTATTTTGTTTTCGCTTACAATTTTTGTTTTTTCAGTTTCAATCCATTTTTTTTCGGTTTCAATCCATGTTTCGGTTTCAATCCAGTTTTCAGTTTCAATCTGCTGGCACTGTTTTGGCATCCGGAGGCGCGCTTGAGGGGGCGGGGATTCCGACCCGCATGAATTTGCATACATTATAGAGTCCGTTGCTCGTGCTGACCAAGCTGCCATTTTTCTCTTTTTGCCTCTTTCAATAATGGCTGCATCAAGTTCAAGTGGACCCTCTAAACCACAGGTAAGTAATCATTTTCCGTCATCTTTCTTTGCTATTTCACTCGACTGGACATAGGTGTAGTTTTTATTAGCTAAATCTGGTGAAGTTGTGGTAAAATGCCAACATTAGCCTATTCGTTGTAGCAAGCTAGCTGGCAGCTAACATTTGCTAAATTCAGTGATGCCCCTGTCTCTTTTGTGAATCAACAAACACTTTAACTTTGAAATGGATTCTGCAGTACAGGGATTTGAGGTTCAAACTGCAAAAGTATCTACGAGGATGCCAGAGCCTTACTCCTGATGGCCAGTGGTGATGATAACATATTAAGCAATGGCAGATTCCAGGCACATAAAGGTAAGACAAGTGTAGGGTTGGAAGTAATGTCTTTATGGCAGTGTTGCAGGTCACCTGTTTTTTTTTTTATACATCTTTGCTTGCCGTACTCTTTAACCCTTTAAGACCTACCATAGAACCAAGTCCGCCAGAGCTTATATTACATTTTTACATGTTGTAGAGCCATTTTTGGGAGCATTTCAAGTTGCTATACATCAATACAACCATTACAGCCTAAATTGTAATAATATGTATGCATTAAGTGCATAGTACTTACATAATTTGCAAAAAAGTGCAATAAACTACAAAGAAATTGAAAATCGTTTTTGGTTTTTTAACATATATTTCTAGTTAGAGAAATTTAAGAGGCTTATCCCTCAAAACTGTAAATACAAAAACGTTGCACAAACTAGTTTCCCACCACAGGAAATTTATTTTGAGTGTCTTCATAGTTTTATTTTTGAAATACACCAATTTTCATATACTGCAGGAAAAACGAAAATAAATATTATAATGCAAATTTGCAAAATAACAGCATATGCATCAAAATAAACTATTTCCAGCAGTGCAATATGAGTCCTAAGCATCCCAGAAACGACACAGAAAGTCATAAAGTCAAACATAACTTTTAAAAACACCAGTATAGGCTCATGAGGCCCGGATGGTAAAAAACTACATTTCCGCGAAAATGACGTCACTTCCGGTTTCGGGCAGGTCATGGCGGACATGCGATAGTTCGTGCTGACGTCTAATCCAACGTAGGAAGTGTTATGAACAGCTGATCGGATCGGCAAAACGTGTTTCTGGGATATTATGTTTTTGTTGCTGCAAGTGCTTTTTATTCAGTTTTTGCAAAGCTATATGTGGAAGGAAACTGTGACCTAGGACAAGCTGATGGCATAAGATGTAAGTACAACTCCTCAGGTTTCATATGCAAAAAAAATTATTGCGCTAGCTCACGTGGTTGCAGTGCTACCGGGATTTAAAAGTGGATGCGCAAAACGGAGCGAGCCCGCTCTGACCGGTTTTAAAGGGTTAAAACAAAATAGTTGCCTGTCTGTCAGTGTAAAAAGGGTGCTGTGCCAAGCCATTTGTAACTAAATTAATTTTAAATATGAATATTCTGCTCCAATCTGGACAAAAAGTTTTCACATATTTTGCATTTTTAAGTATTTTTAAATCACAAATGTATTTTAAACTAAAATTCATTAAAAGTCTTATGAAATGGACGTACTTGTTTATGTAAATGATTTAATTTGTTTATCTTCCTGTTGTGTTCATGTACGTATGCATAGCTTAATATGTCATGAGTGCACAATTAGCAAATGTATCAATTTCTGTTCCAGGTACTATTAATAAGGAGGCAGTTCTATGAAAGATTGCTAACAAAGCTTCATGGAGCTCTACAACGCAGACCTGTAGATATGGACTATTTGCATTATGTCATCAGTCATGAATTGAGACTTATACAGTCATTTGGTAATATTTTAGCAGTACCACAAGATATTCTTAATGCCTTATCCAATCTTTTGAGACTGATAAATTTTCAAGACGGAGAGAGACACCCACATTCTTCTCTTGTTGATGTTGTATACTCAGCGAGAGGACAACGTAAACTTAGTATACCAGAAGAATGTTTGCAAATCCTCATCAACATGAAATTTTCCATTCCCAGTATAGCTCGGCTTCTGGGTGTCAGCAAAAGGACATTATTTCGTCGGATGCAAGAGTATGGACTTCCAGTGCATGCATCATATAGCAGTGTCACAGATGATGAGCTGGACAGCCTTGTTAGATCAGTTAAAATGAGACTGCCACACATCGACTATCGAATGATGATGGGGGAACTGCAGGCCATGGGATACCGTGTCAAATGGGAGCAAGTGTCTGCATCGATGCATAGGGTAGATGCTGCAGGAATCCTAGAAAGGATGGCATCTGTCGGCTGTGTTGCAAGAAGAGTGTACTCTGTAAAAGGCCCCCTCTCATTGGTCCATGTAGATACAAACCACAAACTCATCAGGTTTGTGTACAGTACGTGTTTGTATGTTCAGTACTCTGGCTACACTGTAACTATTTTCATTTCTGATTTGAGCATAAGGCATTTTACGTTAACAGTTAGAGGATCCAGGTAAATTTCTATTTCTACAAAGTAAAAAAAAAATTCCCGTTTAGTAAGCAAAGAAACAAACAAGTTGATAAATTCTGACTTGTGGACAAATGTTATACTTGGACGTGTGTGTGTTTCATATTTTACTTTTTTTTTTTAGATATGGCATAGTTATATTTGCTGGGATTGATGGCTATTCGCGAAAGGTAAACAATATTCCATTGCAATTGCAATTTTTTTTCCTCAAAATTAATTAACTACCCTATAGAGAGAAAGTGGCGTATTCTTCTTCCACTCCTTTGACAAGATATTTACGTTCATTAGTGTTGAGTTGTCTTTATTTTACTTTAACAAAGTATATAACTGTCAGGTGTTCTTAGTTTGTTAGATATTGTGTTTGTTTCTTCAAAACAAAATGATTTATTCATAAATTATGTTCCAGATAATGCACCTCGGTGCTGGAAATAATAACAAGGCATCAACAGCATCAGGCTTCTTTATGAGCTCTGTTGAACAGTTTGGCTTTCCTTTAAGGTAATGTACAACCTTGATACATGTTATATTATTAGTCAACCTTCTGAAAACTTGTTTGTGTTCTGTGTCATCATGCAGAGCAAGAGGAGGCTAGGGTGTGGAAAATGTTGGCATTGCTCATTGCATGTTTACTGTTTGTGGTTGTGGCAGAGCAAGCTACATTTCAGGAAAAAGTGTTCACAATCAAAGGTTAGTTATATATAGGACTTAACATATATATATATATATCTTGTAAACCCAAATCAATCATCACATTCATCAGCGTCTTATTCAATATTTATTTATTTCATTTATTTATTTTTAAATGGGTCAAAATTCTGTGGCTGCACCAGAAAACACTGAGGTATGACTATAAAATGTGCTATTACAGATGTTTTATAACGCTTATGTTTTTGTACCTTGAAATTCATGACATGCATATATTTAACATGTGCACCTGTCTTTGTTTTTAAAGACTTTAACATACCTTTGTAATTGCTGCATACTATAGTTACACTGTTCATAACAAAAGCAAGTGAATTTTCAGGACATTCAATAACATTTCTCTTTGGACCTTGACTGTTCGAGACCAGAGAGTGGTGGTGTAGTTCTTCCACCAATACAGTGTCCTTTGGGGCCTGAGGAGATGGCAGGACTGAGGGCAGCCATTCATCCTCTTAGTCCCTCCTTTGACAACGGAAGAGACCTTTATGAGAGAGTGCTGAACTACATCATAGTTCATTCAGTAACACAACAGAACCCACTCAGTTAGCCTTTCTCATAGGATTTGACCACATTATTTGTATTGTAATGACAGAATAGCAAATCAATCAATCTTAGGATGTATTTTCAGATTATTTGATGAATGTATCTTTTTTAATTGCATCAAATACTGTTTTTACCTTTTATAACTTAATGTTTAAAGTAGCCACATTCAGTTAAGCATCTCATGTCTGATGTTTTTGTAACTGGGTTGATTAAATTTGTTTAACATGTCATGTCAATAAATACTCTAAACAATTAAATGATATCATTTTAATGACTGAAAAAAACCAATTCATCAAGTGTAAGAATATTTATTTTCAGCAAAACAGTTGGGATATCACTAATTTTACAATTCACAGTGGAAAACTTTTCAGTAACAAAATAGTACTACATGCTTTATATACAGAAAATATATTTAAACAAAATTCTGTTAAACTTCTTCAGATTTACAGAATTTAATTTGCGAACAAGTTGAATCTTAGACTCAAGTTTTTATGAATGCAGTCTTCTGAATGGGTTCCTCCGTTTTGTGAACATAGTTTTTAACATTATAGGAACAAAAAGTAAGTGAAACAACATGGAAAAATAATCTAACTGTAAATATTTTTTCCTTTTTTACCCTGTGTTCCAAGAACTGAAATAGGTTTAAAGGGTTAGACAAATAGTAGAAATACAGTGCAATACTGCATAACTTGTGATGGCATGCTATTTGAGTGTCAACTACACACGGCTGAAATCTCTCCCCATTGTGACAGCTGTTGTCATAACTTCTGTGAACTCGGTGTATGAGTTCATGTGTGCCACAGGAAAGATGATTGTGTTTGTGCAGGCACTTACAATTGGGTAACATATGTAGTGTCCAGGCATCGTATCTTTGCATTGATGCTCAAATCTTACATGTATTTTAAAATTTGCCCTTTCTGAAGGAAGGCATGGCTTGTGTCTTTGTCCAGTTAACCACTGCATAATCGCTGGGACAGACATTCTCGGTGGTTGGTGTTTGGAAATCCAGTATTCTTCCTGGTCCTGGTCCTGTAGGACTTGGATCCCATACTCACAGCTCTTTTTGTCTTTATCCTGATCTGAAGAAGCAGATTCGACTTACTTTAAATCTTTAACTGTCATACCACAAAATTTATTAATATGCAAAACCAATTTTGTCATTTAAACATGTGGTAGATTGTATAAAACATCAAAACATATAAACAAATCTTTACAGAGATTTCAGTTCCTTTAGACTGTTATCGTTTGTGATGACAATTTTGCAGAGTATAGTACATTTGAAAGAAATGTTACAACACTGTATTTGTAACAGCTGTTGTGTTAATGTTGTTTTGATAATAATAGCAGTAACTGGCCGACGGCACAAACCTGAGCTTTTAAGGTTCTCCAGGAAGTCTTGGAAGAAGTTGATGATGGCATTTTCTTTGGCATGCCTTGGACTTCCCCTCTCACTCAGCTCAGGCTCAAGGATGCTCATTATGTAATCAGCATCCGGCTAAAGAGATTTGGGGGGGGGGGTGTCACGTGTTGTGATTTCAAATAAACAATAACAAAGATATTCTTCAATACTCATTAATCTGAGCAACCTAAATAAAGGCTGAAACAAAAAAGTCCTCACAGGGCTATTACTACATCACATGTATTTTTAGAATCTGTTGTAAAAACTAAACAACTGAAATAAATAAAGACATATTTACCGCTGTATCATCATTCTCATCTATGGGAACAAACAGGTTTGAACAGAGACTTTCGTGCCTTCCAATCACCTCCAGAAGGTTGTAGATCTTCATGCCATTTCTGATTTGCTGTAGCATTGGAGTCAGACGCACCGTAGCATGCACAACAATTGATCTATTTAGAAAAGCAAACACAGTCATTAGTGAAACTGATGGGGTATGGTGGTCTAAACCAGGGTTTTAACTTGCAAAATATTACTTTCAAATGTTTCTGGTTGGTATATTGTCTATTAAAATATACTACCTTATTATACTGTCCCGTTTGTCCAACTTCACAAGTCCTGTGTAACCACAACTCACAATGTCTTCAGTGAGGTCTGTCAGGTTGTCTGCCACTTCCACCTGAAAACATACAAAAACAAAACAATAAATAATTTCAAGTTTTTGAAATTATGTAACTATACACACAGTATTGGGAAGGTTACTTTTAAAATGCATTCCACTACAGATTACATGCCCCAAACTGTATTTTTTAACGTATTCCGTTACGTTACTGAATGAGAGTAACGTATTCTGAATACTTTGGATTACTTAATATATTATCATGCTTTTTACAACTACATGAATGTACTATTACTATTACTGAAGGTCCGCGGCTCCGAACCATAGTAAAGGGACCTCTGGCTAATATGTCAGGTTCGTGTCGGGTTCGTAGCCAAAAACTAGCTTTACTTTGTTGTCTGGGTCAAATTTGCTAGTGAGAGACAGAGAGAGGCGTTGAAAGGCTGCTGCAAAGGAACTTATTGTTTCGGAGGAAAACACGAACACAGTGTACAGTCGTGTCTTAACCCTTTAAGACCTACCATAGAACCAAGTCCGCCAGAGCTTATATTATATTTTTACATGCTGTGGAGCCATTTTTGGGAGCATTTCAAGTTGCTATACATCAATACAACCATTATAGCCCAAATTTTAATAATATGTATGCATTAAGTGCATAGTACTTACATAAATTGCAAAAAAGTGCAATAAACTACAAAGAAATTGAAAATCGTTTTTGGTTTTTTAACATATATTTCTAGTTAGAGAAATTTAAGAGGCTTATCCCTCAAAACTGTAAATACAAAAACGTTGCACAAACTAGTTTCCCACCACAGGAAATTTATTTTGAGTGTCTTCATAGTTTTATTTTTGAAATACACCAATTTTCATATACTGCAGGAAAAACAAAAATAAATATTATAATGCAAATTTGCAAAATAACAGCATATGCATCAAAATAAACTATTTCCAGCAGTGCAATATGAGTCCTAAGCATCCCAGAAACGACACAGAAAGTCATAAAGTCAAAGATAACTTTTAAAAAACACCAGTATAGGCTCATGAGGCCTTGATGGTAAAAAACTACATTTCCGCAAAATGACGTCACTTCCGGTTCCGGGCAGGTCATGGCGGACATGCCACAGTTCACGCTGATGGACATAGGAAGTGTTACGAACAGCTGATCGGATCGACAAAGCGTGTTTCTGGAATATTATGTTTTTGTTGCTGCAAGCGCTTTTTATGCAGTTTTTGCAAAGCTATATGTGGAAGGAAACTGTGACCTAGGACAAGCTGATGGCATAAGATGTAACTACAACTCCTCCGGTTTCATATGCAAAAAAAATGATTGCGCTAGCTTACGTGGTTGCAGTGCTACCGGGATTTTAAAATAGTTACGCAAAATGGAGCGTGTCCGCTCCGACCGGCTTTAAAGGGTTAATAGTAGGGGTGGGTTTAAAAAATCGATTCATTGATTAAAATCGATTCTAACTGGAATAAAACAATATCGATTCATTAAATCCTGAAATCGATTTTTTTTTATACATATGTAGTTTGCCGCGTATGAAACTTGCAAGCGGTTAACATGAGGAAGTCACGCGAGAGTTAAGTGACCTGGACGCATGAACCATCATGGCTACTCCCGGGAATGTGCCACCGAGCCTAAAGGCAGATGTCTGGCAACACTTTGGATTTAAGAACTGTGAAGACAGTGAAGAGCCGGACAAAAGCAAAGCCGTATGTAAGATGTGCAAAATGGAGGTAAAGCACTGTGGAAATACCACAAATCTCAGAAATCATTTAACGAGGCATCATCCAGATATCCTGCTAGCAAAAACGGCCGACACCAAGCAACGCTCACTCGAAAAGGCATTTGCAGTGAAGTTTGAATCCACTTCTCCACTTGCCCAAAAAATAACCCAGTCTGTGGCAACTTTCATATGTAAAGATATACGTCCATACAGCGTTGTTGAAAATGATGGCTTCCAAAACCTCATTAATACGCTAGAACCACGCTATGTTTTACCAACACGCAAACATTTGAGTGAAGTGGTAATCCCAAACATGTATGAAAAAGTGAAACACGATGTTACAGCCTCTCTCAAGTCAGCAGAGAGAGTCGCTATAACCTGTGACAGCTGGACATCCAGAGCAACAGATAACTACCTGACTATCACCTCACACCATATCGACCAGGAGTGGAGACTCGTGTCTCATGTCTTACAGACAAGAACCACTGAAGCAAGCCACACAGCAGCTAATTTATCTGAAATTATGTTCAAAGCAATCGAAGAATGGGAGCTTACAAACAAAAATCCAGTCATCGTAACTGACAATGCTGCAAATATGGTGCAAGCTGTGGAAATAACGGGCTGGTTGCACATTGGTTGCTTTGCCCACACACTCAATTTAGCTTCACAAGCAGGACTGAAAGTTCCAGCTGTTGCTCAGCTGCTTGGCCGAGTGAGACGCATAGCATCCTTTTTTCATCGCAGCACTGTTGCAAGTCGCAAGCTTAAAGAGAAGCAAAAGATACTGAATCTACCTGCCCATAAGCTGGTGAATGATGGGGTGACCAGATGGAACAGCACATTGGAGATGCTGGAACGCTTCCTAGAGCAACAACCAGCAATCTCTGCAGCTCTACTCTCACCTGAAGTGAGGAGAAATGACAGTAATCTCTGTAGTCTTACAGAGGCTGACATAACTGATGGAGAAGATATAGTGAAAGCTTTGAAGCCGCTGAAAGCAGCCACACTGGTTATGTCTGAAGAAAAGTCCCCGACCCTTTCCATCATTGCACCTCTGCATGCACAGCTGCTGGAGAAGATGATCAGTGTCTCTCACGACTCCTCACTGATTAAAGACCTCAAGACTGCTGTATACGACAACTTGAAGTCAAGGTATGTTTATGAATTGTGTGTATATGCCATGAATGAGTGTAACTGTATGGATGCATGTATTACATGAAAATTCTTATTATAGTGAAAAAATATATATATTATAAAATTAGTAAGCCCTCTTGTCTAGTAATAGGCCTTTTGATTTTATATCTATCTATCTATAGATGTTTATATATAAATTATGGAAACAAAGTCGTATATTAATGTTTCTGATCTTGCATGAGTGTATGTAACCATGCACATGTATATCCAACATAATAAACTGAGTTAAATGTGCAAAATCTCTTTTCAAGATATGTGGCCCTAAAGGACAAGCTGTACATTGCATCAGCATTAGATCCTCGCTTTAAGGCCCTGCCATTCTTGTCCAAAGAGACCTGTAACAACACATTCTCTCAGTTGGTGTTGGAAGCAGCAGGTTTGGAGAACGTGGACACAGCTATTGTGAGTTACAGAAACAAAAACAAAAAATTATTGGTTTTTTTGCACTACTCGAGTTAGAATATAAATAGTAATTTCTTTATTAATTAAGTTTTCATTTTTCTACAGCGACAGTCTGATGGTGACACATCTGAGGAAACTGTCCCTGACATCTCTCTTGGTGGTGTTGATGAAGTGGATTATGCCCCTCCAATTAAGAGGTCAAAGGACTCTGCATTAATTTTTCTCCTTGGGCCAGCCTACTCAACAAAAACCACAGCACCACAGAAAACACCAACTCAGAAGGCAAAGGAAGAAGTGAATCGATACAGGGACGTTGAGCCTGTTGCACTTTCTGAGGATCCTTTGATCTGGTGGAGGGACCATGAAAGGGAGTATCCTCTCTTGGCTCTACAAGCAAAGCAGTATCTTTCCATACCTGGGACCAGTGTTCCTTCTGAACGAGTGTTTTCAACTGCTGGTGACATTGTTACCGCACAAAGGAGCTGCCTGACTCCACAACATGTAGACCAGCTTCTCTTCTTGCAGAAAAACCTTACAGTCTCAAAGAGGTGAGAGGGTAGTTATAAATAAGGTATATAAATTCTTTACAAATCCTACCATGTGAATTCATGGATTTTTTTTTTTCACATTCTGTCTCTCACAGTTGAAGTGTACCTCTGGTGCAAATTACTGACCTCTGTCATCATTTTAGGTGGGGGAACTTGCACAATCGGTGGCTGACTAAATACTTTTTTGCCCCACTGTAGCTATACCAGTCAAAAATTCTTTGCTTAATGCACCAGTATCAATTCCTGCTTCTCCGATAAAAGTCACGTGGAGTTTGTTCACAGGGGAAGCCTTCTTCTGTCGTTGCCACTGAATGAAGCCTCTTTGAACAAGATCATTGCGAGTGATGCAAATCCTAAAGTTTTTGCTGGTATCCACCTGACTTGAAAGCCACTGTAGCACATCTGCTTCACTGAGAAAAAAAAATATATAAAATGATTTTTGTTTCTTAAAATGAAAGCAAATGTATTATAAACAAAACCAGATAATCTGAAAGGGCAAATAATATAAATCATACCTGACTAAATCAGTTAAAGGATCTGTTCTGTTGCTTGGCACACTGCACTCAGAGTCAGTACTGACATAAACGTCTGTCATGTGTCATGTTTTTTTTCGGTTTCAATATTTTTTTCGGTTTCGTTTCAAGGTGGCATTGTTCTGATTCCATAGCATGCGGAGTGAAGCGGAAAAAAGTGCAAGAGAAAGGTTTATAAAAACCCAAAAAAAACCCACGGCTCGCGATAAGGAGCCGGCTTGCGTCGTTCATGTCAAAGATCCGGCTCTAAGAGCCATTTCGATCGCGACCGACACGTCACTATAAGACATCAAGGTAAGTAAGATTCTACTGCCACAACCCTCTTTCCTCAAACAGACCCATACAAATAATTATTGCTATAAAAATATAAACAATACTCCTACCCCACTAATACCACTACAAATGGATCTCTTCAATTTGTAGTATTTTCCATTTTTTTGCTAAACATTATACATTGAAACTATTCTCAAAAGGCTGCAGCTGATATTTCTGAGGGGAGAAAGTGGTCAAAAAACAAACAGTGAGTGACTTCTGATATCAGACATTCTCTAAAATCCAAATCAGCTTTATTTGACAAATATATCTGAGTGTACAATGAATTTATTTCAGCTTCAAAGCCATTCCTAAAGTGCACACTGTCACACAAATATACAAACACTTACTCAGTATGCATGTTTGCAATCTTGCTACAGTTATTGTCTGCACAGTTGCTACTCTGGGTTTCTATGTTTATTAAACATGAGCTGTACAAACAGCCCAGTGGTAAAATTTGCAGAAGCTATTGCCAGTCTTTGAAAAATTCAGAGTGCCTACACAGAGGAACTTGTAGTGAAGATCTATAGTGAGTAGCAAAGTCTGAAATATCTCAAGAGATCTGACCTCAGATCATGTTTTGATGCACATACTGCTGCACATAGTATCGCAAGATATGTGAGTGAAAATTCCTTTTTATTTGTGTTTGTATCGCTTGTGTTCAAATCAATCCATTTTCCTTGACTTTGCGGCAAAATGCCCGTGAAGTCTAAGGCTGCATTTACACTGCAGGTCTTAATGCTCAATTCTGATTTTTTGATCAAATCTGATTTTTTTTTGTCTGCTTGTTCCCACTACAAATAAAATGTGACAGCAAACGCTTTAGTGTGAACGCTCAAAGCGGCCCGCATGCGCAAAAGAAGACGTCACACACAACACGCTCTGTTTAGACCCAGACCAAACAGTACTGTTTGACTGATGGCCCTTAATATAAAGACTTGTTTTGGACTTTACGTTTCCCAATTTTGCTTTAAGTTATAAAGTTATTTTGTTATTTACATATGGCCTAATAATTATCCTTATTGCTGTTTTAGAGAGGAGCGGTGCTTCAAAGGATAGTTGCAGATTTCTGTCAGAATCTGCAGATTATACAGTACAAATAAAACGTTCACGTTTCTCCAACGCTGTCTTCCCAACAGTTTCACTAACATCTACATGGGATGGCCAGGAAGCGTTCGCGATGTCTTATTGGGCGCTTCTCCAGCTCTGATAATTGGCGTCTGTCTTGTGTCAGTGACGTAAAAGATGGATTTAATGCGACATTCGGATTCAGTACCACATACAAAAGTGACCCAGATTGGATTTGAAAATATATGTGATATGGGTCGCATAGGGTCAAAAAAGTCTGATTTGATGCATTTTCGCCTGCAGTGTGAACATAGCCTAAGAGTCTGCAAGTGTGAGTGTGCACACTTGGCTTGTATTGTATGTCCCTCCCCAACCTTTCTCTATTTAAATACTCATCTCCTCATAAACTCTTTTAAAACACATTTTAAAATGATTTCTTCCCTATACATAGCTTTTTAATGCCCAACAACCTAAGCATTTATAGGGCTAGAGGGCAGGGCAAATAACAGTCTGAGAAAAGTGGAAAGGGTGATGTGGCTAAATTTTATATTTAAAAAAAGAGACAAAAACAACAATGGGTAAAGTCAAAACACAAGGAGCTAGTGGAATAATTAGTCTACTATTTAGCTTTAGTTAACAATTACATCACCCTACTATAGTCACTGTCCTTTCTCCAACTGTCTCCAAACTCTGGTACAAGATAAAGTACTAATCCTATGAAGAACAGAGAGGACATAACCATAGACCACACAAACGATGGAGGGAAGAGGACATTGAGACTAATACCACATGTTGACAAAATAAAGAAAAATAGGGAGGGACTGATGGAGGAAGTAAGAGAGGCAGGGTGAGGAAGGTTGTGACTGGGTCAAGTCTGTCCCCACAGGCTTATGTGACTTACCAGCAGTGCAAGTTCAGCACAGTTCAAGGTTGGACTGACTTTTATTTAAGGAAGAAAAGTGAAACTTTGCTTATTCAGAGACATGGTGCTCTTAGAAAATGCATTTTCAATTTTACTTTTACATTTTATGTCTATATTATAAAGATATAATCTCCTAAATACCAAAGTTAGACTTCTTTATACCACTGATCCCTAATGCAAAAAAGAGAGTATTTTATTTTTAAATATTTACATATCTCTTTTGTGTTAATGGTTATAAATGTTCTGTAAATGTAATTAATGAACTGGAAACCATTTAGGGCAAACATGTAAAAGGACAGCATTCATACTGTCTGCCCTCTGCACGGAGAATGTGAAATTAGCGCATTATTTACTTTGATGCTTAAGGGGTAAACTACTACATTATTTATTCAGATGCACTGAGAGAGTTTCACTCACAGCAAATATTTGTATATGTAACTGTGTGTGTGTGTATGTAATAGCTTATATTCACCTGTGGAAATGAATGGAGACATTTAATATTAATAAATGCTGTAGGCTATTGCTGTTCCTTGTTCTTTTGTGTGCTTATATTCTGTACCCTGTGTGTGGATACATGGGTGTGCAAAGTAATGAATAATAAAGTAGATGTTTGTAATCATTACTAAAAGAAATGGCTTAATGCATATCAACAATTTTGTGAATGTGGCTGCTAAAATATGATAAAACTGGGACTTTGTGCCTCAGAATAGAAACAGACTAAATACATAGAAATCATGCCACGCGTAAAATCAGTGTGGATTGTGTGTGTGTGTTTGTGTGTGAACAGCTGTGAACTGGTCATCACAGTGACAGAAGATTCCAGAATCCAAAACAAGAGAAAATTATTTTGGCATAAATTTGTAATCAGATTAACATTTTAATAATTATCAGGCCGCCTGTGACAACAAAGATAAACAATAGATGTTAATATATTTGGCAGGCAGATGAGTAGGAGTAGCCTGATTGCATTCAAGCCAGTGGTCACTGTGAAAGTAAGACAACAGTTTGTTTCAGCCCAAGATGAAGACTGCTGCTCAATGCTCCGCGAGATACATTTCCCGCTTCGACAAAAACAGAATGAAAGTCTGAAATTGGTGTTTCTCTCTTTTTGTCATTCCATCCTCCTCCTCCTTAATTCTAATTTATCACCAAGGATTACATGTAAATGCACAGGCAGCAGATCGTCGTGGAAATTAAACAACTGCTCTGTGTAACTCTCCACAAGCAACTTACGGAATTTCCACAGCTTCTACGACAGGATTAACAGAGGAAATTATAGCCAGTAAATTACTTTAAAAAAAAGTTTCAAAAGCATGCTAAATATCTCAGACGCTGTATAGAAACCTCTTAGGATAAAAGACAGGGTTATGGTGGTAACAATCAAGCATTTTTAATAACTGAGATATTTTGGATGTTGGCTTTGAGTAAGAAATTTAATGGCACTATGGCAGTTAATAACAGCATCACCATACTACCACACCATACACCATATTAGACTGTGTACAATGATTTATAAATATTAGATAGTATACAAAATTAGAAAGAAAAACTAAAAATGTTAGCTTTTATCACCAGAGTTTATAACTTTTAAATTATTTGACAAGGTTATTGTACTATGGTCAACTAATGTACCTAAAGAAAATTGTTTTACACCACAAAGCCCGATGGTTGTAAACTTATGTAGATAGGGCAAGTTGGATATATGTTGCAGACTGTAGTTTATCAGTGAAACAAATTTTATGGAGTCCTGAATCTTCCATATTTATCAACTGTTGCATTAAGAGTACCAAGGAATATGAGATATGTCAAAAATGTTTTCATCTGTGTTTTATAAGTTTTCCTCCCAGGCTTCAGTCAATATAACCTTAGTAGCAAACTAAGGCAGATTGTAGCTTGAAAGCCAGGCTGCACCCAAGAGTCAGCAAAACACGTTGCTGTGCAACCTTCTACTGACTATTTTCTCTGAGCACACTGTAATAACTTAAAGCAACTCTAATAGGTGTGTACACATGTTGAGCAGCTCCTTTCATCTCTCATCCAGATATTGGCAGCTTGACAGGGAAAGGAGACCATTTGGTGGGAGGAAAAGTCAAACTGAATAACCTGGAATGAATGAAGAAAAAAAGGAAAAGGAAAGCATGCTCTTATAATTTCTGGTCTTCAAACTAGCCAATTGATAATCAAAAGTTCATTGTTTTATAGGAAGTCCTCTTCATCTCTTAGATGAATAAATTCAGAATATGAACACTTTGGTGGCTGGAGGTAAATTCTATCCTAAATAATAACTACTTTGTTTACCTGTGTAAAGTAATGGCAGGAAGTGTGTCAGAGACCCTGTGGAACACTTTGAAGGTGCTCATTTTTACATTTAGTGGAGATTTATTGTTGGGTATCGAGTCATGAAATAACCTTAGCAACACAGCTGCTGTACCCATCTGCTTCACATGCTCAACACACACACACACACACACACACACACACACACACACACACACACACAA
This sequence comes from Simochromis diagramma, assembly GCF_900408965.1. Classification (NCBI taxonomy): domain Eukaryota; kingdom Metazoa; phylum Chordata; class Actinopteri; order Cichliformes; family Cichlidae; genus Simochromis; species Simochromis diagramma. The sequence continues at coordinate 17,475,247 of NW_024387245.1, read as the reverse complement.
ATCCAATAAATGTACAGTACATGAATCCATGTTGTTGCTCTAACTGTCATAGACACTTAGAACATTTACTCAGAGCAAATTAGTCTTAGATATTAGGTATCGTCCAGGTTTTTTTCCGCAAACACATAGAAACGTAAGGAGTGCAAAGAATTGGCAAACCACATTAAAGATTGATAACGCAAAATGATGCACAAGAATATTCATGCATCTAAATATTTGTCACACAAAAAAACTCAAATGTCTAAACTTTCACACTCATAATTAAGCAAAACTAAATGTCAGCCTCAAGGCAACAACAAGGCCACAAGGCACACACATGAACGTGCAATGTAGAACATCTGCAAGGATACATATTTTACACCTTGAATAAAACAAAAACATAGTGAGTTTATACTAACTAACCTTCTCCTTCTTGCTTCTGTCTTAATACTCTTTTACACTCGTTCTCTCTCCTTCTGTCTGGACTTTATCTTATGTTTCTCTCACCAGACATATTGATCCAACATTCAGCCCCTTTTCTTTAACTCTGCCTTTCCCTTGATGTAATCTCAGTACTGCCAGCATGATGATAGCCTTGGTTGGAGGGCAGTGAGGAGGGGGTTGTATTTCACTGGTATTTTTTGTGTTGTTTTGTTTTGCTTTATTCATTCATTCTATTGACCCTTAATTTGTGCACATTTTGTTTTCCCTCTAGTTTCTGCATCTCTTCCTTTGTCCTCTCTTTTGCTTCTTGCTTCTCTGTTTGTGTATGTATGTCTTTATTTCTCCATTGAGAGACTCACTCCAGAGAGTGCTTTGTCTTCCCCTTTTCCTTTATTTCATTGCACTGTATTTGGCACAAGTAACAATACTTCATTGCCAAGGAATAATAGTGAATGCCTCTTGCTATTGCTCTCTGTATCTCGGTCTCTCTGAACAACTCAATTTCAAATTTAATTTTCAGTTGTGCTTTAAATGGACTGCTAGTAGCACTGCCAAAGCAATTAGATGATAATAACAAAAATAAAAACATTATTTTTTTAACCTTTAAAAAAGGGCAGTCTTATTGCATCATTAGTCTGACCAGGAAAAGCAGATGGCGAGAACAGAAGATAAATATGGAGATGGGAGTTACACTGCAATTTTGAGGTTAATTTAAAATTTTCCACTTAGTTTTTTTAAGTAATGAATTTATTTTTTATTCACTCACTTATTTATTTTTTGTTCATTTGGCACTAACCAGAAATTTTAACTGTGACTTAAAGCAAACTGGAATACATTAATTAAGCCAGCACATACCAATGCTACACTCGCTACACATAGATACAGCAAAAGTATCTAGTGTTAAGTATATTTGTTCATTGTTTTATCAGACGTTAAAATCTATCATTTAACTGTCGTTAAATGAAAATGATACAATGGATTTCTGTCTTTATTTTTTTAACTTTCTTTTGAAACTAGTTAAATAAAATCTTAGTTTCTCCTTGAAAAGCATTTTAAATGTCAGGCAAAGTATAGAGAAAAAAAAAAACCAAAATTATTTTTTATCTATCGATATAAGTGACATCTTATACCTTATAGCCAGTGTTGGGAAGGTTACGTTTAAAATGTATTCCACTACAGATTACAGAATACAAGTCCCAAAATGTATTTGGTAGCATGTTACGTTACTCAATGACAGTAACGTATTCTGAATACTTTGGATTACTTAATATATTATCATGCTTTTATACAACTACATGAATGTATTATTGCTGTGTGAATTATTACTATTACTGAAGGTTACTCGCCATACCAATAGCAACTAGATGTTTAAATCTTAATATAAAATGAGTAACAGTGGGATGGACATTAGGCAAGGCTGCACTTTTTGCAGTCATCTCGTATAGAAAACTATTCCGCACCTATATAAAACAGGTCCGCGGCTCCGACCCGTAGTAAAGGGACCTCTGGCTAATACGGGCTCGTAGCCGATTGTCTGGGTCAAGTTTGTTTGCGAGATACAGAGAGAGGCGTTGAAAGGCTGCTTCAACAGAACTTATTGTTTTGGAGGAAAACACGAAAAGAGTGTACAGTCGAGTCTTAATAGCTTACTTACAACTGGGCTCATCAGGCACTCTTTTTGGCTGCAGTGGTTATTATTATATTTACATGCTTCCATCTCCCATTTCATGTCGGTGACATCTCGTACTATACCACTCCCCTTTTCTCCCTCCTCGCGCTCACAGACACATAACGGGTATGGCAGTCCATTCTCCCTGCAGCATGGACTACACTGCTGCAGGGGAGTGTAGTCCAACACTGCTTATAGCCATCTCTGTAGGCTTTTGGCATTCTTAGTAATTAGTGAAATTTGAAGAATTGCAATTAAAATTGTACATAAAACTGAAAGTAAATATTTTTTAAAAAGTCCTTTAAAATAGCTTGTTTGAAATGGGTGTGAATCATAATGTTTGGATGGATGGTTCTACCACTACAGGGAGTGCAGAATTATTAGGCAAGTTGTATTTTTGAGGAATAATTTTATTATTGAACAACAACCATGTTCTCAATGAACCCAAAAAACTCATTAATATCAAAGCTGAATGTTTTTGGAAGTAGTTTTTAGTTTGTTTTTAGTTTTAGCTATTTTAGGGGGATATCTGTATGTGCAGGTGACTATTACTGTGCATAATTATTAGGCAACTTAACAAAAAACAAATATATACCCATTTCAATTATTTATTTTTACCAGTGAAACCAATATAACATCTCCACATTCACAAATATACATTTCTGACATTCAAAAACAAAACAAAAACAAATCAGCGACCAATATAGCCACCTTTCTTTGCAAGGACACTCAAAAGCCTGCCATCCATGGATTCTGTCAGTGTTTTGATCTGTTCACCATCAACATTGCGTGCAGCAGCAACCACAGCCTCCCAGACACTGTTCAGAGAGGTGTACTGTTTTCCCTCCTTGTAAATCTCACATTTGATGATGGACCACAGGTTCTCAATGGGGTTCAGATCAGGTGAACAAGGAGGCCATGTCATTAGTTTTTCTTCTTTTATACCCTTTCTTGCCAGCCACGCTGTGGAGTACTTGGACGCGTGTGATGGAGCATTGTCCTGCATGAAAATCATGTTTTTCTTGAAGGATGCAGACTTCTTCCTGTACCACTGCTTGAAGAAGGTGTCTTCCAGAAACTGGCAGTAGGACTGGGAGTTGAGCTTGACTACATCCTCAACCCGAAAAGGCCCCACAAGCTCATCTTTGATGATACCAGCCCAAACCAGTACTCCACCTCCACCTTGCTGGCGTCTGAGTCGGACTGGAGCTCTCTGCCCTTTACCAAACCAGCCACGGGCCCATCCATCTGGCCCATCAAGACTCACTCTCATTTCATCAGTCCATAAAACCTTAGAAAAATCAGTCTTGAGATATTTCTTGGCCCAGTCTTGACGTTTCAGCTTGTGTGTCTTGTTCAGTGGTGGTCGTCTTTCAGCCTTTCTTACCTTGGCCATGTCTCTGAGTATTGCACACCTTGTGCTTTTGGGCACTCCAGTGATGTTGCAGCTCTGAAATATGGCCAAACTGGTGGCAAGTGGCATCTTGTCAGCTGCACGCTTGACTTTTCTCAGTTCATGGGCAGTTATTTTGCTCCTTGGTTTTTCCACACGCTTCTTGCGACCCTGTTGACTATTTTGAATGAAACGCTTGATTGTTCGATGATCACGCTTCAGAAGCTTTGCAATTTTGAGACTGCTGCATCCCTCTGCAAGATATCTCACTATTTTTGACTTTTCTGAGCCTGTCAAGTCCTTCTTTTGACCCATTTTGCCAAAGGAAAGGACGTTGCCTAATAATTATGCACACCTGATATAGGGTGTTGATGTCATTAGACCACACCCCTTCTCATTACAGAGATGCACATCACCTAATATGCTTAATTGGTAGTAGGCTTTCGAGCCTATACAGCTTGGAGTAAGACAACATGCATGAAGAGGATGATGTGGACAAAATACTCATTTGCCTAATAATTCTGCACTCCCTGTACTTCTGCCTCCTGTTGCCATTTTAACCTGAAAACTCTGAAAACCCTCACTTCACTTCAGCAGGTTGGAATATCCAGCCATTTTTTCTTTAAATTTTCCAATTCAGGGTCACAGGAGCACTTGAGCCAATCCCACTGGGAGAGGCGTGCGGTACACCCTGGACATGTTGCCAGTTTATCACAGGCCTAACTAAGACAGACAACCAATTATTCCTCACCTATTGGACTGTTGTAGGAAGAAAGAATGGATACCCAGAATGCAGGACTATACGAACTTCTTGATTAAGTCCCTACTAGTAGGGCCGTTAAACTGTAGCGTTTAAAATGGAGTTGATAAAATAACAAATGTCACAGTGAAATATGACAGCCTACTATAGTAAGTCATATGAGATGTGATGGAATATGGCAAATAAGTTCAGAATTTACTTGTTTTTCTCTAACACTTAAAACACTCCCTCCCTCAGACATACAAGTCCATACTGAAGCATAAATTGATCATACTCCTTGATATACTGTATGTGCACAGAATAAAATGTAATGATCATGTCTGTGTAGGTTCTCAGTCATTAAGGCCAAGGTAGTCTTGAGTATTTGAAAAGATAGCAACTCGAATTCTTTAGTTTTATGAAGATGTTACACCTTTCTTCCAACATGCTTCTTCAGTTCGAAAAACAACTGATAAAGATTTCTGATATTTAACCATTCAAGGTGTGAAATATAGATGTGGGTCATTACCAGGACAGAGCGTGAAACTTCTCTAATGCATATTTTATGATACAGTAATTGTGTCTGTTTGTGCATATATTTCCCCATGGACAGCATATGGAGAGGGGTTTTCAGCTACAGGTTGTTTTTACAACAAACCTGCCACATAAAGGACAACAATGTTGCTCTGTCCATCATTTTTTTTCCATGGTTGGTGTCTGAGGTTCTTGTGCATCTTTGGCAATTTTCTGACAGTCCAGTTAGAATGACCACTCTTTAAGTGCTTTAAATGTCTCTGTATTCCTTATCTAAAGTATGTATGGTGTCTGGGACTATTCAATCCAGGTCTCCCACATATTTTAAAACTGTTCACACTTTAGTTGCAAACCAAAGTCAGTTAGTTGCACATTAGCAGTGATGATACTTGCAACTTAACCTGGATATTGAGTCAGACTGTTCTACTGTGCATTTCGTTGCCTCAGGTTGTCTTCCTCATGTGTCATACTCAGTGACAGTGGCTGCCTTAGCCTTCTGAAGCTTTTGGACCCTTATCAGACAGGCCTGCCAGTGGGTGTTATAATCAACAGTTGTGTCTTCAGATGCAATTTTGCATTTTCTATCCTTCAGCTAGACTTTGAAATGTTTTTTTCTGCACTTAAGCTGACCGCTGACATTATTTTAATACAGAGACAGGATCCATAAAGACAGCCAATCCTGAGGCATGCTGATAGCAGGCCCAAGTCAGCTGCTACGTGACTGTCCCTTAAAGTTACTATACTGCAATCACTTTGTGCAAATATGGACCTCTGCTTTTAGAATGTTTTATTTGTTTTTATCATGAAAAAATATTCGCAAAGATTACTCTTAGAACAAAATGCAGGGAATCATAGAATTCTTCTGGATAGAGTTATGAAAATGAATAGTAAGAGTCCTAGTTTCCCTAGTAAACCTTATTTATATTACAGCGTGGTTGCAGATACTTTACATTTCTTTTTCCCTGCACTGAATTACAATTATAGAAAAAGTAATAAGGAGAATGTGTCATGGTCCTGAGTCTTTTGTTTCTTTATGCTTTTTGTTTATTCTGAGTATGTATTCTGTATGTATGATTTGCCATTTGTTAGGTTTCTGTTCTGTGCCTGCCCTGGTCCCACTTCTGTGTTCTGTCTGTCTATGGTGTCACACTGTCTGTTTGTGAACCTGTCTGCTTAGTTCAGTGCCTTGTCTGGTTCTCGGTGTCTGAGTTTCCTGTTTTATTCTGAAGGTCCCCATCTCATGTGAGTGTGTTCAGTTTACGTTTCCCCTGTCCCGTCGGCTCTGACTTCTCCCAGGTGTGTTGCCCGCCTGTCTCTCATCCCCTGATTACTGCTGTGTGTATTTAAGCCCTGTGTGTTCTCCTGCCTGTTGCCGGTTCGTCTGTGTTCCACGGTGTCCTGTTCATTGTCTGCATCGCTCACCCCGTTTGGTATTTCAGGTTTGTTATTTAGTTTTCCCAGTTTAGGTTTCTTTAGTTTTGCCATCCCTCATTGCCTGTTTTGCCACTACGCCACTTTATAAACAAACATCACTAGCATTATCATCTACTGCCTGCCTTTTGTGTCCTTTCTCCCTCCAACACCACACGGCTCGTCTCGGCAGCCGTGACAGAATGAGCCTTTCTAATTAGAGCCTCTGTCAATCATAGATATGCACAAGCCTGTATGTTTATGATAAAATGATATTTGAGGAAAATTTATAAAAATCTTAGTTTTTCTTAAGTCAGAGAAGGGAAATAAAAGGCATAGCAATAAACCAATTAAGTAAGAGCTGACTGAAGTCTTCTCTTAAACAGGCCAATTATCAAGCATCTGACAAAGATTTTACATCACCTGATGATAAAGATGGGAAAGGTCATCTATCACATTCAAGATCCACCCTGTTTATGTGTTCTTGAACAAAACATCACTTCTTTATGACTACTATAGGTGCTTTTCCTATCACTGACTCCAAATTCTATCTGAAGTTCTCTGCAGTGTTGCTGCCATTCTCAGTGTCCTTGGTAAATGCTTTGATTCAGTTCATTGTAAAACATACACAACAGGACATATGTCTCCTGCTCCTGTTTTTGTGACCCAAAGTATCTGTCTGCCCTTCACTTCTGCATTTCATCTCCTGATCAGCTCTTGTGACCTGCTGCCTGCCTCTGCAGCTGGATCCTATAACCTAATTAGTTTCTGTGGACACTGCTTTTTCTAAACTGATACTGTGTATATGTGGCTCCCATTGCCAGTTTAGCTTCATATGCCTTTGTCATTGTCTGCATAATATCTCTTTGGCTTTGATTAACTGGCAGTGTGCCTGTGCACTGCAAGCATATTCATGTTCAACCTTAGGGTCTGCATTTGCATCAGACACAGCTTGTATTACTTTTAGGTCATTGTTCATTTGCTCTTGAAAGTGAACTGGAAACGCTTGTCTTGTTGGGCTTTCTTCTTTCCTTTTCACATGTGGTGGCCCAACAAGCATCAGGTTGATGTCCAAAACCAACAGTCTAACCCTATATGTGTTTAGTACTACAATTCGTAAGATGGCCAGGCCACAGAGGCTCTTGTTTGGCAGTATTTATTTTTAAAAATCAGTTTGAACATGTTTGTGATTTGCATGAAGTGCATGCTGTAAAACAAAATCACTTCCACATACAAAATGCAGTAAAACATTTGTGTCGTGATACTATGAACAATAGGCATGGGAATATTAAACAATGACACACTGTACTTGTTCTCTTCTCAAAAGAAGAAAGGTTCATTGTTTTACATTTTGTACAAGTAATGTCCCTTTTGGCTTGAATATAGCATATCATCTTCTAATAGTTTTCCAACGCTTGTCCACCCAAAACCATAATGGATGATATTTATAATCCTGAGAAACCAGACAAATTTTCTTTACAGAAACTGCACCCTTACTACTTGCTTCCTCTTAATTTGTAGCTCCTCTGGAACTGTCCTTTCTAGTCCTCCCCATTTCTCACCCTCTCACTTTACCCCAAGTGTTTCATTCTTTCCACCCTGCTGTTTTTGTTTGTTGTTCATATTTCCGCCAGTTTCAGCCTGACACCTCAAGGCTCTCTTGCTGTTATATCTTGTAAGTGTTTAAACAAAGAATGATAAAACAATGAGCATGCTTTCTCTTTTTTTCTTTTGAAATAAGTCCCACAGATGGCTTACAGGCTTTCTTCAAAGCAAGAGAATTTATTATTGTGAAAGCCTTATGTGGCACTTAAAATGATGAAGAGATGAATTGAGAACTTGGGACTTTTATTGTGTAAAAATGTATTTGTACAAAACTACACAAGCCCTTTCATTTAGATGTATCACCTTTTTAATCATCCACCCCACCACTGTTCTATCTTTCTTCCATCAAAATCCCTTTGAAGCTCTTTCATTTATCTACTCACCTTTTCAGTCATCTATTCCCATTTTTCCTAATGATCACTGGCCACATCTGTCTTTAATGTGATCCATCCTTGAGTTTATAAGAGTAAAATATGGACTGAATTAGCGAAACACAACTGGTTTTCAGCTGTTAGCATTTTTTTTTTTTAATGCATGTCTGCTTTTCTCGCTGTTTGTTTATACGCTTGTTAGTGTAGTGTGTTGTCTGTTGCTGCTGATTTCATCTGCTCTGATCTTATGTTTTATTGCAGCATACAGAGTACAAAATGTTCATGTTGCTGCTTCTGCATCCCAATGTGCACATGTTTTGGCCTGTCTGTGCTTCCAACCATGTTTTTGAAATGGCTTTTAAAAAGTGGGTGTAGTAAAAATTCTGAGCTTGATGATGGGAATTCTGGGTTTGTCATCAAAGAAACTCCATGTCAGTTAATATGATAACTGACTGTGTGAACCTAACCTCCTCCTTGTCACTTGTATATTACATAAACATACTTTACTACTTATGCAGGTACTGTGCTAGTTAGTCTGATTCATCTTTGGTTAATTCCATAAACCACAAGCAGTGTTGGGGAGTAACGGAATACATGTATCACCATTACGTATTTAAAATACAAAATATGAGTAACTGTATTCCGTTACAGTTACCATTTAAAAAGGTGGTATTTAGAATACAGTTACTTTGCTGAAATAAAGGGATTACACGGCGGTATTTTCCTGTTTCATATGTTCGGCTATGCCCTCTCTATTTTTCGTTTCCACGCCCCAAACAAAACACGCATTAAGAAGCTCTAATGCCTGTGTCTCAATATCGCGGCCCATGTCACCTCTACTTGTGGGCCGCATAATGACATGAAGAAATATTTTTAAAAATCATTCACAAAAATTATTTAATATGAAGGCAATAGACAGAGTGTTACAGAATGTAGCCTCATGGGCAGTGTAGTCCGTGCTGCAGGGAGAATGGACTGCCATACCTGTTATGTGTTTGTGAGCGAGGGAGGGAGAAAAAAGAGAGTCGAAAAGTACAAGTTGTCACCGACCAGAAGCAGGAGATGGAAGCATGTGTATATATAATAATAATTATATAATAATTTATATACGCATGAAACAGTTTTCTGTACCTAATGTCCACCCTACTGTTACTCATTTTATATTAAGATTTAAAAATCTACTTGCTATTGGTATGGCGGGTATCCTTCAGTAAAAGTAATAATTCACACAGCAATAGGACATTCATGTAGTTGTAAAAAGCATGATAATATAATAGGTAATCCAAAGTATTCAGAATACGTTACTCTCATTGAGTAACATAACGGAATACATTACAAAATACATTTTTGGGCATATATTCTGTAATCTGTAGTGGAATACATTTTTAAAAGTAACCTTCCCAACACTGACCACAAACCAAATTCAATATAGGTGAATTCAGTTATTCTGATAACTTTGGTAGGGAAGCTAGCATGGCCCTAAAATGATAATTATTGTTGTTATCCGTGAATTTTACAAAGAAAAAGGAGGAAAACATAGTAAAGCACATTACTATTTTTTGCTTAAGATGGAAGGGATGGAAGTCCCACAGGATCTTAGCTCGGTCATTCTTGACAACACTAGGGGGCATATCCCATTTCCAGGCCATACCCGGCACAGATGTTCCTATATGCTTTCATCTTGCACCCTTATTATTATTATTATTATTATTATTATTATTATTATTAGTGGTAGTAGTAGTAATATTAGTTGTAGTAGTATCATAACTGCTGTAACAAAAGAATTTCCAAAATATATAACAAAGAAAGTATCTGTCCAGTCCACTGCACTGTGACAATATGGAGATCCTACTGAGCTATTGGTATGTATCTGTTTGTTGCACTACTGAACTGTTGCTAATATTCAGCTATGACTTTTTTAGTTAAGGGTGTGCTCAGTCCACCAAAATGTGTATCTTGTCCTTAAAATATCAGGATTTTCATTGGACGTGACCAGGAGAGACAGTATCATAATGAGCATATTAGAAAAACAGGTCAGGCTGAGTGGTTTGTAGACAAGAGTGGTAAGGCTGAGATGTTTTGGTTGGGTAATGGATATATTGGAAAAAGCTGACAAGCAGGAAGAAAAGGGAAAGACCACAGAGAATGTTCATGGATGTAATGAAAGAGGACATACAGAAGGTTGGTGTGACAGAAGAGGATGCAAAGAGGAAAGAATGAGATAGAGACAGGAGATTTGTTGTGGTGACCCATAACGAGAACAGCTGAATGAATAAGGAGAGGTCTGAGTACTGTACTGTACTGCATTGTATAATTCTATGTTCTAACAGGATTTTATGATAAAACCTTGTCACATTTTGAAATACATTACACATTATTGAGTGAGATTTAGTTTTTATTCTTTCAGCTACCAAAACCTAACCCCACTAATTGCATGTCTTTAGACTGCAGGAAGTTTGAGTACCCAGAAAGAACCCACACAGACACAAGGGGAACATGCACATTCCACAGAGGGAGGCCCCAGCCAAATGGTAGAATTAAACTCAGGACCTATTTGCTGTGAGGCAATGGTGCTAACCACCACACCACCATTCTGACCCAACAATGTTTCATACATTTTCTAAAAGTTTCTAAATCCCCAAAATTATTACAAGACATTCCAGTCAATGCAACACACGTTAACTTGAGCAACTTCTGTGGGATTGTTTGAGCAGTGTTTAGCCCTAAACATGGAAAACAGACAAGAATAAGATGTGTCGCAATTATCAGTTGCATATTACTTGATTCTCCCATTTTTTCCTTCCATCACTTGTCACTCATTTATTCTTGTTTGTTTTTACCTTCACTGAACTCCATTCTTAACTACATCTAATGGTCTGTTACTTTCGTCACTCTTGTCTCCTCAGTCCAACTCCCCATTTGTTCCTTCCAAACTCTTCTTATCGCTGATGTTTTTAAATGGTTTTTTTTTTTACATCTCTCTTTTACCCTCTGCTAATTTTGTATCAATATTGTATTAACTTCCACACATTCTCATTTTTCTCTGCTCCTGTGTACTTCCTCATTTTCTCATCTCATCATTATTTCTCACTTGTTATCCTTCACTCCCTCTGGCCTTCTTCCTCACCCCTGAAATGTCACCCTTTCCTTCTCTGCCGCTTCCATGAGTTGCATTACTTTTATTCCCTACTTTTCCTCTCCATACCTGTCACTGATACTGTATCCTTGTCTGCCACTTTGATGCATTTTACCTTCTTGGCATGCAGCTCTTTCCCTAATTCCTTCTTCTTCTGTCGTTTCCACAGGGCAGGGAAATCAATCTTGTCACAACCACCAACAGGACACTGTCGTCCAATTTGTTTCTTTTATAAATGTATATGCTTGAATTTCTGTTTGATTTATTTCAGAATTTGCACTATTTTCTTTCAGAGTTTCATGCAGTTCGCAAAATTTTAAGACTTATGACTTCTGATTATGTAATTGACAAGTTCTTAGATGCTGAGATTTTCCACTCAATTCAGAATCTATATAGTGTAGACACAATGTGAATTTCACTATTTAGTCATACTGGTTCCTAGCTTAATATTTTAGTTAGGGATGCAGAGTAATGTGCTTGACTTTTACCACTTGTTTTGTCAAACAAGATTGTGATTCTGTGTATGAAATAAAGTTCATTACTACAGGGAGTGCAGAGTTATTAGGCAAATGAGTATTTTGTCCACATCATCCTCTTCATGCATGTTGTCTTACTCCAAGCTGTATAGGCACGAAAGCCTACTACCAATTAAGCATATTAGGTGATGTGCGTCTCTGTAATGAGAAGGGGTGTGGTCTAATGACATCAACACCCTATATCAGCTGTGCATAATTATTAGGCAACGTCCTTTCCTTTGGCAAAATGGGTCAAAAGAAGGACTTGACAGGCTCAGAAAAGTCAAAAATAGTGAGATATCTTGCAGAGGGATGCAGGAGTCTCAAAATTGCAAAGCTTCTGCAGCGTGATCATCGAACAATCAAGCGTTTCATTCAAAATAGTCAACAGGGTCGCAAGAAGCATGTGGAAAAACCAAGGCGCAAAATAACTGCCCATGAACTGAGAAAAGTCAAGCGTGCAGCTGCCAAGATGCCACTTGCCACCAGTTTGGCCATATTTCAGAGCTGCAACATCATTGGAGTGCCCAAAAGCACAAGGTGTGCAATACTCAGAGACATGGCCAAGGTAAGAAAGACTGAAAGACGACCACCACTGAACAAGACACACAAGCTGAAACGTCAAGACTGGGCCAAGAAATATCTCAAGACTGTTTTTTCTAAGGTTTTATGGACTGATGAAATGAGAGTGAGTCTTGATGGGCCAGATGGATGGGCCCGTGGCTGGATTGGTAAAGGGCAGAGAGCTCCAGTCCGACTCAGACGCCAGCAAGGTGGAGGTGGAGTACTGGTTTGGGCTGGTATCATCAAAGATGAGCTTGTGGGGCCTTTTCGGGTTGAGGATGGAGTCAAGCTCAACTCCCAGTCCTACTGCCAGTTTCTGGAAGACAACTTCTTCAAGCAGTGGTACAGGAAGAAGTCTGCATCCTTCGAGAAAAACATGATTTTCATGCAGGACAATGCTCCATCACACGCGTCCAAGTACTCCACAGTGTGGCTGGCAAGAAAGGGTATAAAAGAAGAAAAACTAATGACATGGCCACCTTGTTCACCTGATCTGAACCCCATTGAGAACCTGTGGTCCATCATCAAATGTGAGATTTACAAGGAGGGAAAACAGTACACCTCTCTGAACAGTGTCTGGGAGGCTGTGGTTGCTGCTGCACGCAATGTTGATGGTGAACAGATCAAAACACTGACAGAATCCATGGATGGCAGGCTTTTGAGTGTCCTTGCAAAGAAAGGTGGCTATATTGGTCGCTGATTTGTTTTTGAATGTCAGAAATGTATATTTGTGAATGTGAAGATGTTATATTTGTTTCATAGGTAAAAATAAATAATTGAAATGGGTATATATTTGTTTTTTGTTAAGTTGCCTAATAATTATGCACAGTAATAGTCACCTGCACACACAGATATCCCCCTAAAATAGCTAAAACTAAAAACAAATTAAAAACTACTTCCAAAAACATTCAGCTTTGATATTAATGAGTTTTGTGGGTTCATTGAGAACATGGTTGTTGTTCAATAATAAAATTATTCCTCAAAAATACAACTTGCCTAATAATTCTGCACTCCCTGTAAATTATAACCACATTTCACTGAAGATTCTTTGCTGGACACCTGGATGTGTTCTCCTCAAAGATTCTGTACAATATTATTACTGCTGATGCCATTACGTCAGCTAATTGCTAGCCTACAGTGATAGTTCCATTAAATAAAACAATATTATGTCAGCAAAAAATAAATGAAAGATTAGGATGGACTAGAGTAATTCAGTACAATTTACAGAATATTGTTACAAAGCACATTTTCAAACAAAAGGCTGCCTCTTTCACATGAAATAGTGTGGTATTAAAAAAGTAAAAGGCAAGACATTTTAACGCATGAGGGGGAGGGTTTAAGTGAAAATTACTACACAAAATGTGGACAGAAAATGAGAGTGATCTGGTTGAAAGGAGAAAGTGAAAAAGATATAAAGATAAATGGTTATAAAAGAGGTGAGAAAGTCACAAAAGAGATGAACTCATGCATATATAGACAAGTGGAGATTTTATTCGCCTCCAGTTTATTACTGCCTGCATTCTCCTTAACATAAATCAGGTTGGTTTATATTGCCAACAATGCACTTAGTGCTTTTTTCATAAACAATGCTTTTATGGCTTCTCACCAGATCGGCTTACTTAGCTGGAGAACCTGACTGAGTGAGATCCATACTTGTAATGTTCAGCAAGGGATCAGTTTCAACAAGAGTAGAATATTGAGATTATAGAAGAATGGAGGTGGAAGAGAGGGATGAAGAAACAAGACCAGGAAGGAGCAAGAGGCAAAATATCTGAAATACATCATCTTAAAAATAAACAGATTCAGTAAAGGACTAGATGTTACAATCCCGGACAATGCATTGCTTTTAATGGAGAAAATCTTGAGGGATGGCTGTTATGAGGAAAGCAGACCATAAACTTTACCAGCAGCACACATCATTGTGTGCCTCAACTTTCGTTCTTTTACCCAAGCTAACCTGCCATTTTCCCTGGTTAGGTTTAGGGATTAGAGATCCAATCTAAATTGTTAAAATTTGGGAAACATTGTCAGTAGTGGACCTTGGATTCATTGGGTGTTTCAGCCATTATCACTAGACAACCTCATCCAAGGAGGCCCTGCCAGGGTTGATCAGGCCCCGGAGTGTGTCAATGGTTTATGTTAAAATTGTTTTTCTCTTCTTCTTTCTCTTGTTTAATTTTCTACAGTTCTATCTATTCACTGCAACTGAGAAATACTTACCTCTTTAGCATTTATGGAGCCTCATTTCTTCAAAGGGACAGAAAAGGTGACAGAGAGGAGTAAGACATGTAAGATAAGATAAGAGAGAGCAGAGAGGAGAGCCGGAAGGGGGGCGCCCGATCTGGCTTCCCACACCTCCCCGCCGGATCGGGCTGTACGCTCTACCTCCCCACTGCCTCCCAGAAAAGGGAAGAAGAGCACAGGGGAGAAGAGCGGAACATTTTTCATTACTCTTTTTAGTTTTACTACCATGAGGTTAACTGCACAGTCCCCAGGAGGCCCTGAGACTTCTAATGTTATGTTTTACCCTTTCGACGCCCCCTGTTGAGGCAGGCCCACCACGAGTCGATCAATCCTTGGCATGTGTATCGTGGTTAGCTGACTGCCTTAGCTGCCCAAGTTATGCCAGCACTTTTTAGCCATAGCCAGTGACTACTCCTCTCAGCAGTGTTAGCTAATTCTCTTATAGCCTCTAAGCAGTTTTGCTGTTGTACTGGCAACAAAGCCCCTACACCCCACTTCCACTGGGCGCACCTTGATCTTCCAGCCTCTGTCCTCTGCCTCAGCTGCATACCGCAGCTTCTTACCCTCAAATGCCTCCTCAATTGCTTCCTCCCATGGTACTGTCAGCTCAATGACATACGCAAGTTTTTGGGAGTTAGACCAAAGGACAAGGTCTGGTCGCAGAGTAGTTGTTACGATCTCTGTGGGAAAAATTAGCCTTTGATCCAAGTCAGCTTGCGTTTGCAATCCCTGCAACCTTCAGCGGGTTCAAGTCTGGAGTTGAGGGTCTCGTCCTCGGCTTGTCTCCCTTCCCGGACAAATGCTGATGAAAACTGACGGTCCTCTTGCTTTGTGAAGGGTTGAGCGTTGATGGATTTCCTTTTGCGCTCAACTTACTCAGCCAGACACCTGAGGACCTGGTTGTGTCTCCATGTGTATCTACCCTGAGTAAGGCTAGTCCTACAACCAATCAAGATATGCTTGAGTGTGGCTGGGACTTTACACAGGGGGCAGGCTGGGTCCTTTCCAAACCACATCTGCAGATTTATTGGGGAAGGTAGCACATTGTATGTCGCTCAGATGATGAAATTTAGTCTATTAGACTCCATTCCCCAGATTTCACTCCATGAGAGTTTCCTCTTTTCAACACTCTCCCAATTCATCCAGCGACCCTGCTTGGCCAGCGCTATGGCTCTAGCATGTCTGGCTGTTTCCTCCTGTCAACACACCTCCTCCACTACCATTTTTCGACATTCGGTTACTGAGGCCTGTTGCCACCAAGGTGTTACTGCCCTGAGACCAAGTCCTCCTCTGCCCTCTTGGACGTGACCCACCACATCACGATGTCAAAGAGCAGATGTGGTGGAGGCCTATAGCACAGATGTGGCCGGGGTCCACTTCCTCCCCGTCGCTAGGGTGGGAGCTGTGGGAGTCTGTGAGTGACATCTCAAGCCTCACTTTTGCACATTTAAACTCCTCTACCAGGCTAGGGATAGGCAATGCCAGTATCCTGTCGCTATAGAGTGCAATGCTGCTGAGGCATTTGAAGTCCGAGCCACTCCTTAACGTAGGAGCGATTGGCATGATTGAGTGAGACCTCGTACATTGTCAATGGCCACAGTAGTCTGGGTAATAACCCAAACTGGAAGCATCAGAGCTTCAGTTTCCCTGGGAGTGTTAATCCGCTTGAGGTCATTAGCCAAGTTCTGCCTTAGTTGTTCTAGTTGCCACGTATCATTGAGGTCTGCATTATACCACCGTCCCAGACTCTTTATGGGCTTCTGTAATACTGTTGGAATTGGTTCTCCATTGATATAGAAAATTCAATGAGAAAAGCAAATCAGCATGTGTTTGCAATCACATACATGTGCCAATGAGAATGGAAAATTTAGTGGGTTATTTTCTGAAAATGCACATCTTTATAAACAGAGACACAGTGGTGTCATTTCATCAAAGACCAGAATGCTGCCAAAAACAAGTAAGACCAACTGCGGAAGTGAGTAGCTGCTAACTCAAATAATACAATGTAAGCACAGAAACCACGTAAACTACATTTGGCAGATCTTATAAATAATGGAAGGAGTAGTAATAGGGGAATCAATGTGTAGAAAAACACAAACCATTAAAGTCCCCAGCCTGTTTGTGTATTAATAAAGATTAAGATTCTTTTACTTTGCCACATGTGTTGTTTGCTGTTTTATTCTTTTTGTGTTTGTGTGTGTGTGTATCTATTTCTATGTAGAATGTCACTAAAAACACGTAAACTTATCAGCTAAATCTAAAAAGTAGCTTGGTTGCCTGAAACACAAGACACATCCTTGTATGCATCTTGTATTGGGATTTTCCTCCTCCTCCCTCCAATGCTCCATGGTAAGTTCAAATTATTTACATGCTGCTCTGTTCATTAAAATACTTATTGCAAAGCAACATTTTGTGAGGCTTGGCTCTAAACATGCGGGGTGGGAACTCAGTGAAGGGTTACAGGACAGAGTCAAAGTTTTGGCACTATGCTTTGATCCATCCACCTTTTCTTCGCATCTTCCACTCCGATTCTAAATAAACGAGCACTGTGGAAACTATCATCAGCCACAAAATTAGACATGCGTTTGTTTATAGGCACTAAATATTAAATTTAACGTAATTTGCGATTGATGTTGCAAACCACAGGAAATTGTGTTGTGTGATTAATTTAAATATTCTCCTCCAGTAATTCTTTAAAGTGATAACTCCTACAGGTGATTATTCAATAAGGGCGATCATGGCTCAAGAGTTGGGTGTTCGTCTTGTAATCGGAAGGTTGGCGGTTCGAGCCCCGGCTCGGACAGTCCCTGTCGTTGTGTCCTTGGGCAAGACACTTCACCTACCACCTACTGGTGATGGCCAGAGGGGCCGATGGCGCAATATGGCAGCCTCGCTTCTGTCAGTCTGCCCCAGGGCAGCTGTGGCTACAACTGTAGTTTGCCTTCACCAGTGTGTGAATGTGAGAGTGACTGAATAGTGGAATTGTAAAGTGCTTTGAGGGGTCCCGAAAAGTGCTATATAAATGCAATCCATTATTATTAAGGTCAACCTCAAAAATAGATGTGTCCAAATTTTCAGTTGCAAAACTGACATTACACCTCTTTAATGAAACCAGTAGCTTTATGTCAAAAAGGGTCCTGATTCACAGACAATGCTGAAATAACTGCACCACCAGGAACACTTACTGAGAGTTTAAGAAAATACCAACTAGGCAATGTCATGGCATGCATATTTGTTGAAAACATGAAAAAGGGATGTTTGACAAGAATAACTAATGCCGTTCATAAGTACTTCACAGCTTGTCAGAAGACAAGCAAGAGGAGAAAAACTGCTGGAGATGAGAAAAAGTCTTAACAAGAAACAGATTTCCCATAAAATCTTGTTTTCACCTTGACCTGACAGCACCCAGCCATAGTCCTGACTCATACAGTGAAACTAGTTCTCTATTCTGCATGCACACACTCAACTTGAAGGCTGCATAGTTGCAATGCAGAGGAATGGTGGGAAACATGTGACTTTTAACCCCTTGGTCAGGGTCACGGCCAGGCCATTGGAGACCTCAGAAAGAATGAACATCATGAAAATGATCAGACCTGACAGCCTACTTTTTACCCTGACAGGAAATCAAGTGGATAACTGCTCCAAACTTCCAATGATTGTTAGACACACATTATTACCTGCCTTTAAACACACAGTAGGAGCTGAAGTAGATTAAAGAGCTTCACAGGAACTGTTAGGGGATCAGATTCCACACTAAAACCTGCCTGGTTTTGTTTAGATGTTTAAAAATCTTGCATAAAATGCATTATACTACCATATCTTCTTTCTTTATCCACCTCTTTATTCCAGATGCAGATTGGTTGCTAGTTTTTAAAATGTTTCCTCAGCACACAGCTTCCTGTTGCAATATATATTTAAATGTGCTTACATTTGCTTCACAAGCTACACTAAGAAAGTCTGAAACCTCTAAGTCCATTAAGTTCTACTGTAGCAATGCCATTGAAAATGGATGTATATCTGGCTTTAGGCTAAATCGACTTTGCCAATATACTGCTATCTGCTGTAGCAGACTGTGTAGAAAGTCTGCAGTACATATTAGTGATTTACTAGGCTATTTACAATGCTCCCACAGCCACCCTCCCTCAGACTGTAACTCAACACTACATTACAGGTTCAGCCGCCTGCTTATCTGAAGTCATAATGAAAGTTTGGGTTCCCTTTATTTAGATGGCCTATCATTGCTCTCCAGGAAAAACAACTTTAGTTTACGCTCAAGGATGTTTTTTAATGATGAAGTTAGATATGCAGATAGGCTGTATGATGAATTAGGCAGCCCGCTGCCCACTTGGTCAACATACAAACGTTCACATATGCAGAAGTCTTTAATCATTAGCACAGCACAATTTTTTTCATCATCAAAATCAGAGTTACCAAAAATGTGCTCTTCACTGTATTATACAACCATTAAACAGTTCAAAAGGACAGACAGTGACAAGCAGAAATGCTGTGTTGGGTTTGAAAACTAAGCAGTACCATTTTCTGTAATTAATTTTAATAGTGCCAATACATTTATTTTTTTAATTATTTTATTTGTGAGGATTCTGACTGACTTAATTCAACATCTAGACTAGCCACCTCAGCTACATGCATACCTTTGTGCCAAACCCATGACCTAAACCAAAATTTGTTCTGTGAAATCAGTGACACCAAAAATGTCTCCATTTACCAGAAAAGCAAAACTCAAATTGCTCTTCACATACACACAAAGACACATACACAGAATGCACGTGTTTCCTACAGTCTGTTTATCACCTTGCAGACACAATTCATGCTTTACTAGCTTCAGGGGACTTGATTTTAGAGGAAAAACACTTTATCCATATCACCATATCCACCCACATACACAAAAGCATGAACACCTGCAAAACACTGCTCAGGCATACTGCACACCACAAAAAATAAAATAAAATAAACACTATGCATTCATGTGTACAGAGACACACTTATGCATATAGGAACACCAGTTCTATCAGTAACAGTCAAAATAGCCTGAGGATAAAACATCTCATACAAACTTCCAGGTGGATGGATATGCACTATGTTGTGCAAAATGGCTTTTTTAATATGGTTTGACATTGTGGAACAATATGTGATTTACTAACAATTTAACTTTCACTAAGCTTGAAGTTAAAATTCAAACAAATCAAGCAATGCTAAGATGGATGAAAGCAGTCGTGTTGTGTCTCCTGTAAGGAACTTTTCAAATAAGACTATTTCACCAGGATTTGCAAGAATGATTAAAGTTTGTACTTTGTACTAATTTCTACTAGAAATGTTCTTTATCTATAATTTTCATGTTTCAAGACAATGATCAAGACAAATGATCTTTTGGTGTTACTTAGCTGCCAGCGGAGAAACAAGGGAAGTTGTTACACCTGCGGCAGATGATGGAATGGTCAATTCAGTGTAAAACATTTGCCAGGTACACACATAAACACAGGTGCATACATTTATAACAGCTTGTGACCAAAAGTACCCACACATGCAATGGTCAGTGTATAAACACACACAGGTGCACGCACACACAAGCAAGTCATACCCAGCATTCATAGTGCTAAATACTCACACATGTACACACTTTCCATTGCAGATATTCATGCCAAATAGACAGCTCATTCCCTTGTGATGCCGAGAGTCCAAGGGAGTAAGTCTGAGATCTGTATCAGGGCATTTAAATCAGAAACGGGTGCAGGCATGCTGTCTTTCGTGCTTTCTTTGTGCAAAAAAAAGCACACACACACACACACACACACACACACACACACACACACACACACACACACACACACACACGCATATTTGCACATGTTTTTTTCACTATAACATTATCCAGAAAATCTGTTAACTCTATTTAAGGAGAATTGAATTATCTCCGAACTCTGACCTCAGTGTAGATGTCCTTGTTTGTTACACAGGAAATTGTTTCAGTACCATTAAATACTGTAGTCTCAAGTCAAACCAAGATTAACTTAGTTCACAGTGTTTTAAATTAGTCCCATTCTTTCTTAATATATATCATTTATGACAATGGCTGGAGCAACCAGATGGCTGACAGGCCAGCTGATGTTTATTGTGTCTGTCCCTCATATTCCAAGGTTGGCTTGAGTAGCACAGTAATATAGCAACCTGTCAGGGCAAGCAAGGCAAGCAGTGCTTGTCTAGTGAAATCTGGGCAGTTAAAACCTGCAATCTCCTTTCATCTCAAAGTGTTCTGTCATAAAGGTTTTCAAAAAGCTACTACAAATATAACTTCATAGATACTAGCGTAGGTGGTATAAAAGATTGATATAGCTACCGTGACATGACTCGTTGATTTCTGAAATCCTCTTTTCAGGCTTCAAAATGAGCATTTCTGCTGTCACTATCTTGGTGGGAAAATACGGTTATGATGACGAAGGTGGGTTTGACTATGTAACTGCATACTTATTGGCTATTGTCTGGTGATTGATAAGTCATTAGTAAATTAAGTTTCATACCACAGATAATCCTCCATTTTGAAACTCTGAAAATAGTGTGGCCAAGATTTTCAAAATAGATTAAATTATTTATTTAAAAGTGAGCGACTGAGCCCGTAAAGTTGCAGGGAAGTCTTTACAGAGGTCAAGACATAAAGTCGTCTTCCCACAGACTTCCACAGGACTTGAACTTCTTTGGCACCCACAGCTATCACCATCTGGTGGCCTTTAAATAGAATGCAGGTTTAAGACACTTTCTCAGTGACTTAACCCGGAATAGCTAAATCCAAACATGTTTGTTTGGTTTTTTTTTTTTTTTTTTTCATTTCTGTGAGTGCTGCCGATTAAACAGAATATAAACTACTTAAAATGAACTCAATCTTAAACATCTGCATCAGTAATATTGACCAGTTATGGGGAACTTTATTTTTTTGTGTTAACTAGTAAAATCCTTTAGCTTTTTATCAAATTTACATTTTATAAACTGTCTTTGGCATCTTGGGACAATTACTGCTTTGTGTAGTCCATCATTCAGTGCAGTGACATTGCCATGATTTACGGTGTACATTTTAGGACATCGTCAGGTATCAGACAAAAAATTGTCAGGTGTCAGTTGTCAAAAAAAAAATTGTCAGGTATCAGAAAAAAAATTGTCAGGTGTCAGTTGTCAAAAAAAAATTGTCAGGTATCAGAAAAAAAAGTTGTCAGGTGTCAGAAAAAAAATTGTCAGGTGTCAGTTGTCAAAAAAAAAATTGTCAGGTGTCAGACAAAAAATTGTCAGGTATCAGAAAAAAAATTGTCAGGTGTCAGAAAAAAAATTGTCAGGTGTCAGTTGTCAAAAAAAAATTGTCAGGTATCAGAAAAAAATTGTCAGGTGTCAGAAAAAAAATTGTCAGGTGTCAGTTGTCAAAAAAAAAAAAAAGTCAGGTATCAGAAAAAAAATTGTCAGGTGTCAGAAAAAAAATTGTCAGGTGTCAGACAAAAAATTGTCAGGTGTCAGAACACAAGGTACCAGAGAGAAAATCTTCCTGCAGGTGGCGCTGTTGTCATGTCCCACCCGAATTGATTTCCAAATACGTCATCAACGTGTGACCGTGGGAGAGCGTAAGGTCATTGACCTCACCGGAGTTTTACCGTGGTTCAGGCTCCTAACGACACAAGGTAAGTTTAACTTTTTCTCCCTTTTGTTCATATTTTTGCCACAGTTGTGTTATATTAAGTTGCAGTTATGTTGTGAAAGTTACATATCAGAGACGGAAAGCCAGTTTTGTACGAAACCAAATCAGTACTATTTTTGTCTGGCTAATTCATTCTAGCTAGCGACAGTGGTGAAACGTGATTCAAATTTAAACTGTTCAGTAATTGTTTTGTATACATTTCAGCAAATGGACAAGCTGAAAGCTCACGAGCAGCCTGCATCCTTTCTGTCGCTCTTTTTCTTTATTTCTCTTTTCTATATTGCTACTGTCGGGATATTTTTTGATCCCGATATGTTTTTTTCTGTTGTTGTTTTTAGACTTTGCTGCAATATGTCATCTGACGATGATGAAAGGAGTATCCGACTCTGGCTGGTTCCCATGACTGTACCAAATTTACTTTTTTTTTTTTTTTTTAATTAAAAAAAGAGCATTAAAAATAAATGACTAAAGTACAACTTATTAACTACTGTTCACCTCTTTCATATCAAAGAAGTGTATTTTTTGCTACACATGTTTTATTTGTGGGCACTGAATAGACGATGCTTTTAGTGTAATTGCCACATAAAAAGATTTAGTACTTTACTGGTTAATTACTTATGTTCAGTGTAAGAGGTGGGTGATCAATTAGACTGTTGTTGTTACACTTAACCTTTCAAGATATGATGATAATAACATTGTTCAACAAAGGCTTAAAACAAAAGGAAATCAGCTGTGCACTGAATTCATATGGGCATAAAATAAGGTAAGTCTGCATTTTAACAGTTTCCGTGACAACTCTCTAAAATGACAAAACATGCAGTTTGCATTTAATATAATGTAAGTCTGTGTTGTCTTTTAACAGTGAGAGGCATCTGAGACGAGTTTTAAAACTTCTAGGGTTGAAGCGAAGATGCCCCCAACGACCTTTTACTGAAATCCACAAAGCTGTGGAGGTAAGCGTTAAAACATCAGTGCAAAAAATATATGTTTTCCTGAAGTCTGTGTCATGAGCTATTGTAGAAACAATAAATGTTATTTTCTGTAGTGATTTAAAAAAAAAAATTCAATTGTCTGTTTGTTTGTTTTTTAGAGTGAGATGAAACAGTGGTCTCCTGAACAAGGAATCAGGGCAATGGTAAAGCGGGTAAGGGATGTCAGAGGAGTGCGGCCTTGTTACAGGTTGGTTAAATAGTGTGTATATAATCAAGTGTTCTCTTGTTTTACTGTTGAGCTCAGAGTAAAATCTATTGTTACTGTAGAGACGATGTTGCTAATATAATGAGGTATATGGATGCAAGTGGTCTTCAGAGGAGATCTCCTGGAAAGAATAAAATTCCCCGTCGGAATTACATCAGCCGTGGTCCAAATGACACATGGCACATTGATGGTATTTATTTTATCTTTTCAATTAACCTTCCAAACATGTTTTGATGGTACTTCTGTTGAAACAAATTGTAATTATTATTTGTTGTTTCATATAGGCAATGATAAACTGAAGTTCTTTGGAATGTGGATACATTTGGGGATTGATGGGTAGGTTTGAATATGGCATTCGCTACTTAATTTATTATATTCAGTGATAGTACAAAGTTGCTTCAAGATAAGGATGTGCGGTAAACTGAGGTGTTATCTCTCCTGAGTAGTCTAGGGCAGGGATGGGCAAGTCCAGGCCTCGAGGGCCGGTGTCCTGCAGGTTTTAGATGTGTCCTTGATCCACAGCTGATTCAAATGGCTAAATTACCCTCACAACATGTTTTGTAGTTCTCCAGAGGCCTGGTAATGAACTAATCATTTTATTCAAGTGTGTTTACCCAGGGTGATATCTAAAACATGCAGGACACTGGCCCTCGAGGTCTGGATTTGGCCAAGCCTGGTCTAAGGGACCAAGATAAAGTATGAATAGTGAAGGAGGATTCAAGATGGCGGTTTTTAAAAGGCTTATTTCCTGCTAGTCTTAAAGTTCCATTTCAGACTGGCAGTTAATTTCAGGGAGGGCCAAGACCAACACAACAAACAAAACATCCCTGATATAAAGTAAACAGAATTTAACTCCAAAGAAAATAAAATGTACAATTTACGATAACCTACCTAACCAACACATAAACAGGAGAATACAAGGGATTACAAAACAAAAGGCAGCTCTCCCCTCGCGTCAGTCTGAACACAGTCAAGAGTCACATTCAATTCCAAAGGCATGTAAGCCTACACAACTATGGCAGTCAAAATGGCCGGAGGAACCAGAAACAACGCCTAGACATAATACAATGGAAAACCAGCATACTCTTGGGGAATGTAACAAAAACCAAACATAGTGCCAAAACATGATTAAATCATATGTACAAGTGGCCACTTTTCTGTTTCTTTCTTTTCAGATTTTCCAGGAAGGTTCTATGGCTAAAGGTGGGCACATCCAACCGCAAACAAAACTTTGTGGCCAGATACTTCTTTGAGGCTGTTCAAGAACAGGGTGGTATGCAATATACTAAAAAATGGGGGGTTAAAAAAGATTACATTTTGTTAATAAATTTATTTTTTCATCATTCACTAATTATCTTCAGTTTGTGTCTTTAGGCTGTCCTCAAATGATTCGGGGGGACAGAGGAAAGGAGAACCTTGTTGTGGGTCAAATGCAGATGGCATTTCACATGCGAGATCTTGGGAATCAGGCATGGAGGTGCTTCAGAATGGGGACATCAGTGCACAACCAGGTATGTCTTTAAGCTGGTAAATGACTATTTCTAAAGTAACAACCTGACAACAAAACTGATAATGTCATGTTTCTGTTGTTTAGAGAGCTGAATGTTTCAACAGTTGTTACGGTTCGGCGTTGGTAGTGTATTGTTTTAGGCGTTTTGGTTTGGCCTGACTGTTATGTGTTTCCTGTTTTACTTTGAAAGTCTGTGTTATCTTAGTGTGTTCAGTTTACGTTTCCTTGTCTCGTCAGGTCTAATTTGCCCCAGCTGTGTTTCCCTCCTGTGATCCATTCCCTAATTGCTCCTTCTATGTATTTAAGCCCTGTGTTTCTGTATGTCATGGTCGCGATCTTCCCCCCCGTTGTAAATAGTTTGGCGCCTTGTGTTGTGATGTAAATAAATATCATATTTTGCTTTAAAGAAAACAGTGGTCCATACTTTCGTTTTGGGATTATTTTTGTGGAAGCCCGTATTAGTTTTTTTTATGAGTTCGCCCTCCTTAAGAGCAGTGAGCTTGGGGGCCCTTTCTTTTCTTTATTTTATTTTTTCCTGGGTTGCACGCCGGTTGCCTAGGCCGGGGTGTAACACAGTATTTTAAAGCGGACATGGATTAAGGAATGGCTGACAACATTTGAGGTAAAGCAAATCTTTCACCTGTAAAACCTATTAACAAAGACTAGCCATCCAAATTTCGTTAAACATACGATGGATTAGTTTATCTGAAAACACAAGACCAGAATCTGTGTTTATGTACATCTGTACCTTTTCACTAATGAAATTCTCACCTTCACAACTTGTGTCTTTTTCAAAACAACATGCGTAGGCCATGATGGAGTCTGGGATCCTTGAACTGGACAATCCTGTGCACATGTAAGTCAATATTTTTAGACATGAAAAATAATCAAGCAGCAGTATGAAAGTATGTGGTCTAGGAATGCCTTTGTTTTTTGAGTACTGATTAAAATTTAGCTTTTACTTATTCTACCTCAAAGAAGCAGATGAATATATTAATTTTTTAATTCTCCTTTTTCATAGCAACTGCTTGCAGTACTCACACTTGCCACTGCTTCAAAGAGACTTAAAAACGGAGCAAACAGTTTGGAACACCCATGACATCCGCAAGCAACGCAATGCACCTGGTCCATTTGGGAAACCCGACCTTCTGTTTACCTCACCACCTCCTGGTATGTCATTTGAAAGCCTGTGGGGTTTTATTTTTTTGTTTGTTTTTTAACTTTCATTAGTTTACTTTTACTTTGATATAGCACTCTTCACAGGATAAAAACCACAAAGTGGCTTCACAATAATATAAAACAGATAAACATAAAACAGCACAATCGAACATACAGAATAAATACAATCAAGGAAACGTAATGATGGAGGCAGAGCATTCCATGACCTGGGAGCCACCGCTTTGGAAGATCTATTGCCTCTGGTCTTCTGGTGGGACTACTAACAGCCATTGATTAGATGATCACAGGCTGGGAGAGGGAGTGTGGGGTTCTATAAGATCAGAAATAAAGGCAGGAGCTTCACGATTCGGAGCATTGAAAGTCATTACTAAAATTTTAAAATGAATTTTCTAAAATATACTGGAAGCCAGTGTAATGAGCGTAAAACTGTTATAATGTGCTTTCTCTTTTGTGTCTTCCGAAGAAGCCTACTTGTAGTACAATAAGAGATTTCTGAATTTCTACTGTCAATACTAAAATGGCTTCATATTGACACCTTTAACTAAAAATTAATCTAAATGTTTGAGTGATATTTCCATCTTTAAGTTTCTGTAATAACATCTGTAAACACTGACTGCTTCTTATACAGGTTCTAGAACAGCTTTGTCATTATTCATTTATTTTTAACATTCAAAGTGAACATCTTTTCAATATTGTCTTTCATTCGCAGGATATGGCAATGTGCTGCACATAGTTGACCCAGACCTTTTAGACTATGCCAAGCAATTGATCTGTGAGAGGGAAGAGCCTTCACTGGTATCAAACCAGGAATTCAGAGACATGTGCCAGAACATTTTAGAAAACAGCCAGTTTCCCTGCACACCTGATGGTTGCCTTGCTGCATACCTCATGCTAGTCCAAGAGCTCACAACCGCCATGAACAGAAATGCAGTTCCTACACCTTCTACGTTTGCCGAGGCAAATGACATATACATCTTTCTGAAGAGAGAGAGGATGGAAGGTGCACCAGTAAACATTTCCAATGACCAATAAAATCATACAACAGTGTTTGTTAACATTTATTTATCCTTGTTTAAAATCAACAGGTAATTTGAAAACTGTCTGACCAACAAAATGTACAATAACATGTTGAAATACAATTGACAAGGTGCCATCTTTCATAATGGTTCAGTGTTTCATTTACCACAACTTTTGTTAACAATAATGTAGAACATAATTCACATTGAAAGACTTTTGAACTGCAGACTGTAGCAACATTACCACTTGTAGCCATATCGGCTCGTAAGATCAAGGCCTGACTTGAGAAACTTAACAACATCAGATGCGGAAGGCCTTGAGTCTGGGTCATAGCTCACCAAACCACCAAGAAAACTGTTTTTGTCACTGAGATGTGATAGGGCATGTGGTGGGGTTTTGGTGGCCATTAGTGCAGCCAGTTCTCTTTGTTTTTTAACCATCCACGGAGCGGAACCCGTCAGGATCTCCAGATATGTGGCTCCGAGGGACCACATGTCTGTCTGGAACGAGGCCTCTTCAAACATCAGTATGCATTCAGGGGCCATGTAAAGATATGTGCCACCAGCTGGACCAGTAGCCTGGGCAGTGAACTTACTCCCTTGACGAAGCATCACAGTGTCTCTTATGTTTGCCATGCCCCAGTCTGTCAGGACTGCCTTCTTAGAAGGGTGGTGAACCTATAAGGTATACATATGAGAACTTACCAGGTTGTCTAAAATTTCACAAATGTTATCAAAAATGTCATTCCAAAGACCACAGCTCATAATTGGGGAAAAAAAAAAAAAAACCCTCAAAGCTTTTAGCACCCAGATCACCCAATCACTGCAGATTTATTCTGAGATTGTTTATTATACCCAACATTAAAATTAACAGATTGGTTAATGATCCAACCCGGTTTTATAGTCCTGTGCATTTTTTAAATCCCCATTCCACTTAAGCAAGTGGTACAGACTAATAAAATAATAGAAACTTTCAGTTTGTAAAGCCTAAACTTACAACATGTTTGGGAATTTTGTAGGTGTGCAAGAACCAACATATTTAAGAAAAATTGGACTATTAAAGAAACAATGTAAGGCTTCTTACTTTAAAAAAAAAATCCTTTATATGAATATGCCAGAAAAGTTTCTCATTGTTCAAATGTAGTGTTTAATAGACTGAAGAGAATAAAGTTAAATAAATAATATACTATTTTTATTTTGATCTTCAAAAACAAAGTGGAGAAAAAGAAAAATACAATATGGCTTACCATGACATTTGCTGGCTTTATATCCTGGTGAATGATTCTCTGTGCATGGATGTACTCTACTGCCATGGATAAGTCCAGTGATATGAAACCGGCATCCCCTTCAAGCTATCAAGACAATATATAATATTAATAAAACAATGCGTAGCCAGGTGTGACAATCTAACATGTCTACCACTGGAAATGTATTACTTCAAATAGGATTAGTATTCAAATGCAATTGCCATTTCAATTTCAATAAATTACAATGGGACCTAAGACCAACAAAGTAAATGTTTGGCAGTGACCATCAAAAAGCCCTGATTGCAGTCCTCTTGCGAAACTGTAAGCAGAGGTGAATGGTGTGTGTGAGCAAGGTGGCCAACAAATCTGACTCAGTTACACCAGTCCTGTCTGGAGGACTGGACAGAAATTCCTGAAAAATATTGTAAGAATATTGTAGAAGAAAACCTAAAATGTCTGAACCTCATCCAAGTAAAAAAAAGCAATTCTACCAAAACAGTAAGGGAGCTTATTATTAAAAATTTAAGATTATTCTTTTACTAAGTTGATACTTTTCTGGCATTTGACAATTAAAGATCATTTTGGTAATTCTAAATGGTGGAAAACATGAGAGAAAAAAAAAAAGGAATCAGTCTTTTTATATGTTGTACACAAAGATGGTTTCAAGTACATATTTAAACAAATGCCAGCAATAAAAAGTTCTTTTTTAATATGAGGGTATTAAGATTATTCACATCTACCTAAATGTATTAAACATAAAATTATGAGTATTGGTACCTTCACCAAGCAGCTGTCTGTGTGAAGCACTTGCTGCAGGGTTGCGCAATGAATGTATTCAGCTGCCAACAAAAAGCAGGACTCAGTGCGGGCAACTGCCATGAGTCTGACGATGTTGGGGTTAGACAGTCTCCTAATAAAACAGAAACATGTCCGAATAAAAAAAACAAAATAGAGGCATATTATGTTACAGCTTGAGGAAGAATCGATTTTGACAATGAAAAAAAAAAAAAGTGTGTCAAAGTTCTTACAGTGAAACATTTATCTCATGATGAATGTCGCTGTCCTCCATCCCTTGTTGGCCACACATGATCCTTTTAACAGCTGCTGGAGTACCATGAAAAGAACCTCTATTTTCTTTGCAGTTAAAAAAATTAACTTGCAAGCATTACCAAAAAATTTAATAAAGTGTTGGATTACCATTTTCAAGGTCTTTTTTAAGCTGCTCGTAAGCTTTCAGCTTGTCCATTTGCTGAAATGTATACAAAACAATTACTGAACAGTTTAAATTTGAATCACGTTTCACCACTGTCGCTAGCTAGAATGAATTAGCCAGACAAAAATAGTACTGATTTGGTTTCGTACAAAACTGGCTTTCCGTCTCTGATATGTAACTTTCACAACATAACTGCAACTTAATATAACACAACTGTGGCAAAAATATGAACAAAAGGGAGAAAAAGTTAAACTTACCTTGTGTCGTTAGGAGCCTGAACCACGGTAAAACGCCGGTGAGGTCAATGACCTTACGCTCTCCCACGGTCACACGTTGATGACGTATTTGGAAATCAATTCGGGTGGGACATGACAACAGCGCCACCTGCAGGAAGATTTTCTCTCTGGTACCTTGTGTTCTGACACCTGACAATTTTTTTTCTGACACCTGACAACTTTTTTTCTGATACCTGACTCTTTTTTTTTTTGACAACTGACACCTGACAATTTTTTTTCTGACACCTGACAACTTTTTTTCTGACAACTTTTTTTCTGACACCTGACAATTTTTTTTCTGATACCTGACGACTTTTTTTTTTTGACAACTGACACCTGACAATTTTTTTTCTGACACCTGACAATTTTTTTTCTGATACCTGACAACTTTTTTTTTTTGACAACTGACACCTGACAATTTTTTTTTGACAACTGACACCTGACAATTTTTTTTCTGACACCTGACAATTTTTTTTCTGACACCTGACAACTTTTTTTTTGACAACTGACACCTGACAATTTTTTTTCTGACACCTGACAATTTTTTTTCTGATACCTGACAACTTTTTTTTTGACAACTGACACCTGACAATTTTTTGTCTGACACCTGACAATTTTTTTTGTGACAACTGACACCTGACAATTTTTTGTCTGACACCTGACAATTTTTTTTCTGATACCTGACGATGTCCTAAAATGTACACCGTACATGATCCTTCCCTTGTACTCACTGGTAAACATTGACAGTTTTGTTAGAAGGGGGGGTACCTGACAGTTTGTCTCTACGAGAAGGATCATGATCCAGTCATGGACTCAGGAAGCCAAAGAGCTACAGCTAAATCACCTAGCATTCTCCCTTTACTTAAAAATTCTTCAACCATTTCTTTCTCTGACACTAATTGGATTTTGTGATGAAATAAGAAGATGAGAAGTCCTTCATCTCCCCATTTGGCTTTTTCTTAGATCAAAATTTCTTTCCACTCAGCCATACACATTTCAGCACTTCTCTTTGAATCCCACTTCTCATGCACACTGACTCTCATTTTCAAATTGCTTCTTTATACCTCTTTTACAGTTTCTCTTCTTATTTGCTCAAAAAAACAAATTCTGTCACACTTTTATTGCATTTTCTGTTGCTTTTCATATTGCTGCTCAAATCTCTCTGTGCTCACCAGCTACCATCCATCTCTTCACCACTTGAAAATCTTTCCGCTTCATACCCCAAACCTCATACCAGTTCAAATCTAAATGCTAATGACAGTTAAAGTCCTTGACCCTTCCCTTCAGCGATCTTCCTTACTGTTGAATTTTGTATGATGGAAGAAAAAGGAAGTAAGAGAGGAAAACCAAGTTTATTGTGGAGGGGTTAAAGGCTACCAACTCATTATTAAGATCTGACAGACATAGAAATGGAGAAGGCGACAGACTGACAGATTTTTAAAAAAGTCTTTTATTAGATTAAAAATGTGTATATAGTATACATAAATGTGAATTTGAATGCTTAGATAAGAGTTTAGGGTTGTGGGGTTCAATATACGCCCACTCTTTTGCTTGTGGACCCTATATAATATTTAAAGTTCTTGGCACAGTGGGTTATTGGGCAGTAGGTTAGATAACCCATAGTCAAATTATTTCTGAAAACATTAAAATTATATTAAGGTCTAAAGATAGAAAAATAAAACAAAAAAGGAAGAAAAAAGTCAGGAAGGTTACTGACTGCAGACATTTAGAGTTATTGAAGTGTGTTCGTGTCTGTCTGTGTGTTCAGTTCCAAGTGTTGTTGTGTATGCATAGGTGTGTGAATATTTATGTATTCAGCTTTGTGTCATGTATTGAGCAGAATATTCTTTAAGCAAATGACCTTCAAAGGCAGTTAAATGACGGGTAGAATCACAGCCCTTTGCTTTAATAATGAACCAACTGACATTTGAAGATCAGATCAGGAGCTGCATTACTATTAGGACTGAAATTTAAGCAACTGCATTAATGTCTTGTCTAATGAAGAAATGTGAAGCTCTTAATGAACTACTCTAAAGTAAGTTCTGTTGTAAAGTTCTTCTTGGGCTTTGAATCATTGTTATATTGCATGACTTAATTTCAGCCAAGCTTGCACTACTAGAATACTTTGGTATACAGAGGAGTTAATGGTTGAATTGGTGACTCCAAGGCCTTCACCGCTGTTTTTGAGAATTGGTATGAGATTTTTGTGTTGATATGCTGTGTTTGTTTGTTTGTTGTTCCAAAATTAGTGCTGTGCATTGTGGAAAAACATCTTCACTTCAGACTAGAAATCATGCAGTTTCCTCAGATGCAACTTTGGAAAACAAAGCTGTGCTGCTATGTTATTTTTAGAGAGAAGACCCTTTCTTCCTCCAACCCTTCCTAAACGCTACAGACTAGCAAACTTCCAAAACCTCTGCTTTTATAGAGGTGGTCGCACTTGATGATCAGTGAGCAGTGCAATTGATTATCAACATTTACATTTGGCTGTTACTTATCCTCTTAATCCCTATGGAAATAGTAATGATGTGCTATATGACTGTTGTTAAACAAATAATGACACAGTGTAATATGTCATGTTTTATAGTTCATTTTTTTAGAGATTTACCAAAGTTTAGGACCTGCTAAGGACAAAATCATTTTTAATATATTCTGATACATAAAATATCAGAGTATAAAAGGAATGTACTTTATTTGCACAACTGCAATATAGGCACCATCAGCCTTACCTATAAAAGAAACAGCTTATGGATAGTATGTCTTTTTCATTGTTCATTAATGCTTTAATGAACTAGACCATGAATGGTCCCTCTCTTTTTCTTTCTTTCTTTTTTTTATATTTGAGAGGATTTGTCACTTTTAGAGAGAATTGAGACTCAAATAACTAAATAATAACAATTTCTGTTAAATCTTTGTTCTATAGAAAGATGTCTCAACAGAAATAAAGGTAGAGTTATGCAGCCCCACAAGTAGCAAAAAATACACCAGTCAAAAACACCCCAACAATGCTAGAATTCAATATAATTCACAGGTACTAGTAATTCCAGACTGAATCCTTTATAGCACATAAAAATTTCTTCTACAGATCAGAGACTTGGCAGAGACTTAAGTAGTATTCCTCCATCCCAGATGAAAGAGCTTTTTAAAAATAGCAGCATAGCTACCAAATCTATAGTACTGTGTATAAATTATGAATGTTCGTTATTTGATATCAGTCATTAGAAGTATCATTTGGTAGGCTTCAGTAAATGCACTGTTTGGCACATACTGTATCTGCCCATGTTGAAATGTATAATTAAAAGCTGTCAAAAGGCTCATTATACTGTAGCTCACTTTGTAAAGGCAAATAGCAATAAATAGCTGAAACTTACATTTCAGAGCCCCAATTCATCAGTGTTTTATATACCAGCTTCCTGTTATTGTTTTGTTGTTATTGTTTTTAATGAACTGTGAAAATTAAATTAATGTATGTTATTACATTCATTTCTGAATCAGGCTTTTTTTCCCCATTTTGTTCTACTTGAATTATTTGCTGACAAATCAAGCATTCATTGACTGTTTGGATTATTTTTCATTGTAATTTTATGGTTGTCTGCCACAAAGTAATACATTATGCTGTGTAGCCTAGACATTTGAATTCTTACCTATTTTTAACACTTTATTCTGTTATCTTCATACACGCTGATGTATGACTTTGAAATAATATGTGATAATAATTCTAGCACAACATTTATAATCATAAACAACTACACTAAGCTGATCTCTTTTTCAGTGTTCAAAAATAAATCTTACAGATTAAAAATGCAATCAAGAGCACTCCAAGTTCTTGTCAGCAATAATTAAGAACAATTACTGTTTACAGAGCATGAAATAGTTCCATAATAACATTTGCATTTTAAAAAGATGACTTCTCCATCTTGCATTAACCGCATGCCTATGCTGTCTAAGAATAACAAATTGTTTCAAGGAAATCAACAATATCAATTTGCAGTACAATAAGTCTTTCCAATGATACCCTGCAGCAAACTGTGTAATCATACAGTGTGATTCCAACTACATCATTATTTTACATTATATGCATTTTTTTTCTTATGTTCATAATGTTTAATCAATGTCATTAATTGATATCATAATTAATTAAACTAATTTCTTCTTGGCACATACACCACGTTGTTGGCTGCAGCTTCATCTCTATGTTATGTAATCAAGAAAAAAAATATGCAGATTATTATGGTAATCAGAGAGCCAGATCCTTGTGATAGAACAACAGCCAAATAATTAGGTTAACTTCTTCAATTCTTTGCTGTCAACAAACTATTTGCCAATGAATGGGCAGCACGAAAATGAATCAATAAACAATGGATATGGATGTAAATATATTTATATTTCAAAGTATGTGGGAATTTTATAGATAGATCGTGTGTGCATGCTGAGCTTTCAGACATGCTTTACTGAGATGTGAATTTTGGCAGTGACAGTGCATGTAAAGAATAAATTTCTGGAGATGAAGTACAAAAATGAGGAATATCCAGTGGTAAGAAAAGGCAAACTACAATTAGTATTTAGACTCCCTGATAGTTTTAAGTGCAATTAAATGCAGTGATGTAATGACAAATTAGAACAAAGTGTCCCAAAACTGAATAATGTCATGACTGATTTTGTATATTTTATGCCCTGTCAAATGCTTCCCCTAATGGATGTCAATCATGCACTCAGTTTAACAATAAAAGACTAACGACACCTATATTGCAAGTCTTGCTTGCGCTGCCTTCCAGTGTGACATTATGTTTGTTCTCCAGCCTTTAAGGTACAGAATCATGGGCTATAATATGTGGGCCTGATCACAAGTACAGTCCACACCTGTTCACAACCATAATGAAACATTTAGTCAAGTGCCACATACTTTAACTTTTAACAATCAGCAGTGATTGTTGCAATGTATGATTTACTGTGGATTTTAACGCTTAGGTCTAAGCATTAAAATCCAGAGTAATGCTATGCTATTTAGTGTATTTAGGGATCTATTGCAGTTCAACCATCTGGATTTTCATTCTCATTTTTGTATGAAAGCGAAAAGTTAAGTCAGCAAAAATTTTGTTACTTTGCGTTTCCCACATTCAACCACTTTTAATAACCATCTTATGTTATTTGTGGATTTGCAAATCAACACTGCTTACGGTGTGAATGCAGAAAAATAACAGATACTTGTTTGCACCATGATGCATGAGGGAAACTAAACCTCTAACTTACATGTGTTCCCCATACACTCAAACATTTGTATATCATAAATTCTCTATTGCTTGAGCT
Source organism: Simochromis diagramma (assembly GCF_900408965.1). Lineage (NCBI taxonomy): Eukaryota > Metazoa > Chordata > Actinopteri > Cichliformes > Cichlidae > Simochromis > Simochromis diagramma. The sequence continues at coordinate 17,440,007 of NW_024387245.1, read as the reverse complement.
TAATTGGACCATTAATTTACACTGAAATCTAAAGTGGCTGCAGACGGTTTTTACTATTTCTCTAGTACAGCGGTCCCCAAAGTTTTTTGCGCCACGGACTGGTTTATGCCTGAAAATATTTTCACGGACCGGCCTTTAAGGTGTCGCGGATAAATACAACAAAATAAAACTAGTACCTGTACCGAAAAAAGAAGATTTATTCATAACACACGTGAAAAGACCCAGGAAAACTGAGTTAACGATAAAAACTATAACAAAATAACGCTGAAAACCGATAAAAACCCTGAAAACCATACATTTCACACCTGAGCCTCAACTCTCACGGCCCGGTACCAAACGACTCACGGACCGGTACCGGTCCGAGGCCCGGGGGTTGGGGACCGCTGCTCTAGTAGATACTAAACATTTTCATAGAGGAAAAGAAAAAAAGACCAGTTTTTGTTTGTTTGTTTTTTTGGAATCATTTTTAGCTTGAGAAACTCCCTCAATGTCGTCAGACCGTGTTAGTTGTTTGCGTATCCATCTGTATTTGCAGTTGCCTGACCATATGTGATGCTCTGTCAGGGGGGAATCCCTACTGCCAGATTAAAGGCCAGATTGGTTGAAGTAAACCAGAAATAATCTGGTATTGCACCACCGTGACATTATTGTGGTTTCAGGAGAATGAGGGAGCTGTGGAAAAAACAAAACAAAACTGTAAAGCAGAGGGAATTAAAAAATGGACATCCACACTCAAGTAATTTTCATCACCTTGCTATTGTACTATTTTATACCCATTTCTCCTTAAAAAGAAATAAATAAAACATTTAAAATTATCAACAAACTGTGAAGAAAATATGGTTTTGCCATCATTTCTGGGACCTCTATATGTTTTGCTGAAGAGATCTACTGCAGCACACTACAACTACTACTTTCTACTGAAGTTAATAGACTTAATAATATACTTACCATCTGGCAGTGGCTCATGGCGTCTTTTGATGGCTTTCTCAGGATGTAAATGACAAAGAAAAAGGTACTTATATCACTTTTTACTTCAAGCAACACTTTACTGTGTGCTTTGAAACAGCTTCTAGCTGGCATGCACACACATCCACTCCAGCAGATGCCTCTTACCCAACTATGCTTTAATATACTGGTTAGGGTTTGAACCACCAACCTTTTAAGTAGCAAGCAACTCATCCCACCACTTGATCCACAGGTGCCTACTGTGTCTGTGGTTCAGTATAGATTGTTTCCCACTGCCTTCCAGTCAGAGTGACTATACTAATGGCCATTTCATATGGACAATGGAGCACCTGGTGTTTTTTCATTTACATTGGGAAGAGATATACAGCATATAAATCAAAAACTAGCTTGCGTGAGCATCTGCTTGAAATATTTAATCAGTCTCAGCTTACTACTGGGATAAGTCCTCCCCTACTTTGTGTAATGCTAGAAGTTTTAATATTGCAGCTGTAACTCACATCCCCTAACACTACTGCTTATAAATGACTAAAATTCCACATATTTCTCAATTTCCATGATATGAATGAACAACTTTGATAAGACTGGAAGTTATTCATTTAATTCTTTAATCTATGAATGTTTAAAGTTGACTGTGCAATTTCTTTTACTTGTTTTAGAGTGATTTTTACCGTCACCAGAATGTGTGGTACGTCCATGTGTTTTATTGGTATTTGACTCATTAAACTAGGTTTGTGGCTGCATCCAGCTGTAATATATTCCATTTGCAATCCCAGAAGAGTGGCATGATGAATGAGCATTAAACAGAGTGAGATGTATTCCAAAAAACATTTAGGCTGCCACGAGACAGTGGCCAGACACGGGAAAAAAACAAAACAAAACAAATAGCAAATTATGAATGACAATATGTTTAAAAGCAAACACATTTACATTTTCCAATAAATACTTATAGTCACTGTTTTGGAAATAATATAGAATTAATGGGCTTGCTCCACCACCCCGCCTTGACATTTTGAAGCTAACTTTTTTTTGCAACACTATCTTGCATGTTTACAACATTGTGCTGTTGTAGTAGTTGTTCCTACAGTAGGTGTCTCAAATTTTGCCATGTTGAAACATAAGTATGTGCATGCATGCACACAACCACTCACATACACACAACATTTCTCCCACTGAAAACGCTACGTCCAGATGAACAGAATCAATCTTTTGGAACTCACGCACACACATACAGAGAAAGATAGAAACAATCTCAGCCACATTATAGATGCTAGCAATAAGACATGAAAAAAACTAAAGACAGTGGGAGTCCTAATATTAAACTATAGAAGAAGGAGAAGAGAAAGAATAAGATGCTCCAGGGGGTCAAACTAAACAATGTTTAGAGTCTTTCATTTTTCCTCATCAAATACTAATTTGCATTTTCATATTTCCTTTTTTTCTCTTTTTTTTTCCCCCTCTGGGCAACAGAAACACATGAAACACGCGATTCATATCATTATCAAGTGGTCATATGAACCCACTTATTGCTGTCTCCCTCGCTTGTTTGTAATCCCCATTGTCTCATTTTCTCTTATTCTATTCACTTACAACAGTGGGAAATATACTTTCTCCAAAATACAAAATCTCTGTAATTGACATGTTCATTTCTTTTCTCTGGTTCCTTTCTTTTAAGTCCTTCAAGCAGCCAATGCAATAACTATTTTAGATTGGGTTACAAATATTCCCTGTTGGATGATATTAATATCCACACACACAGTGTATGTGGGTGTAACATGCATCCAGAAATGCATAAAGAAAGTAATATATCACTTACTACTTTTCATGCATCCATAAAGGCAAATGGGCTCACTGGATAGCTTGATACAATATATAGTGTCTACAAAGATGTTAAAATGGCAAACTTTATTGGAGAAAAAGAAATGTTTACAGCCTGTTTTTTACCCCTCTACTCTATTGAGGGGTAAAAAGTGTGTGATTTTTCTTTTCATTTCTTTCTCTCTTTTTTTAGCTTCCCCATGTAAACTTTATAAAGGGCACGGCTGCTTTAACTGACAGATGGAAACTCACAGAGGTGACAGATGCCAGCAGCCATTTGCTAAGCTCAGCGTATTCAAGTGACAGTATAAAATCTTTTAGAGCATTAATGCAATTATCTGATTTCTGTGTGGTTAGCTGTACTAACAAGAGGAGTTCTCCAGTTTAGATGAGTGAAACTGTAAGCTACTTAGCACTAATTAGGAGCTCTCTTTGTATGTGTGATGTGCTAATGCAGTCTAAGGATGCACATGGTTAAGCTAGTTTTCATTTTCATTAACTGAAATCTTAGAGTTCCACCCTGTAATCGAAATATTGTCACCTCTGCCTCCAAAAGCACAACATAGCGGGATGGCAAATGTTGCACCCTCAGAGAGACATGACTCTCCTTCTGGCAACACAAACACCAACACTGAATGTTCAAAAAGGCAGTTAACAAACAAGTAAATAACATAATGATGGCTATATCTGTGTTTTCATGCTGGCCTTAAAAGATCTGAACAAAAATCTGTGAGATCTTAGACTTGAAATTGAAATTCCTCCTCTCGGGATCATAAATGTCTATACAGATGTAATAGCAAGCCACCGTCTGTACCCAAATAATGGACAGGAAAATAAAAACCTTCAGCTTGAGTGTAAACATGTCTGTCACCCTTTTTCATGCTTCGTGTTTGACACTGTCATCCATCGAACCAAAGCAATCTTGGTAAAGATAGGACACAGTAGCAATGGAGTGAGTGAAATATGATAATGGGCTGATGCTAGACAACCAGGCAGACTATTACACGTGATCTCTCTCTCTCACACACACACACACACACACGCACATACACACAAGCATACAGACTTGCAAGGGAGTGCTGTGAATGGAACCTAGTTGGAAAAAGGAAAAAAATGGGTTTGGGGAATAAACTGACCCACTAAATGACATTTTGGCTCTGAATAATCCTCAACGTTAAACACAATGGATGCCACTCACCAGACATGTTCTCTGAACACAGCGGCAGTGAAAGCTCAATGCAAAGTAGAAAAGTTACAGAATAAACAAAAAAGTTCTCGATTCACTCCACATTCCTTTAGCATTGGATAACTATTTCTTTTTTTCTTTGGATACTGGCTGCTTTTTGAGACATTTGTATTCCAGTCCCTGTAACAGAACATTAACTGTGAATTTTTATTCAACAGTTATTATTTTGTTAGGCCACTTAAAACTTACCTATGAATCATTCAAGCATAAAAAGGCACATGAGTCATGAGTGCAACTTTTCAATAAACCAATTTTAAATGGTGTCTTTAGGCACTTTCTTACTAGCAGCTTGTCACATAGACACATGGTTTGGCCCCATTTCTTTAACTGAGTCATTGAAAAAAGAACGCACAGTTTCACAGCATTAACAACAGCATTAATATTTTTACACATTGCAGTTAGCCATTAGAAGAAAACTTGCTGGACAGTTGGGGTCAGAAGTTTACATACACTCATTATGGGTTCAGTGATTTTTTTTTTTGATCTGTTCTTTTTCCAGAGTGGATTGATTTAATGGCTTGAATGTTCTTTAATTAATACAGGATCAAAAGTATGGCTATACACTCAAATAAATACATATAACTCCTCTAATATTTGATTAACTGTTACATAACAAGTTTCAGCTTGACCACACACTTTTGGAAGTCATAAACAAGGTTCTGGCAAAATTCTGACTGGATGGAGTACATGCAGAAACTGCTCCATTCAAAAATCGTATCTGTGTGTTTTGCAGAACAAGAGGGTATATTTTATTATTTCACACGTCCAACAATATATATCCAATAATATTGGACTTTTTAAAGCTTTACCTTTTATTTCACATTACCATTATTATTACACAGAAGTCAAATTAAAGAAGAATTTAAAAGCTTAAGACTCCTCAAAGGAAAAGTAATTTATGATAACACACTACAGATATTGAGTAGATTACAATAAGGAACTACATCTTATGCAACTTCAGATTCAAAATAGTTTTGAAAATTCTTTTTTCCCCTATATCTGGTATTTCAATTTCGATAAGGTCTCATAAGGATACTAAAATACCATTTTATTCATTGATGTGAGATGACTAGAATGACCTTAAAGATGATAAAAATCTAGTGGCGATTCTGTTTTTCAAATGCATGCTTTAGTTTTCATGAAGTGGCTTCACTTTTTAGACTGGGTGGAAGAGACTATGCATCTAGGTGGTGCTTTTTATTCTGCAGGTTTAAGGTATAAGGCCACATGTATTAATGTAAATGCACTAGTGTTTAGACAGCTTACGTTTTCAACGAATCAAAAATATTTTGGTAAGTCTTTTTGGTTACTTTGATATCAATGTTTTAAAAAGAGCTGCTGTGATGTAGTCTGTGAGCAAGAGACAGAATATATATTTTTTCTGTTTTACAATCTGCAGCAGTACAGAGAGACAGACATTTGTCAGAGATATTTACCTGTCAGACTGTAGACACCCAAACAATCTCTGGTTTTGTAAATGGAGTGAACAGAACCACTCATCAAGATTCTTTGGGCACTTTTGACAGAAGGTTAAGGGAGACAAGGTACGGGAAGTGTAAGGCACTCTTTTCAGAAGCATAAGTTGTACGGGTCCAGACTTTGCCCCCCCCCCCCATTTTTTTACAGGATGGTCAGCCCGTACATGGATTCATCCCTCTCAACAAAATTCTACTGATTTATTGGCAATGTGTATTTAATTGTGGGAAACACTGTGTAATTTCAGGGGCGTTGTTATGATTAGCTAGATTCTCAGTAATGTTGGCTAGAGTCTTATGAAAAAAAATATATCTAGTCACATAATTATTTGATTATGTCAAAAAAAAAGAAAGCTATACAGTATGAACCCTTCTTCCTTTCAGTGTTTGTGTGTTTTCTTCTGAAGCTGTGCCACAGCAAATGACTAGCTGTTGGTAACTTTTGATAGATGTTTTCCTCTAATGCATGGGCCAAACCAGATTTCAAAACAACCAAGTAAGGCAAAATGATAACACAAAATTTAAAAAGGAAATGCGTGTCCCCAGTTGATGGTTTGTTATGATTGCTGAGTGAAAAATTCAGTCAGTGATGTTAGCTACCCCTCTGACTTCCCATAGCTTTTTGATTCATCTTCTTCTGTTTCACAGTGATACATAATATTATCTTTAATGTCCCTGTAAAGGTTACATGTATCCAAAGTTTAAATACCTAGCTCTGTCTTCTAGCACTATCAAAATTGTAAATATCCCACACAGGTTACTCACAAGATTAATAAATAAATAATGTTAGATCTTCAGAATGTGGGAAATGTCTAATTTTAATAAATATTTGTATAAAATAAGCTAAAACTAAAATGGTCTTTCTTGCATTTTGCAAGATGTCATGAGATGGTTAACTGTGTCAACATCCTGATGAAACACAAGTGACAAAAATGCTGACCATTAAAAAAAAAAAAAAAGCTTCGACAAACAACATTTTTTTCAAGACCACCCAGGGATGGACTTACTTACACCGGCCATGACAGCCAGCAACATGTTGGTGTTCTGACCCTGTAGGGATTATTATGTGAGCACTCACCTTCAACTGGATCTTAGCAACACATTAAGTCTCAGGACCACTTTTGTCTGACTTCTCTGCTGCAGTGTGTATGTAATCAAGTCCACATTCTGCTGTGATAACAGACACACACATATGGATGACACATTCACGAGGTGAAAAAAACACTACTATCTGGTATCTATTTAAATCTCTGTATTTGAATCTCTAACACATCTCAGATCTAATCTTGACCATTTGGGCAGGAGTAATTTGGAAGATAATTGAAAGGCGATTCTCCCAGTTCCAAGTGTGTTATCGGAGCATAACTATGATCTGGCAGCTTGAAGAATTGCAAGTCTACGAGAAGACTGCATCTGGGATGAGCTGAAAGATAGAAAATAAGTTAGTGCCTGTGGGATTACAGGAGGAGGCACAGAGTAAATTGGGGGGAAGTGAAAGAAAGAAAGTTAGGAGTGATGTATAGGGTGCTTGAGAGGCAGAGGAGTGGATTCACACAGGATGGGAGCGGTGACATGGTGATTGTAGATGTTACTTCCACACTGGCACCAACTGTGATGTGGAGACAAATGTAGGGAAGTGCAAGGGAGATTGAAAGTCTAGGAGGTTATCTGTCAAAGCATCTTCTCTCAGTTTCCTGCAGTCCTGTAGCCTTACCATCATTTAAGGCACCCAGGGGGAGATGGCAACATAGTGAGGTGTAGGAGTGTAGAAGGTGAATGGCATAGCAGAGACAAATGTGAGACTATAGCTGTCTGCAAAGATAGAGAGTTAGGTAAGCACATAAAAGTATGAGATAAGGAACTTGTTCATTAATTAGTAAAAGCTGATCCCACAGAAACACATGGAATGAGTGCAACCTCCTAAGAAGCAACTAAAAGTTTCTGGCACATATTCTGTCAAATTTTGTGTGACAACAATGGAAGAAATGCCAATGCAAAGGCATTTAGCAACTTGGTGTGGTAGACAAATAAGACTTTTAAAGAGTGAGCAGAGCCTTGAGCTATTTAGATAATCATTTTGGTTTGAACCAGTTTGGAGAAGTACACAGAAGTTCAGTCATGTTTAAGCAAAAAAGGACTTATGCAATAATTGCTTTCAAAAGTATTAATATTTTCAGTGATGGTAAAAGAACTGGCTAAGAAGGAACTTGTAGAAGAAAAAGTTACTTTCTATGTTGTTTTCATATTTCATTTCCACATATTGTGTATTACATAATGTTTTACATTTCACATACTTTTGTGAGGTTGACTTCTGTGAATTGGTTCAAATACGTTGTGGCTGCTAGCCTATTATCCCCATCAAGGTTGCATCTTTGTCAAATATTGCACTCTGTGCTATGTTTGGATCGCTAACTGAAAATTCATGTTCTCATCCTTGGGACTGATTGCATATTTGTGGCATGTACAAGCAACTTGTTCAACCCAAATTTCATTTTGGAAGATATTGTTGGAGGGATCTGCAAGCAAAAGATATGTGAATCTGTAAAGTTTAAATTAGCCAAATGCCATTTTCCTATTATCCATGATACATTCATACACTGCTTCATGAAACAAAGTCACAGAGGTTTGTATAAAGTGTGAAAATCAGATTTGCTATCACTGCACTGATCATGAAAGGCTCAGTTGTGTGTTTAGCTGTCCTTAGGCAGCAGTTTGGTTGACATGCCAGTCTTTTAATAGCTATTCATCTTCCTTTCATTAGAGCTCAATAGAATAAAAGAAGCTGGTTAACTGTGTTATTCACAGTTAGAACAAATGGCTACCAGTTGGTTTGGATCATTTCTAAAGGAGTAGTGGACCATAAATGTTTTGTAACGAGATTGCATACAGTGTAATATGAATAAAAAGGATGAAGGGAGAGAATATATCAGATTTAACTGGTTTGAACTGTGTATTGTGATTGTCTGAAAAACTATTACACCATTTAGAAAAATACAAGCTAAACTTTCTCACATCCCTTCAATCAGCTGTCTTGTATGGTGCCTAACCCCTGGGATTAGCTGTGATCCCAGCAGTCATTTTCACAGCATTAACTTGGATCACTGGTTCTATTTGGCCTAAGCTGTGAACTGACTGACCTGGGAACACACATACACAGACACGGCAACATTTTACCCAAACAAATGTATATTTTTCTTATCTGATTGCAAACCTGTTGTGCTAAAGCTGCTATGTTTACCAGAATAGAAGAGAAAGTCAATGCAATTGCAAAATGAATATAAATAAAGGTGCAAAACTGTAATTTAACATGTATATCCTACAAATAAATCTATCCATTTTTTGTTTATTTGTTTGTTTGTTTTTTAGATTAAACTGTTAAATAAATGCATAATTCTGAAAAAAGAAATAAGCAGAATGTAAAAGAGTGATTTAAAGCTTTACAGTATTTTGGAAGATTACGTTAGGATTTATATTGAAACAAGGAAGATTAACTTGTTTGCGCAGGCATCAACAAATTTATGCTTTTTCATTAACCTTTTTAATACCAGTTTGAGCCAGATGTTTTGTTTGTGTATTTGCCTTTTTTTTTTCAGATTAGCCATCAGCAATATGTTTGTGTCTAACCCTGCATAATGATTTCTTTTTAATGCAGTATTAAAAGTAGAAGAACAGAACTGAAAATAATTTCCATGTAAAAAAAAAAAAAGATATTGATTTCCAGTCCATCACTAAATTTAACACATTTCTGAAGTGAATTAAACTTTAAAATTGTATTCCAAAAAGATTTAGTAAGGAGAAAGTCATCCCAAGCTTCAATTTTAACAGTCATACCTGTGTAATCTTGCTTCCTACCTAATCACAGGAGTCAAGCGTCTCGCAACTTGAACTTTCTCTTGAAATTCAGTGAGATGGGTCACTGAGGTCTGCAGAGCTATTAAAAAACAGAATGAATTAAATTGATTTTTAGCACCCCTTGTGTCTGTACCAGTGATTTCCACTCATTCCTCTCACACATTTTTTTCTTACTGGCATGCATGCACACGTGCACAAAAAAACGTTTCAAACCACGTGTCTCCACAGTCTCGTTCTCTCTGTCACACATTTCTTAATGCCCACTTTCCCATACTGTAACTAATGTGAAACACTGCAGTGAAAAAGTGAAAGACTTGGCCAAACCAACTGTATTAAACCACAAGCTGCGCTGATTAGGACCAGATGACAGGCATGGCTCCTAAATATCTCTTCATAAAACCCATGAAATAAAAATGTAAACCCCATGTACTAAATCAGTTGTGACTACCAGTCATCTGTGTTTATGTGGGAGGAAGTTAAAGATCAGCACTGATCTTGTGTTGAACTGAAATATAATCCTCGTCGTAAATTACATTCACAGACTGGATGTGACTGGAGTAACTTGTGTGAAAGGTGGTTTGGCCTTCATAAAAGAGAGAGTTCAATTCAGCCATTGATCTCCCATTGATGAGAGATCTAATCTCTGTTGATAAATCACCTCAGTGTTATCTTGTTTGGGAGCATAAAACAGTCTACTCCCATGAAGATCGGCAGGGTGGCTCCAGTAGTTGCTCAGCTCTATAAATTCAGCCTTGACGTCTGGATTGATGAACTAGGATGGCTGTCTATACATTTTTACCTTCAGCTTTTTATTACATATTATGTCCACTGACTATTGTTGAAGGATGTCAATACCAGAGTTAGAGGCAATATTCAGTTTACTTTAAATATTCCTTAAAACATATACTAATACTAATATTAATGATAATAGTAGTCGTCATTCTGACCGAGCAGTGTATACGTCACCCACCATTTCGGTTGACGACTTTTTGAATCAAGCTAGGAATTCCTTAGGAATTTGCTTGTCTCTGGATGAAGGACATGAGCCTGAGATAAGGAAGAACTCCCTCACTTGCATATGATTTGCCAAGCCACTACACATGCCTTTCATTACTGCTTCTCTTTCCATTTGCAAAGGGATTTTTAGTATCTGTGCTCATGCTCAATGTTCATTCATTTCTGCTGCTTGTGCAGGACAAAGGTAGCTGACCATTTTCAGTGCTCTCTAAGTCAAGATGCTGGATTTTTTGGGTTTTTTTCTCTCTTCACTGATTTTGATTATTAATCTCTCTGATATCTTTTGAAATTAATGAACTTGTTCAATAGATCCAGAAGCCTTCTCCATTCTTTTCAGTATTGCCGTAGGTGAAGAAATTAGGAACAGTGTGGCTTGTACACTGGTGTAATGACTGAGGTGCCATTGTAGAGGAATACAAAATTATTTTTTTGACATTGTTTTTTTGTTTATGCTGCCATTTTCAACAGTCTTGAGAAGTTATCCCATTCATTCAAAATAGTAAATTCATCGTTTAAGATAAATGGAGTCTTAACGATATTTAGGTTTAGGTTCACCAGTCTGTCTCAGGACTAAAACGCACAGAGAGACAGGCAACCATTCACACTAACATTCACACCTACAGCCAATTTAGAATCACCAGTAAACCCAACCTCATGTCTGTGAGGAACAAATGCTCAGCTGACAGATTTGGACCCAGGACTTTATTGCTATTATTGCTATTTATTGCAATATTGTTCCTCCCTTTCTTAATAATAACTTAAGGTATTTCACCCACTTAAAAATGTTAGAAATTATTTTGCATTACAAAATATAAAAAGCTTAATAACTCCAATTAATTAAAAAAAAATGTACAGGCAATGATAGCACTGCATGACAAAGCTTTTAAATTATTCAATAGCCAGATTTCTATCTATTATGGTCATTGGTTTTATTCTTGCACAAACAAACCACACAGTATAAAACTCACAGTGTTTCTCTGTTCTTTAATTATGCATTGTAATTTGCTCACTTGTTAATAAAGCTATGGAATGAACTGAGTCAGACCTGCGCCATAGATTACCACATTAATCACACGAGTCATAATCAGCTAAAATGAATGATAATGGCACTCTGAAATGTCTTTCTCCTTACAAATTACCTCAGACACGATCTACATCCATCAGCCAAAGGGCTTACAAAGTTGAATTGCGCATCAATTATATGAATCTTAAAGCTGACATCCATCTGATGCTTTTTTTTGTTTTTGACTGGAGTATTATCAATTGCTTGACACAGCCTTGAGCACTTACAGGTGGAACTAACCCTTCTATGAACCTTGTCTAAAGATTTTTGTTTTCCTACCAATGGGATCTTGGCAGCAGGACGGAGTCCCTGCTGCTTAGATCACTACAGAGCTAATCTTCACTTGCATGCAGGCACACAAACATTTCCGTACCACACACAGAGCGATGGTTAGAAGTATTGAATTACATTACCTGCTTTTAAAGCTGAAAAATTCTTTGAATGCTGAGGATGCTTTTCTGTGCTCAGTATGAGACAGGTTGGTGCTTGGGAATAAACACTATTAATATCTAAACAACAAGATTCTGGTGAAATACTCAAGGCACTGGGAGATCTGGATGTGTAAGGAAAACAAGCACAGTGTAACATCTGTAAGGTCAAATATTAACCAGATACTACTGAACAAATCATAGGGGAAAGAAAACTAAACACAGGAATGTATAATCCAAGCTTGAGCTTTTCTGAGAATTGTGCTGCCGAAATCCAGGAAACAGTTTTTTTCCATCATATAATTTTATTTCATATAATGGTTGTTTGTATAAGTAAATCAAAATGACATTGACTTTGTGCAACATGATATTTAATGGAGTCCTAAAAGTGGGGGGAAAAAAGTTAATCTTGTGCAGAGAATGAATATACTCAGCAAATTAAAAGCTGTGCTCTAAGGTTTTCATCAAAGGTACAGTATGATAGGAAATGCTGCTCTGTTAGACACATTGAAGGTCAAAGGGTTACATGTCTTGAGTACACACAAGCTTAAATATTTGGAGGTGAAACAAGTGTTGTCTTTGTTTTTTTCTTACAACTTTATATATCCACTAGCAGAAGTACTCAACAAATCCTACAGATAAGACAACAACTACATAAATATTTAGTTACTGCTTACAAGGGCAAGGGTCGCCTACATAACATCAGAACATATGGCGCTCATATGAGTTTAGTGTAAAGGCAAAGCTGCCGTGTTGTTTCGATTTAAAATACAGAAGAAGAATGTTTTCTGTGTAATTCCAGGAAGAGATGTCCTGATTCTTATCACCCACACTTCACAATGAAAATGGTTAATTTCAGGGACTTTGTCTAAAGTTATTTCATGCACAAGCATATGTGTTTCTGCTTGCATGCAATATATGTGTGGGTGCTCACTGATGGATTTAGCTCGGGTCTTAGTTATGACAGCTCAACAGTATGTAACAGATAGTTGGAGGTATGACCTTGGGACACACACAATCCATCACTTGACATGGGAAATGTCTACCAATTGCTCTTCACATGCACTTTTAGAATGACTGTTTAAAAAGAAAGAACTGTTATGCAAGTGGACACACACTATAGAGATGAGCAGAGGAGCTGTACCAAAACTTGCATAACAATAAAACATTGTGGATTTGTAAAAAATCATTCAAAATCAGTCTGCCATGGTTATTGCAGTGATAAGAAAATGCAGAGCTACAGCAGCGAAGCAGACCAACAACTAAAAAGACTCTATGAAAGCTTGAAATAAATGTTATCTGAGCTCATTCTTTGGAGTTAACAAAAATAAATATAATAATACAATAATTATTATCAGTATGAAAAAGTTTGAAACAGGAGGTTAGTGTTAAAACTGAGGTGGTGAGAGTTATTTTTAAACTTTCATTGTTTCACTCAAAATAAACAACATTGTGTGTGTCGCATGATTCGAAAAAAGCTTCAGAAGTATTTGTGAACTCAGCCAATTGTGTGTAAAGTACGTGTCTGTTTAGAGCAGTGTTTCACTCTGTCTTTGTTGGTTGAAGCACTGACATCAAACCTACATGCACACAAGCTTTGCTTTTTCTGTCACGTCCTGTCTCATTCTCCTTCACACAGACACACTAATACAAGACAGCTATCTCTGTTCATCCGTACATCCCCATGTTTGAGCTGCTTGCCTTTCGCCAGCATGCAAGATTTATTGGATTTTGTAGCTCAACATTTTGACCACATAAGGAAGATTTCAATGTTTCATGTGTAGGAGAGACAGCGTACGACAGCATAAAGTCATGCGATGCTTGCATACAAATACAGTCATAAAACAAGGAATTGTCATTCTGAAATACACACAGGTAATAAATAATTATTTTGATTCACGTCATCATGCAACACATTTTCAAGATTTCTGACATAACGAGTCCCTGCTCACATTTTTCCACAGTTTTTTTTCTTTTGTGTGTGTGTGTGTGTGTGTGTGTGTGTGTGTGTGTGTGTGTGTGGTGGTGGTGGTGGTGGCGGCGGGGGGTTCTTTTACCTATGAGAAAGAGAAAGAAAGTCCTACATTTTCACTGGCAATAAAAAAAATGAAGCTCTACATAATAGGTACAACAATGATCATAATAGATAGAAAAGATCTTGAGTCATGCACTTAACAGATATTATGAAAGCAGATTAGTGGACAGAATGTGGGATTCATCATCTACATGTATATGTAGTATCTTCTCATCATCAGACAAATTAGCCAACTGTCGTGAGCTGAGATTTCTAGCAAAGCATTTCACAGCAGAATGGCCATGCATGAGTATGATTAAAGGTTTGCAGAGGTAATAAAAATGATTAAAACACCAATTGGAAGTGAGGGTTTAAAACGGCCACAGGAGGTGACAATTTGCATTTTGAAATGCCAAGAAATCCCAGGTGAGATTATTGAATTGAGCACACTGGGAAAAAAAGATTATTCCCACTTTAAGGATTCACATTGGCTTTTGAATTAGGCAACAATTTCAAGACTGAAGATTAAAGAAAAAAAGTGTGTTTGTGGAAATGTAGAAATAAATCAGTATATTTCAAGTAATATTTTCTTACCAAGAATCGCTGTTTTTTCTCTCTCCCTAAAATACACAAATGTTTTGCTGGACTGTGAGGTGATGTGTTGGTTGACAGTTTTGGGGGTTTGTTTTAGGTTCATTAACAGTTTATTTGCAGTAAAGATTGTAAGGATGCATTTTCTTTTTTCATCCTAATCCCAGCTAATAATTATATATATATAATATTACATGTTAATAATAGATAAAAAACATGAAATTAATTTAATGAATTGCATTAAATAATCACTAATAAGGTTAAAATAGGTTAAAACTAAATTTAGCATAGTAGTAAAATAAGTTTGGGGTTTTTTTTTAAACATAAGTATTGCGTGTGTGTGTGTGTGTGTGTGTGTGTGTGTGTGTGTGTGTGGGAAGGTAGGTTGTTGCAGTAACATCATCGAGGTATTTTAACAGCTAACACTTGCATGAGCTTACACTCTCTTTTGGCACTGACAGTGATAATTACAGTGCTCCAGTTATCTTCTCAACATACAAATAATCCTGCAAAGGCATGAGGCGACATCAAGCACAGACACACATGAGGAACAGGCCTGCACACATGATTGATTCCAACTTCCACAATGCACGCACATAAAAGCACTTAGGAAAATTGCATGCACATGTTGTACTACCACAATCTGTCAGATTGGTAGTACTTTTCCTTGGCTTTATGGTTTGTGAATTCCAACCCAGTGGGTTCATTCACATAAAAGACATTGTGCTGACAGTCTCATCCGAATGACAGTGTGAGGGAGCTGGCAGGCGGTCGCTGCCTTGCTGAAGATAAAGAGAGAAGATGGAAACAAATTGAGGCAAGAGCAGAAGAGTAGTAGAGTGGATAGGATAACGGAGAGAAATAGGTGACAGTACAAGTAAAAAGGATAAAGTGAGTGCTGAGTCTCAGCTTACCTGCAGAGAGTCTTGGAAAAAAGGAAGTTGGATTTGGTTTGGAGGTAATGACAGAGTGACATTAGTTATCAACAAGTTAAATACCTTTATTCGTTGATTTTATAATCCTTCAGTCACTAAAATGTAGAGAAAAGCTGACCTTTTTTTAAATTTTTGTTTTCACTATATCTTAGTACTTTAAAAACAAAACCAAACACCAAACTTTTTTTTTTTAACCTGGCAGCTTGGCTTTCATGGAAACCAAACGTGCAGCGCTCTTTTTCAGGGCGAGGATATTAAATATCAAGGCCTCTGTGTAAGCATGGATTTATTGGCAGAGCAGAAATGAGCTGAGAAAAGCAAGACAGCCAAGCACACACATACACTGTGAATAGAGACCAATCTTCACATCTCTCTGCTTCTTAATGAAGTAGTAAGTCCCTCTGCTCTTCCTCATAGGCCAGCCAATTAGGACATAGGCAGCTGGGTATTGACCAATCAAGTAGCCGGCTTCAGGCATTTAGAGTAAGGCCTTGACATTAATATACTCAATCAGTTAGCAAAGGGAAATTGTGCAGTGTGTGCGTACAAAGTGTGAAGCTGCTGTAGGGTACAACTATGTTAACAACTATCGATTCACAACAACAAAATTGACTGTGGCTGGAAGAGCAGAGAAGGACAGAACTGCAAAGGTGAACAAAATCAGGAGGGGGGCGAGAGAGGCAAGGAAAAAAGAGAGAGAAAGAGAGAGAGAGAGAAACAGGAAATAAAACCAAGGTTGTAAAGTAAGGACAATTTAAAGATTGTGATGAAAAGAATGAAAATAACATTGGTGGAATCTGAGGCAAGAAAATAATCAACAGAAATTCCTCAATCCAATCACAGTGAACAGGCTGGGAAGCCACTTTGCTTTTAAAATATTTAATGGTCTCTTTATAAATGAGGATATTTGGCTGCAGTGGATGAGCAGTGCCCTCTTTTCTCCCCCGAGACTGATTATAATTTTCTTTTCAGGGCCTGTTATCTGCACACAGATGGATTGCTGTGCTTGTGCTGCACAACATAACAGGCTCTCATGTAAAAAGAAAAAAAAAAAGAAGTTTTCCCTCGATTCACGCTAATCCAGTTTCTTGCCCAACTGTTCCTTGGTTACCCTTAACATCAAATGACAAAAGTTTTAATAACAGCTTGATAGGTCCTCAGACAGAGCATCTGCTGCATATTTTGTTGCATGCTCTCATCTCTCCCCTCTTCCTTTTTGCATTAAGTCCATTAGATATAAGACTTAAAGGAGCCTGGAAAAAATCTGGAAGTCTTCAGAGTACAGCAGAAAGTGAGCACCTGTACTGATTTTGAAATCAAAATGATAGACTAAGTGTTCAAAAAAAAGAGTTATAGTTGGATGTGCTTGTTTTGAGATGTGAAATAAGTGTGGAAAGTATGGACTGTGTATCAAATTAAAGCACATATGAGAAGTGACAAGATTCATTCATCTTTTTTTCAAATATTTTTAAAATTAGGATTGATATAAAGTAGATAGCCCACTAAGCATTAGCTCCAAAGCGCTGACCCGATGAATCGAAATCAGTGAGCTGTCTGCTTTCAACCTCGACGGCATGTCCATGTACGTGCCGTCGGGGTTGAAAGCTCACTAATTCTGATGCGTCGGGTCAGGGCTTTGTGTTTACGTCTTTTTGCGAATCAGTTTACCTGCTCTCGTTTTATGTTTTAGCTGTTTGGTGGTTGTCGAAACAGTTTAGTGAGGTTTTAACCTGAGAATCTGGCATTTCTGGCAAAATAGATTTATATATTAAAAAAATACATTCAGGATTTTAATGAATCGATATCGCTTTATTCAAGTCAAAATCGTTTTTAATCGGAAAATCGATAATCAAAACCCACCCCTTGTCCCCAGGTCTTCTTTCTCTCTGTCTCTCTTACTGTCTGTCTCTTGCAGTAGTGGGAATGGTTTCAAGAAGCCCCACGAAGGTTCACCTGCTATCCATCTTCAGTCAGCACAGGAGTTCTGCTGCATCTTTCACCGACTCCTTGCCAGAGTTTTTATCCTACTTATATGGCTTTCTGCTTGTTGCTTTGGTTACCTGGGTTGCTTTGAATATGGTGGCCTTGTATTTACACATTGATCTCCTTATTCCTCCCAGGGAACCTGTTGGAAAAGCCTGCCTCATATTGTGATCTGACTGACCCATTCTCACATCTGTCTGCTGAATACCTACCTACTCCCAGAGAATTCAGGATTGGAAACCTTAGTCCTGTGGGAAAGAGAATTGTAGATTCCTGCTTTGCCCTTACCTGAAGAATACTTGCCTGTGCTCCCAGCTGAAAGCATAGAGCACAGACAAGTACTTCTTAGTAAAATGTCTTTGGATACTTACTGGAAGAAACTCTTACCTGAGTTGAGCCTTTTTTGAATTACTTAGCTGCAAATATTTGATGTCCACCTCTTGTATTCTGTTCATAAAACTTTCTAAACCTTTTGATTTTGTCCTGCATTTGCTTCCTGCAGGATAACCGAGAAACAAAAGATATGTTATTATAGATCTATTTTATTCATTTATTTATTTCTTGAATTGAAAGTTTTAATTCTATAGAACTACGTCACATTTAGTATGTCCCACCCACCACCACCTTCTTTTATATTTTATATGTACCACTTGTGTGATGTTTGTGTCCAACCATCTATCCAGACAGTGATGGATTACAGAGAGAAATGAATTCAACTGTGGTCTGAGTGTAAATAAGTGCGCAAGCATATGATAGTGGTTTAGAAAAAAAATTGTGCAGATCATTAGTGAAACACTTGTTTGATCACAGTTTCCAGACTTAATGACAGGACTGAGCTTGACTCACTAATGGTTCTGTGGTATGTGTGTATGTGGGTGATCCCATGTACTGCAATTCTTTAGGTGCAGAGTTTTAGAAGCTGAGGCATGTGGTGGGAGGAGACATTTTTTGCAAGTGAGGACATGTGGCTGGTCATCCCAAACCCTCTTTTACGGGGTTGAGATACAGTTTGGGATCAGGTTCAGACTTAGCTCTTGTAAATGAGCTGACTGAAAGGTTGTCAGCTTCTTTGACATCCAGGGCACTTTTAAGATTTGGGACAAAAGATTTAGGAAGTTCATTAAGACACTGACAACAAACAACAACTATATTTTGATGCAAAAACAAATATGGACAGTAAACGTTTTGTGCAAACGGTTATAAACAACTACCCATCTGTCCAGCCAGCAGTGTATTGCAGCAACATTCATGAGGGCAGAGAACAAGCCAGTAAATTAAAACTCAGGACTTTTTAACTGAGGTAGTTATGAAGAGAAGGTGCCAGTTATTGACTAACTCTGGGCAGCAGATAAGAGGCCCTTTACAGATCTGGCACACATACGAAACCACAAGCATACACACGCACATGCACACACACACTCTCATATGAAATCACTTTATCACACTGGAAAACCACATTGACATGCCCACACACATATACACACGTTTAACACCCGCATCACACACACACATCCCACTCCTGTAATTATACAGCCGTTTTATCCCTTTTCTTTGCCCTCTTATATTGAGCAACTCTGCCAGCTCTGCCTTCACAGAACTCTTTTATTAGCATACTGCCATAATCACAGCTCAGCGCTTTATAGTGTGTATTAATGGCATTGCTGCATCGTTGTACTGGCATATGGTTAGTGTCTTGCTGACACCACAGTCTTATGAATGTCACCAGGAGAGAATCCCGTTTTCTGCAGGAGAGGAGAGGAGGGACAAAACAGATAAAGAAAAGCTAACTGAGGTGAGATTTATGGGGAATATGAGCGATGGAGGGGTGAGTTTTGATGAGAGGTTAATATGTGAAAAAAAGGGAAGGAGAAGTGGTAAGATTAGGAATGACAGGGAGCAGAGGTATTAATACATAAGGAAAAGATAAAGAGAGAAGTGGAGAGGAATGTCATCTTGGATAACAATATAAGACTGGATAAGAGAAGGGGCAGTGGAAAATGGAAAGTATGCAAGAAATGAAGGTTGGAAAACAGTTAAATGAAACCCAAGTAGTGGAAAAATGGTGATTCCCTTTGTCAAAGGGTAACACCCTTCCATTGCCTTAATGCAGTATAAGGAAGTGAGGAGGATAACTGAATAAAAGTACATGAGTGAAAGCGCATACATGTCTCTGTTATCCATAAAGATTTTTATCCATATACACCTTATAAAATGACTTCTTTAGTCATTAGCTTCAAGTTAAGCCAAATGAAGAAGCAACTTAATTTCCATTATTTCTTTACTGGCAGTAAGGTTAGCTCCTCTGCAAAGTCTTGGTACATAGGATGTATGCAAGTCTGAGAGAAGTCAAGCCTTCTGGTCAGTTGATTTTTTTTAACATCAGGAAAAAGGACATCTTTGATGTTTGTAATCACATTTGCAAATGATACATTTTGAAAAAAAAGTATTATGATTGTACCAGAACATATTTGTGAGATACAGAAAATCAAATAACTGGTAAATAACTCATTTACCAGTTTTACACACTTTTTCATTTCTTAAAAAAAAAAACAAAAGAAAAAAAAACAGCAAACCAGCAATGCTCAAGTTTTTATTGACAAGGAGTCACTATAACCCTAGCTCTGGACTTCTTTTGTTTTTTAATGGAAGAAACAATGGAAACATTTTTTTTAAAATATAATATACTTGTGAAAAACTACAAAACATGCACTAGCTGTCAAATCATTTGCAAAAATACATTCTGAAGGTTATTATTTTACAGCTAACATAATACTCTATGCAGATATGTCTCCTTCTCTTCTCTTCTCTTGTCTTATTGAAGTCCTTTGTGTTATAAAGCTGAACTATTGAGCAAATAAAGAGCTGCTGCCAGAAGAACACACATGTACCTTAGTGTTCCTCTGTATATCTAAACAGCTGTAGAAACACAGAGGCTACAGATACTTGGAGTGACAACATAATGGATACACCCAATTCTAGGTAGAATCAGGTTTTGAAGTTATGTACTTAAATGTGCTTAAATCAGAAAAAAAGAGTGAACAACTTCAACAAGAGCCAGATTCTGATGGCTCTACCACTGGGTCTGAACATTTCTAAAGTAGTATGGATCTTGTGGGATTTCTTATGCAGTTATTAGTGCCTACCAACAAAAAAGTGGCATTGGCTCCCAAGGTTGATTGTTGCATCCGAGAACTTAAGGGTTACCAATGTAGTCAAACTTGTGTGAGTTTGTCAGTGGCATATTTACAAATCAAACTTAGAAAATAAATCAGCTATACGTTACACATATTTGACAGAATTCATGGATTCTCTGGTTTTCTGTTATATCCATGTCCCGTCACGTTCTTTCATATTCCCATTAAGAGACATAATAAACATTTATCACTAAATACTAATTCCAAATCTTTTTTTCCTGCCATGTCATGTAACATAGAAACTTAAGTGCACAAGCTAATACAACTCCCTAGCAGGACCTGCTGTGGTAATCAAGACATGTCACGCTGTCAACTCACACTGATTAAAATTTTCCACGAGAAGAATAGAGTGGGGGCTTAATACTAAATGTGTGCCCTAGGTAATTTAAATGCAATTTACATGTAGACTATTTAATTTCAATATAATTTATGTTGGGTCTGAGGCTCCTGTGGGGGGGTTACGCCTGCAGGGATACAGCCCACACATGTACTTCCATGATTGCTTACTTTTTGTGTGTAGCTCCCTTCCACTATCTCAACGCCACTAGCCCTTAGTAGAGTGTGTGTGTGTGTGTGTGTATGCGTGTGTGTGTGCTTTTATGTCCACAGCTTTCTCTTCTCTTCCCAAAGCGCAGTTAAAATGGGTTTCTCTGCAGAAGGTTATTCATGTTCAGTCTCAGAGCTTAACTCATTTCAAAGTTCAACACATTAAAAAAAAGGATAATAAACTGTTATGTTTCATCTCAGCAAATAAAATGACCATTAATGGTGGCTGCTACTCTGGTTGAGATGGGTTGGACATGTGCAAAGGAGGAATGGAGGATATATTGGACAAAGGATGTTAAAGATGGGACTGCAAGGTAAGATGATATGAGGACGACCACGGAGAAGATTCACGGATGCAGTGAAGGACAACATGCAGAGGGCTAGTGTGATAAGTGTGGTAAGGACAGGGTGAAATTGAGGCAGATGATCCGCTGGGTGACCCTTAAAGAAGCAGCCAAAAGGAGGAGAAAAAGAAGATATAAAAAAGATGACAAATGGAGATAAAACTGGAAAACAATCAGAGAGTAGCACCCTGCTGCACTGTCAGTCTGTAAACTGCCCTGTTAATCCTAAGCCATTTTGCCAAGAGTCAGAAAACAAAGGAATCAAGAAAATCAACCAATAAATTGTTCTTTTTTTTCTCTGTAAGTAAGGTAGCTTGGCCATAGAGCTTTGTTATTTTTTAACTGCCAGTCAGCAAAACAGCCGACTATAGCCCTATACAATAAGTTAGTCAATCAGTCAGTTGTTCAGTTCATTAAGTCAGATCAGAGCTGTCAGATTGAAGCTGTCTGGTTAAATAACTCTCTTTACACCTCATTTCCCCTCTCTAATTCAGAGCCAACAAGGACACAGACCAAGTTGGGTCAGAAAAGAAGGTGATACATTTTTTTGTTTTTTAAGTCACCTGACAATAATATTACTTATTATGTTATTTACTGCTTACATATAACTAAATTGCCTTTAATTGCATAATTTAATCGATTTGCTAGTTAGATGCGTAGCATTTTTTTTTTAAGAAAAATAAGAAATCTGATGATCTTCACCTGAGCTCATCAGAAAGTATCTCAGCGTGAGGGTGGCTGCCAAGAAGCCTTTCTTACACTTAAAATATAAAGCACATTTTACAGCAATACAACTGAAAAAAAGAAAGCCTGATTAACTAGTAAGAAGTTATGCCCCAGTAAAACACATTCTTGATTATAAGCCACAAACTTTCTGCTATATACATTTAGCAGTTTCGTTTCTTGACAGCCGGTAGTTTGATAACTCACAAGGAACTATTTTCTTTGACCTTTACAAATTTTTGCACTCAGCAGCAACTCAGCAAACTCTCTTCACTTCCTCACTCATCGTCCTCGACTTTCAACCTTTTAAAAATTTTGTTTGTGTTGTTTTCTTGCTTGTGCTGCTTTTATTCTTCATCCTTTCCTTATGGTTTGTTGTTTAACGCATTCTATTCAAGTATTGGTACATTAGAAGAAAACTTTCTTGTCAGAACTATGTGAGTGCATTTATTCTTCTGTGCCTACTCTTCTGTGCAGACATTCTGTAGTGTCTAAATGAAACAAAATAGCTATGCAGAAATGAAACAAATCTTAATCACTGCTCCCTTTTGTGGGAGTACAGATACACACCACATTCATGTAAGACATAGGCACAGTAATTTCTCCACTTTGGCATGCAGCACACATCCACAACCATAGGGAATTTCACCCCTCTTCTCAGTATAACTGATTATACCTCTATCGGTCTACTGAATCTCAATCTCTCTCATCTGTGTCAAATTGCATCTTCAAATACCGACTTAATGATCCTTTAAAAAACATTGTATACTACACAGACTTCTCATGATGCCACTGACAGAATTTTTTATTTTAGTTCATTTTGTAATCATAGATTACTTGCTGTGATTCTGTTTGTACTTCTCAGTGGTCCTTCACAGAGAATATCCAGTCACATTCTTACATGACTGGGATTTATATCTTTTTGTGTGCCAAGTTCCAGGGGTCATACGTGTATTTTTGCTCTAAAAGTTTTTTATATATTTATTTTTCTCACAGTCTCAGTTAGTCTCAGTTCCAAACGTCCATTGTCCTCCAAGTGCTCTTCACCTTTTTGACTCACCAAAAGATGTCTATCCTACTTTACAATGAAATATTGGCATAGTGTTGAAAATACTGCACTGGCTAGCTTAGCATCTTGGAAACTCAGAAAAGAAACAAGAGGTCAGCAGTCTGAAATGTTTCAGTTCAAAACCCTGTTAGTTCAATATTTTAATTGCAATAGGTGGATGTTTTGTACTGACAGAAATGAAGATGTGGGAGAAATTATCATCATTATCACCATCACCGAAACAAATGTTTAACTTTTTCTCACTTTTTTTTGGCTTGTCATAACAGTGCACTTGCTCTCCTTCTGTAGATAAAACAAAACAACATAGGCGTAAAAAAAAGAAAAAAAGATGCAGTTACTAATACATAGCGGTAATTGTGATTAATGTACCATTACTTATAAAGCTGCCTACCTTCACCTTGTTTGTTTTGGAGAAATGAAATGTAATTACATTTTTGCTCTGATCCTTAAAAGTACTGCTTTTAGCTGTCCAGTTATCAGATTACAAATTGAGCATGAAAGTTGCAGAGGTTTCTGAGTATCTTTTGGAAATTGTTTAATAGTTTTGGGGAAACATTGACCAAGAAAGCATTGTAGACCATACTCAGGGGTTAAATTCAAACTTACAGATATGGTTTGTCTGAAGACATTTTTTTTTTACCTACTTTTATAAATGTATTTATCAATATGATTTTTTCTTGTGCAAATTAAATGTACCATTTATATAAAGTTATAATTAATTAAATTTCAGTAACAGTATTTTTTTGTTTGTTTGTTTGTTTGTTTTGAGGGGGGGGGGGTCCTCATAACACATTCCCTTGAGAAAAATGAATAAATAATTAATGAATAAAATTTTGCATCTTTATGAATCAATAAGATTATTGTCTTGGAAATTCTAAGAAATAAAAGCATGAGTTCTTGAGCAAAGACAATGAATAATTTGTACACTGAGTGATGGTCCTTGCCCAAATATCATTTTATACTATATCCTGTCCTGTCGCTTGACCTGTTGGCTGTTGACCTGTGCTAGCCATGATTCCATAACGGCTCAAGGGCTGTTATTCTGTAGCTGACTGTGACCCTGAATAAAAAGTACTTTCTACTACATCTCACTACATCTTTCCTTCTCCTTCACTATCTAACGTTTTTCTTTTATCGTTCCGTTGTGGTCATGGTAAAGTAGCCAAAGAGAGATCAAGACGATAAAAACAAAGGGCACGCACACTCACACAACTTTCACTTTTTAAAATTTGTTTACCCTTTATTTACACAGTTTGTCCCATTGAGACTCAATGTCTCAGAGAGACCCGAGAGGCCTGTTTCAGGCAAAAATATTAAAATATGGCAATTAAAAAAGGTTGTACTTTCTATTACAGTTCAGGTAATAAAGCGGTAATAGTAACAAGGCCGAAACAAGAACATAATAATGTGGTCATTTCTAAGCTATTACTACTATTACAACGTTATTACTAGCTAGATAATAAATAATAAAATAGCTAAAAGTGATCCCTACATGTGGTCAAGAATGGTGGACTTCCCATATAAGAATGTAACATCACAGCAACACAAATACACAAAAACCTACAAATACTTTTTGTTTGTGTGTGTATATGAAAAATACTTTGTATTTCTTATATTTCACATGTGCAAACAAAGTATGAATGAATTTGTTTCAAGTGCAGCACTTACCCATATACTCAAAAATGGGAAAATTAATGCAGTATCGCATGTCTGAACTCAGCACATTGCATTTTTTGGGAAAGAATGTGCAATTTGCAAAAAAAAGGGGTAAAATTCAGAAAACATGGACTTATATAATGCATTTACAAAATATAGAACACAACCAAATCCATAAATGACTTCCAAACAGAGAAAGTCTGGAAGTCACAAATATTTGCATTACATTGCATTGATTGACAGTTATCCACAAGACGTTGTGGGGATATGATGCAAACAAATAGCTCCAGCTAACACTGAAATTGTGCATGAACTATGTGAAAAAGAATAGCAGGTGAAGTTACTTATGAAGACCTGTAGTCTGCACATGGAGCATTATTGTGAAAATACAGCACTTGATTTTATACTAGCTGACTTGTAAAAATGCTGAAAGAACAATCGTCATACAGTTCTAGCACCTTAAAAAAAGAATTTAAGTCTACATTTCAAATATATTGCATATTACATCAAACAAACTCGATCCATAATGACAAAAAAAGTACTGTTCTGATATATCTGACCAATTTGTATTGAAATGTTTTTGTTTTGTTTTTTTCGTGTTTTTTTCATGTTTGTTTTTTTTTTTGCCTGTCCCGTTTGGTTCTTTTGCCATTAGAATTATTGTTTAAAGGTGAAGAAAGATGCCCAACGGATTTACTTTACCAAATTGACCATCCCAGCCTTGCCGTAATGATCTATTTGATTCACCTTTTATTGTTTATTTTATTTTTTATTTTCACTTGTTAGATATGGGACAGACTTGAATGAGGAAAAGAAAAGGGAGAAAGAAAGAGGGAAAGAAAAACTGCAGAGCACAGGCACGGGGATAAAGGGCAAAAAACAAAAACCAACAAAATAAGCGGACAAAAGAAATACATATATCAATCACCTGGATCACCTGTTGAGAAAGAAAGAAGAAAAAAACAAAATACTAAATATTAAACATTATTGTGCAGCATGCAAGATCGACAGCGCACAGTGTGCTTTGAGGTAGGAGCCAAAAAGGGTGTAGTTTGTGTGTGTGAGCACCCGTGTGTACACCTGTGAGCATGAATGTGCTTGTTTTTAAAAGGTTCCTTCATGTAATGATCTGCTAGAGGGTGTGGGGAGCCACTGCCTCGTCCTCCAGGGCATGAAGCAGATATGGAGGAGATCAAAACTCCAGACATCCAGAGGCCCTCAGAACACAAGAGACCAAGGAAGACCAACAGAGGGGCAGCCGCGCCACTGTCCCAGAAAGAGCTGAGGAGAGTCCCAGATGAAGGGTCGCTCAGCAGCCCCGGAGCAGAAGCCAGGGGGGGTTGCAGTGACGTGCCCGTAAGCTCCGCCGGCAGCCATCTGTGCCAGAGTGACCAAGCCCCAGGCCGAGAGGCCGAGGGCACCCCACCCCCGAAGTGGCCCGAGCGAGCCCCAGGCTCCAGGCCCCGACAAGCAGCCACCAAGGAGTGAGCCGGTGTGTACCTGGACGCCCATCCCCGGACACAAAGAACCACCAACGCACCGATGTCTTGTTTTTATTTCATGTTATTATGTTGGGTATATTACATTTTCTCGGAAATGAAAGAGGAAATAGAAAAAGAACAAACAGCTGTTATGAGAATTTTAATTACTCTTTAATGTTGAACATTAGTGAAAGACGGCATTATTAGGCTATGTGTCAGAGTCAGAAAAATATGAGCACTTGCATATGTGTATAACACATTGTGTTGAGTTATAGCCCTTATTATGACGCCCCAAATGCCACATTGTCACCATCGAGAGTTTCCTTTTCCCACCCCGTTGATTTATAATGGAGATACACAGTTAAATACCTAAGGACAAATTGTCAGTCTTCTGCCAGCAGCATGAACAGTTTGCAGTAGAAGGCCATAAACTGGATTTATGCTAGGAATGTTGCTGAAAGTGAGGAAGATGAAATGACACAGTGAGCAATGTCTATAAAGCTGCACGCATGTTACCTTATTGAGCATTTTGTAGCATTTTCTGACTTGTCCTGTATTGAAGAATGAATTTATGATCTGTGGGTTTTGTTTTGGGATTCCGGGGGTTTGTTAAACTTTTTCAATGTTCAGGTTATTGATATTATCTGTTTGCTGTTCTTGGTAGCATCTGTTGTCTGTTCTTGAATTTTCATTTATTTATAGCATTTGCATTTCTTATAATTTGCATTTCTTCCTGTTGTATTACTGTCTCATCCTTCTGTGTAAATTCCTCTAGGTTTAGCTAATTCATGTGTAACACTGATGTGTTTCAAATACTCTAAGTTCAAAAGGTACTTCACCCAAATTTGATGCAAAAGAGCTCAATGATTTGGACGAGTAGGTTCGGCTGCATACAGGAGAGGCAAACTTAATGAGACTCAGGCAACTGTGAGTTTTGAAGAATGCCGGCTTTGTATTTTCCTCACCCAGAAAACAAAAGAAAAGAAAATATGACAAACATACAAAACATTACGAATAAAAGTGTCTCTTTTTGGTACCAGTATTTTCCTCAGTGACAACCCTGTGGCACAATCACAGTAATCACTTTAAAAAAAGAAACCTTACCTGGGTGCACCCTTCTAAATGTACAAATTCACTTTCAAAATGAACCACAATCTCAATTGCTAAGATCCAAATGGCAGCATTTGTTTGCAACTTCATAGACTTTGTTAACAAATTGCAACAACCATTAAGCTGGAAAAGTGGATCCAACCGCCCACACCCACTTCCCTTCCTGTTCGTGGGATGTATAGAGTCCGTAAAAAGTCCTTAAAATAAACCATCCGTAAGTCCCAGGGGGATGTGTGTGAAGAAGGGGAACAACAAGTTCAAAGTGGCGTGGTGTGTTTCTGTTTTGTTGCAGCTGGCCTACCACACTCTGCTGTGCAGCACAGAACAAAGTCAGCTGGTCCTTCAACGGGGTTGGCTCGCCATCGATTACAGGATCCGTTGCAATGCATCAAAAGGAAGATACAAAGGGAAACAAAAAACCTGACCTGTCAATGACAGTGTCATAGGACATATTAAGTTCTCATAAAATCACAGTTCAAAGTCCTATCACCTAAAATGTATTATTTGCAACGTTACCCATGTTACAAATTGAAAATAAACAGTAAAAAACACGATCTGTGCATTTGCTTCAAATGCTGTTTTTCAGTAAATTGAATAAAGTTTTCCACAAAATATTTTTAAACAATTATCCAATAAACACTGGAACATTTTTCTTGCAAAATGCACTTGTGAGTGCACAAAATTGCACTCATGAAAAGCGCAGATAAACAATGAACTATTAAAATACTTTGCTCACCGATCTCAGAAAAGAAAGGCGGAGCAGCGCGAGATGGCGCAGGAAGGATGAAATGGCGCCGACCTTCGTCGACCAAACAATGTAAAAGGAACCAGCTAGTTACTTGTCTTAGCAGTACACATACAATAAAACGATCTTTCATAAGCAGCGAGTGCTAACTCTCCCCTTTCTATTACTTTTTTCCCCATACATCGTTTCAGTAAATCGCCGTGTCTTTTTCCTCGCTAGCGTGCTCATGGAGGGTTCGCGAGAGAGGAGGAAAAGCCTGTGCTCTCTCAGACGGAGATGGCAGGCGGGGCCCTGCACCACGTTTCAGCAGCTCATTGGCTTAGAGCAACTCACATCTACACCAGAGCAGTTAACTCTTTAACTGCTGCATCTGTGGCTTATTCACTCTAAACAGAGTGTAACTGCTAAGATTAATGGTCTTTTTTTTTCATTTTGGTATATTTTATCCAAGCCATCCTTAAATATGGGTTACACATGTATCTTCATTTCCCCCTATTTTCCTCACTTCCTTTTTAAGACCACTTGAAAAATGGCAAAAAAAATCAGATTTTGCATAGTTTGATGTGGACATTTTGTACTGTGACATTGTCCTGTTGAAAAACCCAGTCGTCACACAGACGAGGGCCCTCAGTCATGAGGGAAGCTCTCTGCAACATCTGGACATAGCCAGCAGCCGTTTGACACCCCTGCACCTCCTGAAGCTCCATTACTCCACTGAAGGAAAAAGCACCCCAGACCATTATGGTGGTAATAATAATAATGGATTGCATTTATATAGCGCTTTTCAGGGCCCTCAAAGTGCTGTACAATTCCACTATTCATTCACTCTATAATTCACACACTGGTGGAGGCAAGCTACAGTTGCAGCCACAGCTGCCCTGGGGCAGACTGACAGAAGCGAGGCTGCCATATCGCACCTTCGGCCCCTCTGGCCGTCACCAGTAGGTGGTAGGTGAAGTGTCTTGCACAAGGACACAACGACCAAGACTGTCCGAGCCGGGGCTCGAACCGGCAACCTTCCGGTTACAAGATGAACACCCAACTCTTTGAGCCACACTGATGTGTGGAGAAAACATCTCAGGTGGGATCTGCTTGATGCCACTAACATTGGAAACCATCAAGAGCATCAGGGTTACTTTTTTTTCTCATCAGAGAATAAAACTTTCTTCCACCTTTCAGTGTCCCATGTTTGGTGCTCTCTTGCAAAGTCCAAACGGTCGGTTCTGTGGCTTTCAAGGAGACGAGACCTTTGAAGACGTTTTCTGTTTGTGAAGCCCTTCAGTCTCAGATGCTGCCTGATGGTTATGGGGCTGCAATTTCACTGGTAACGGCCTTAATTTGGGTTGAGGATCGTCCAGTATCTTGATGGACAGCCAATTGGATTTTTGGGGGTCTTCCACCTGACTTTTTTGTTCCATAAGCCTCAGGATCATTTAAGAAATTCCAAATGACTGTCTCACTGTGTCCCATCTCAGCAGTGATGGTGCACAGTTTTGGACAGATTTGGCCTTTTAAAGGCATGTGGTCCTAAACTTTTGATCAGCTGTAAAATAGCCAGTTTCAGTTAAAGTGTTGTTTTCAATAAATTGCAAGCTCAAAAATATTTTGTCTCTCTCCCATTTCTTCTTGCTGAATGTTGAAGCTCTACTTGGAACCTTGTTAAGAATTGGGACTGTATTTGTCTCTAATGTCTTACGGTATGTTTAGGAACTGACTCCTGCAATAGTCAATATAGTTACTGCTTCTGACATGGCAAGACAAGGACATTTGCTGATTTTAAGTGAAATAAGTGGGTGGTTTCTGAGTTAAACCTTCTCTACTTCGATTCAAGTTACTGAAATGATTACCAGTGAGAGTAACAAATACTGTTAGTTGACATATGACAGGAAGGTAAATATATTAGAGGCTTGCCTAGGAGTTTAGAATATCCATAACTAGGGCTGCCACAAACGATTATTTTGATAGTCGACTAGTCATCGATTATTTTTGCGATTAGTCGACTAATCAAATCATGCATCCATTGGACGTACAGCTTATTGCACCAGCATGCATCTGCTCTTATATAACTATCATTAGCTTACAGCTTTAAGTGTTTAAGGTATGTGCTAACTAAAAATAAAGACAAGATCACAGTCTATTAAATTTTAATGAAATTTGCAGATTGTTTCGGTGAAGTTTAATAAACTCCTTGCTATCTCAAATATAACGGGACACCAGAATATGTTCTCGAGCATCTCACACTTCTGATAATCAGCTGTCTGCTTGACGTTTATTCAGCTGTGTAAAAACTTTAACTTTAATCTCAGCCAAACCGATTTACTCAGGAACAAATAAAATACTAAAAAAAAGCCAAACAATAACATTGTTAAGTTATCTAAGTGACTTATGTATGTTTAACCTGAGTAGCGAAAGATGGGGGTGGGTTTGAAAACGATTTGCTGGGAGTCCGGTGTTCTCACGGGCTCTAGTGAGCCTTGCCCCCGGCTAGCTATCGAGCTAGTGGGTAACAGACGTCTCCGAAAACGGAGCGCTTTTGAAAATATGTGGTGTCTTGATAAATTGAGCAGATATTTGAGGTTTACACAGCTACATTCTCGCCTGAAAATATGTTAAACGTTTATTTTGTGACCCAGAAAGAATAATAAGAGTAATATTAAAACTAACTAGCTGCCACCATTGTTGGAAACTGAGCTGGGCTGCGCTATGAATTCTGGGACAGAGCTTCTTCTTCTTCTTTGGCGTTTAACGGCAGCTGGCATCCTTGTACATGCAGTGCTGCCATCTTCTGTTTCAGTCCGTTATTACACTCTTAAATTCTACTACTTATTCAAGCATCTTTTGTGATCTTACAAAGCTTCAAACGATGCATCGACTATTAAATCAGTCGTCGATGATTTTGATAGTCGATGTAATCGTGACTAGTCGACTAATCGTGGCAGCCCTATCCATAACCAACCTTCAGCGATTCCTGTATGGATGCCCCTTAAAAATGGTCTTGTCAAGTTGCTGAATAGATGGCGACAAAAAGATGCTCATTTATGTGTAAATTTGAAGTATAAAAGTGTATCCCTTCTAAGCATATTTTAAGGGTTTATTCCTGTTAACCTTGGATGGATCCATCACAGCTAAAGAAAAACAGACCAATCATTCTTTCAACATACTCACTTTCATAAACCAACAGAGACGTTTATAGGAAATTTCTCGAAAGTAATCATTGATGCCACAGTAACAAGGTGTATTGTATTTATTTTTCAACTGGTGAAAAGTTGAAAAGACAACTTTTCATCATTCACATTTTAACCAAATTGAGGTGGTGTGTTTTTGTGAACATCTTTTCAAAGCCTTAAAAAACACGTTTTGAATCTTTTACCTTTTACCCACATCTGTGGTCACAAATGATAAAATCTCTTTTAATAAGGTCTCTGGGTTGGGTAAGCTTAAATGTCAATTGTCTGTGTAGAAACTGACTTGTGAAAATGGAGTGACGTTGATCGAGCAAAAGCTGAAGGTGTTAAAAAAAAATTACGCTGGGACACTGTGATAAAAATCAGACCGTGCACCAGGTTTCCAGTGTTCTGAGCCCTCATCTGCAGCAAACTCTGCAGCTCCAGCACTTACTCTGAATTTCAAAAATAACATGTCCTTAATGACCTCACTCCCACACCATAGCCTGCCTTTCTTCTTCACTTTACATTTGAACTCTATTAGGCTAATATTTATGCCTGTTTAACATGAAAGCCTCTGCCACTCTCCAAAAGTGACATCAATTTTCTTTTTGTGCAAACTGAAATTTGGGCCAAGCTAGTAACTCAAGAAACCCATGTCTTGGATTCATGATTCACTCGGTCTATTCATTCATTTTGCATCTCCTCTCATAGACACATTCATCCAAGACTGTTTGCAAAGCTGTTTCATTGTGACAGTAATACCAATATGCCCCTTTGGCACTGTGTATAAACATTTTCATGTCAAATATGCCACTTTCCAGTTGTAATAAATAAGAGTGGCAGTAGGCAACAAAATTGACGTGGAACACATTTCTACTTTCAGTACAAATGTAGCACAAATCTATACACACACAAACAAACACTCATATAAGGCAACAGGAGTACTGTGCTACACAGCACCAACTAGGGAATCATTATGTAATATACCATATATCAAAGTCACCCCTTGAGCGACTTCAGGGATAATTGATACAACAAAGGATCACACTGCCTGAGCCATAGGAGTCACCCAGAGTAGCTCCTAAATCACTGCAAGTCAGCATGACACATTATGGCTACTTTTGCTTTGCTGTGTGCCATTTGATATAATTTAAAGGAGCGGCAGATTTACAAAGTTTCTCTGAAAATGTTTATTCACAGCTGGGGCTATATTTCTATTAGGCGCATATGTGTGTATCTGGAACAACAAAGCCATAAAATAATAATCTCACAGTATGATGACAGTTAAGAAGACATTACATAGTGCCTATTCAAGGAATTTTAAATACCCATACATAATAATATGTACTGCTCACACCGCAGAAAGTAGGATATAAATGTACTGGTGAAAACATGAGCAGTTATTTACCATAGAAAGTCACAAATTTTTCCAATATAACATGACATTCAGTACATGCTGAGCTGTGATAATTGGTGATAATTACACTCAATTTTATTTGACAGGAGACAATAGCCTGGACAGGAACAACGCAATGAATACTATTTCTTTTAAATCAGAAGACTGTGTTTCTATAAAATTATTAACTTAAAGCATTAACATTATTTAACAGATGAATAAGGTTTTTTATGCTTTCGTGTTTATATATTGTCATGGTCCTGGGTCGGTGACCCAGCGTTTTGAGTCTATTGTTATTATTTTCCAGTTTATTCTGATTTTGTATTTGTTCTTTGGGTTCGGTTTATATATATATTTATATATATATATATATATACATACATATATATATATAGTGTGTGTCTGCCTGTGTAACCTGGTGAAATTTCTGTGTCTCTGTCTCTGCTCAGCATTCTCCGTGACATTTTTGCTCTTCGTCCCGTGTTTGTATGGTTTCAAGTTTGTTCTTTAGTTGTTCCCAGTTTAGGTTTTGTTTTGGTTTTGCCCTCACTTTTGTTGTGTACACTGTCTGTAATAAAGCTCACTCGCATCACAGCCAGTGCCAGCATTTTGGGTCCTTATTCTCACTACACCACACGACTGCTGCCGCAGCCGTGACATATATGCTATTTGGAAAAAACAAAAACAAAAAAATTAAATAAATAAATAATCGATCATAATTAGGATTCACAAAGGAACTTCATACAAAAAATACATAAATACATTCATCCGTATCTTAAGCAAAATTTAAGAAAGACAGGAAAGCAAACAAAAAAAAATAGAAGAAAAAATGTTACGGCAACAAAGAGTTTTAAAGACGTCAACTAAATCAGTGCCCACTTATTTAGTACATCAGAAAGAATTTTATTGAAGAAATATTCTAACTGACCTCTAAAATACAAAAAGAAAAAAAATGTTTCTGGCATGTAGCTCTCATCATCCCTTCTAACAGGGTCCTTTTGCGTTTTTCAGTTCTGTATCTAAATCCTATGTACATTTTTTTCTCTCTCTTGACAAAATGTAGAAATTAAATTGTAGAAAAGAAAACACAGATTCTGTCATTAATAATGATTTGGTCGTTATCAAAGACAGCTACTTGTTTACATTGAAAGAACAGTCAACAGTTTTGGGGGGAAAAGTAGGTGTCTCTTAAATTTTCTAACCTTTATTTGCTTGTGCTGAGGACAAAAAAGGTGGTACACATTTTTGTTGTGACATGGGGCAGACATAATTATTTAATGTTTGACCCACTTCTTTTGCTTATTGTCATTATAATAATATTAGGCAATTCAGATTTAAATCAAAGACATCCTTGTTTGGTTAGTTGGTGAATCCATACAGACAGTAGATGCAGGATAGTTATCAGTCTCTGTGTTACCCAATAACAAACTGGCGGCCTGTCCAGGGTGCACCCCTTCTTCTTCCCCTATGACAGCTGTGATAGGCTCAAGCCCCACTGCTACCCTGAGTTGAATAAGGGAAAGAAAGTGGATGGATGAATGGTTTGGTCTACTTAAAATAAAAAGTTCATAATGTCAAGGAGCAATCTCAAGTCAAGCATTGCATGAATTTAATTTAGAGAGCTGAGATACAGACATCTTTTGCAGGCAGAAATCCTGTTGATTTTCCTGCAAGTTCAGAGGTAAGGATAAGAGTAACTGAACACAGCAAATTAAATATTTAAGGAATTCAAGAGAGGTTATAGAGCAAGGATGAGCAAGCGAAAAAGAAATTGCTTCCTGACATCTTTACCTCATGTGTTATGAAACTCTACCCAAGATCCTGGTTTAAAACAGATACATGATGCTTAATTATTATTGATAACACATATTAAGGTCCCTATGAAGGACACTAAAGGTAAAGTTCAGAACAACACACGGCACCTTATTCCAAAATGTTGACAGAAGCAGACAGATAACTGGAACACTGTCGAAATTCAAAACACCAGGTTGACCATACATGTTCAGAGGCCACTGAAGCCACCAAACCGATGCAGGCACACCAACCTGATTGTCAGAAATTACAAGAGAGAAGAAGTGCAGCTTTGCAAAACACGACTATCTGGTGAGTCAGGAAATAAACTTATTTATTTATTTATTCGCTCTGTCAAACTCTGACTTTGATGTGTCAGTCTGTCCTTGAGTGTTTACACTTAGAGCTACGCAATTATGAGTTAAGGTTTGTGCTTGTGATTAATGGAAGATTACCATCACAGTTTAAAGAAAACAACTTTAGAGGCTGTTAGAAAAAACAGATAAATCTCAGGTCATATCCTTTGTCCTTCCATCTATTCACTTCCTTTTTTTTTATCACTTTTTCTGGCTATACAGCAAGAACCTACTCCTTTCTGCAGTGAAAATAAAAAATGAAATGTATTTACTTATTCAGATAACTTATATTATTTTTTTAAGGCAAGATTAGTAGATCATTGCACTGGCTAAGCAGATGACAGGTCTTTTGGACTGCAATCAAAATAGTCATTAACCTCAATAAATGATCCTTTTTATGCAAGTCATACTGCCTCAGCACCTTCATTTAGAACGCAATTAAGTTTCTGACACCTGAATGGAGGACATTATAATGGCTAAGATGAGTTGACATTTTAAAGATATCACTACTTTGGGAAATGAAAGATATTCTCATGTTAAAAAAAGAGACAGGAAGTAAAAGCAAGAAAACTGATAAATAAAATATTCTTAAGTGTAATTACACCACCGCCTCATGACTGAGTGATATGCCACTCTTTTTGT
Source organism: Simochromis diagramma (assembly GCF_900408965.1). Taxonomy (NCBI): domain Eukaryota; kingdom Metazoa; phylum Chordata; class Actinopteri; order Cichliformes; family Cichlidae; genus Simochromis; species Simochromis diagramma. The sequence continues at coordinate 17,404,402 of NW_024387245.1, read as the reverse complement.
CTGAGTGAAGCAACCATTTTCAGCCTGCTTTCACCTGGATATCTTATAATTATCAGTTGAAGTGGCTGGTTGTAAACACACTGCTTACTACACTATTTTGAGTGTCCTCTCTATATTCCTGTCTGTTCCAGCTCCACCATCTTCCCCTCCCGCTCTCTTTTAGACACTGCCTGCATTTTCTCAATAAATAATCTGCCTCCATTAGCCATGAATGAATAATGGCTATATTTAAGGGGCTATGGGAAAGCAACATCTTTTTTGTTCCACCTGTTAAAGGTTGAAACAGAAATATTTCTGTGGGAACTGTCAAGATGTAGCAAAACTCAAAATTAAGTTTAACATTCATTTGCCACTTTAAAGTGCTTTGAATCCAAGAACAGCAGTAGTTTCCAAGTCACAGTAATTTTTGCTTTTTTAGCTATTAGTCACAAGGATTTACTTGGTTTTCTTCATTTTATGTATCTATTCCATACAAAGAAGTCTTAGGGCCACATTAAGAAAAAAAAAGGTTTTGATCATTTTGAGAATAAAGCTGAAATTTCAAGATTAAAGTCTTGATTCTATTTTGAGAAAAAAGTCTAAATACAATTATGAGAAAAAAAGTCAAAATGTGGAGATTACAGTTGTTGTTTCAAGACAAACTGCAACAGTTGAGTTACCTCTGAGTTAGTGAAATTGCACTTCAGAATCGGCTTTAGTGACAAGGAGAGATATGATTTCTCTTTCAGCACATAAACACAATTGTGGTGACAAGTATAAGGAGTAAAGTGAAAATGGTGAAGGAAGCTACATCTAGTCAGATTGAAAAGCACACAAACTTGGAACAGGGGATTTGTGCAAAAGGAAATGGCTGGTAATGGACAGATACAAGGTTATCAATGGTTACACCCTAATGCAATAAAGAGGAGGAATGTTGTATCAGAAAACAGCTGATCAGTTTGTTTCACTCATCTAACTCATCTAAACAAGGCATTTTGTAGAATTTTGTAGAGACTATATATAAAGCAAATGTGACAATTTGTCTTGAATGAAATTCCACTGTGGGCACTGAGTCAGAACAGTGTGTGTGAAATACAACAACAACAACATCAACAAAAAAACAAACAACAAATGCTCAGCTTCACTTTAGTATTTTTTGTTTTGGTTTAATGGATATAGCTGAATTACTGCTTCATAAATACCCTCAAATAAATACTACTTTATATATTCTCTACCACGATATTTTGCTTTGTGTTTTTGTGGGGTTTTTTGTTTGTTTTTTCATTTCCCTTTTGTAGTTCCCCCATTAGGCCGGGCTTTTGTTTTTTATGTTCTAACCTCATAATAGTATTGATGACCTGCTAAAACCCTTTGTGATACTGTTGCCATATCAATAGACTCAGTATTGTGTGGGGTTAATGAGTACACATTCACTTTGACCCTTAAAGTGTTTAGCTTAAATACACAGATACAATACACACACTCATCACTCACATGAACACACAAATGCGGCAGCACTTTCATTGATGATAAGTGTGTGCCTAGGGTATTTTACAGCAGCACATCTATTAATCAGTATAAATACAAAAACCCAGATGAAAATAAAAGAAATATGCACAGCTTGAGTTTGACCAAAGGGCATCATGCTGAGTTATTCCCTAGAGTTTATTACTGTAGGAGCCATATTAATCAATACATAAACACAGTCGCCTGCTGGTGAAGGGGAATGAATCAAGACCATTAGGTGTTTATGTGTGCACATGGATTTGATGCATTGGTTTTATATTGAGGCTGCAATGTAATTTCTTTTAACAGTAATGAGTTACATTTGATAGTTTTACACATTTGTTACTGCAAGCTTAGCAGTTTTTTGTTACTGTGCTTAGCTCTCGTCTACGACTCAACCTCATCTAATTTAGATAGACAGTGGGGTGTAACACATAATGTTAATGTTTTTCATTTCATAATTATGATGAAAACAAGTTAATGACCGTGTAGACAAAAATACAGTGTATAAAAGGATTTGGTCTTTATTATTCAGATCCTATCCAGGAAAATTCTGTCAGAATGCAAGCATAGAAGCTACAACTTTAGTGTAACATTAGAAAAAATATTCCAGTATCACAGAAATTGACTTATCAATTAGTGCTTGTTGTACTTTATGTCAGGGGCTTTACTAAAAAACAAAGCAGCCAAGATTTCCCCCCAAATTAACAGTATGCTACTTGTAAACAGGATTCAATTTTTTTCCTTTTTTGACCAACTTTAAAGACAGTTTAATTTTATCAGTCTTGGCACTCTAGGAAATCTGAATTAAACACTAAACTGAGTGGGGGTAGAAATTAGTGTTACTGAGGCATTTATCTCCTGCTTGCTATTTTTAAATACACTGTGTGCATAGTGTATATATATTTGCATTTATAACAGATGCAAATATACACACTTGGTATCAAGTAAAACACTTTTTTTCCCGTTTGTCCAAACAAATGGATAAAAGAATCTTTTATTTGTCTACTTTAGAACAATTCAACTCTGACTGCTAAGAGGCATGTCATCCCCTCTTAACTTTGCAGTGTTACAAATTGTGAGTTATTCCCTCAAGCAAAGTCTGCAGGATTCTGGAGCTCTGGAAAGTTTTCAGAGAGTGCTCTAAAAGTCCATGGGAGCCCCAAGCTGTTTCAAGTTTTGCACAGGTATTCTTTTGGTTCATATCTCCAAGAATCCTGACCTGTGAAGTGGATATGTCAGTGATAAACTGACACTTAAGCTGTTACAGTTTTTCTCCATTGGTTTGGCTCATTTCTTGAAACAGAAATTACATTCTCAAAATAACATGGACAAACCTCCAAACCTCTTGGCAACTGTTCACAACAGAATGGCATTTCTCATTCATTTTATCAAATGGAAAATGCCTTAGTACATGTCTCAATTGTCTCAGTGCATCTTTGCAAATGATTTAGTACAAGTAGCCTACAGTTATACAGTTAGCCCACATTTAGCACATTTTCCAAATGAATAGATCTTGTAGATCTAAACTGATTAGTTGATTCTCAGTCTAATGATCATTCCCTCCAAAACATGTCAGCATGATTTCATTGTATAAGTACTCGCATGCACAACTGTCTGTCCAATTGTCAAAATTGGTCAAGAACATAATACCATGAATACCATACATGAATTTCTTTGAATATTTGATAAATTGATGACAGTCATTGACAGTCAGGTGAAACTAGACTAACGAAGGGGGAGTGTGACACACAGGTGTGTTCCATGATTGTGTGCTGCCAAACACAGATATATAGAGCTTGACCAGAGCCAGTCCGATCTCTGAACATGGATAGACAAGGCCAAGCAAACGGACAAGGGGAAGTTCTTCCTCAAGGAAGAGGAGGAAGAAGGAGAAGGAGAAGAAGAGGAAGAAGAGGAGGACTGAGAATGCGTGGTGGAGGAATAGGGGGAAGAGGCCGAGGAGCGTGAAGACACTGTGCTGTCCCGAATGAAATTCGGGCCACAGTTATAGACCATGTCTTAAACCATGGCCTCACAATGGCAGAGGCAGGTCGTCGAGTGCAGCCTGTGCCTCGCTCTACAGTCTCCTCCATCATCCAAACCTTTCGCAGGGAAAACAGGTATGTACTCTATGTAATCTATGATGGAATTATGTTGTATAAGACAGGGCACTGTGCGTGAGGCAAAAAATGTGTAACTTACTGTAGATATTTTGTGTGCATCTGCCTACAGTAGTAGGTCTATACTAGCAGGTGGAGAGGACTAGTGGAATGTTTTGATACTAAATATGACAAGAAATATATTGAACAAACTACTGTAAACTATGGAATTACATAATTTATACAGTTTAGAGTAGTATTCCAGTCACTGTGCAAAGTTGCATTAGGATTGTGGTGAAGTTACTGTGAGTAAAACAATAATACAATTACACTGGTAACTTACTGTATTCTGTTCTTTGTGTAGGATTGGACGACAACCTCACGTGGGTAGCAGAGGAAAACTGCTCAATGAACAACAGGAAAGAGATTTGTAACATGGTGATGGCAAATAATGCCATCACATTGAGACAGATCCGTGATGCCATCCTTCAGGACAATCATATCCCAGAATATAAACACAATAAGCATCTCCACAATAGACCGGGCTTTGAAGAAGCATCAGATGACAATGAAACAAATCTACAGGGTACCATTTGAGAGGAACTCTGACCGAGTGAAGGAGCTGCGGTACCAGTATGTAAATGTAAGTCAGTTACTGGTTGTCTCTCATTATAACCTTACCTGTAATCACAGTAAGCAGTAGTTCACTTATTTGGTTTCAATACCTCCTTTACCTGATTTCAGAATCAGTATTTGCTTCATCTGACTTCAACAATTTCAACAGAAACCTGCAGTTTACTGTATGATACAATTCTCATTATAATCCTTATTTTGTTGTCTCCCAATCAAATCTATCTAATATTGTAGGTTTTACTGTAACATCTCAGTAAGTCATCAATATTTCCCACTCCCCTTTCTATCAAATACCCCTGCAGCAGTGTTGGTCAAGTTACTTGAAAAAAGTAATCAGTAACCAATTACTGATTACTTCCCCAAAAAAGTAATCCCGTTACTTTACTGATTACTTATTTTCAAAAGTAATTAATTACTTAGTTACTTAGTTACTTTTTAAAAACACGATTTACAACCTGAATAGGTGATAAAGCGATAGATCTTTCAGCCCAATTCTACTTTTTCTGCATAATCCATCATACAAAATGTAATCAAATGGAAAAGTCTCTTTTTTTAACTTGTTTTATCAGTTTTAATCTTTTAACTTTATGCATCAAGTAAAAATTAAACTATAAGCAACATTCTCTGACTTGAATAAATTAGTTTAACATTTAAAATTATTTTCTACACATTCCAGCACATAAAATAAAATATTTTTTGTGTTTACACTCAGTCTTTCAAATAGATGCAAGTAAAACACAGCAGAAAATAAAGTCAAAGACTCAGCGGTCCTGTTGCTCTATTTTCACCTGTAAAGCAGGACTGCGGTAGGCGGAGGTTTACCCTGGTGCAGGTGTGCCGCAGCGGTCAGTTGAAGAATCCGCGAGTTTCTCTGTGAGTTTCCCATTACGTCGTAGCGCACTCAGTGCTTGTTTAGGGGTTTTTTTTCGCTGTAAAAAGAAGTTTTCTTCCCACGCACGATGGACGCTAATGTTTTTGTCACTTTTTATGGAATCAAACTCAAAGTAAGGTCAGTACTTCCACACTTTAAACGCTGCACGCTCATACTCTCTCCCACAATCGATATGTGATCCATTGTTGATCTGCACACAGCTGTTGTCACGAACGGCGCACTCGCTTACGTCACTGTCGTGAGACATTCTCGCAAAAAATCACGGTTTTAGTAACGCAGTAACGCAGCGTTCCTACGGGAAAGTAACGGTAATCTAATTACCGTTTTTGCAATAGTAATCCCTTACTTTACTCGTTACTTGAAAAAAGTAATCAGATTACAGTAACGCATTACAAGTAACGCGTTACTGCCCATCTCTGCCCTGCAGTACTTCCTTATAGGCCTATCACTAGTTTAGAACCACTGGAGTAGTGGCCTGACCTGTGGGGGAGAACATGTAATTGTCTAACTGTAGTATATGACTCTTCTGTATGACTGATTTTATGTTCTTTACTCTATTTTAGAGAATAATGGCATTGGAAGGACATGAGACCCCTCACATCCTGGTGTTCGTGGATGAAGCTGGCTTCAACCTGGCCAAGGGCCGAAGACATGGCCGTAATATTATTGGCCACCGGGCCACAGTGGATGTCCCAGGTCAGCGAGGGGGCAATATAACTATGTGTGCTGCCATTTCTGAAAATGGTGTGGCCACTCACATCCCCAGTCTTGGCCCATACAACACACACAAGCTCCTCATCTTCTTGGATCGCCTTTATACCGATTTTATCCCTGAAAATGAGAGAGATCTCATAGGGCCTCACCTACCCATTTATGTAATTGTGTGGGACAATGTCAATTTCCACCATAGCCCACTCATTAGGGGCTGGTTTGCAACGCATCCAAGGATGGTCATGGGGTTCCTACCACCTTACTCTCCTTTCCTCAATCCGATAGAGGAGTTTTTCCTCTGCTTGGAGGTGGAGAGTGTATCAGCATCATGCTCAGGATCAGCCGTCCCTGCTCATACAGTACTCATACAATGCCAAAGGGACGATGCATTTTGGAGGCACTGACTATTCAGATTAGAAAGAAATGTAGTTTTGACACATGAGTGAACAGTTTTGGAAGAGATATGAGCTTTTGCAGGTGAGCTATAGTGTTGTGCTAAACTGTAAGAGTGTTTTGCCAAATGATCTTAGAGTTTTGAGAATGTAATTTCTGTTTCAAGAAATGAGCCAAACTAATGGAGAAAAACTGTAACATGTATAGCCAACAGTGAAAGAACTAACATCTATATATATATATATTTTTTTTTTTTACAGTCTTACATGATTTTCAGGTCTTATTTAGAGCTGTCATGCTTCACACATGTAACTTGTTTTTTCACCTTTTTTTTTTTTTCCCCCTGGCTTTTATCTCACTCATCAGTGTACTTTCTTACCTGTCTAATGGCATTTTTACAGAGATAGATGTAAACGTTGGGAACCCAAAAGTCAACATGGTTAGCGTGATAAAAGTGAGACGGTTTGGTTATGAGGGGGAGGGAAAATAGACGGGGGGGGGGGTGCAGAACAAGGGATGGGAAAATTGAACTGAGACAAGGCAGTGAATCACCAGAGGAGGGAGATGCAGGGCGTGTTAGACAAGTGAGGAAACGAAGGGCATGAGGAATTTAAAATTACGAAAAAGAAAACTAAGGGCTAAGAGTGAGGATAGATTTGAAAAGTGCAGACATAGAAGGAGACGAAGTAATGTGATGGAAGAATTAAATCCGTCTCACTCTTCATTTGCCCCCTTTAACCTGGGAACAGAGTGTTTCACCTGTGTGTATACGTGGGAGCGAGTGTGTGTCAAAGTGTTTGAAAGAAACTAAGCTTCTAACAGAATGTAGTCTCAGTCTTAATCCTTTTGTGTCTCCACACCTTATAATCAACCCATGCCCCCCTTTTCACTTTCCCCTTTTTTTTGTGCTGCACTGGCCAGTGAACAACCCTGCTGCTAAGTGTTTCAGTATCAATAAAAATGAGTGAGAAAGAGGGAGAGGAAAATTAAGGGAGAGAAAGAAATATAACTCGTAAATCCCCCTGGCCTAGGGGAGTACAGCACAGCATTAGGTACTCCAGGGGCTGCACAGTCATGCACATACTACATAAGAAGCCCTCTAGGCCTGTTTAAAGTGCGTGTCAGGTATACTTCATCAATACAAATAACTGTTGTAAAGCGTCTCAAAATACAAATGAGAATTGCTTTGGAATGAACGAGATTAACGAGAGAAATGTCACAAGGAGCACAAAAAGGAGAAAGGGAATAAGAACTAAATTGCAGCCGTTGGCAGGTGTTGTAGTCAGGGCGGCACCAAGTGGTCAGCCATTGATAATGGCTGTAAGATAACAACGTTTTTAAAACTACCCTTTGATGATTTATTGCAACTTAAAAACAACTAGCAGCATACTGTGGGTTTTAAAAAACTGGGCAAAATGTTTTTAGCAAGGTATGGATCATGTGAAGCTCTTGATGGGTGCAAAACAAGGAAAACAGAAAAACGACATTCAGTAGTTATCTTCCACTGTGTTACTGGATGAGACACATGGATTGTGGGCTAGTTTAATTTAATGGTGTCTGTCTTCAGGGCAGAGAGTGAGGAAACACAGGCTTGTCATTCGGGGTGTGATATTTATTAATTAGAACTGCTCCACTAGTGTCACCCGTCCTACTGAGAATTGTTCTCAGACTCAGAATAAAGGTGTTTTGTGAATCTTGAGATTTTATTTATTAAAGAATAGGCCAATTTATGTTTATACTGGGAACTTTATTGTCGTTAAAGAAATATCTAATCAGCCAATCACTTGGCAGCAACTCAAGCCACTGAGACAAACCACGCGTGAGAATGGGGAAGAAGGTGGTTTAATTCATTTTGAACATGGCTTGGTTGTTTGTGTCAGACAGACTAGTCTGAGTATTTCAGAAGCTGCTGATCTACTGGGATTTCTTTCTGCACAACCATCTCTAGGGTTCACAGAGAATGGCCCAAAAAAGAGAAAATATCCAGTAAGAGGCAGTTCTCTTGGTGAAATACACTATAATGCCACATGAAGTTTGGAGGTCTGCTTTTACCCCCATGTAGTGGGCAAAATAAATATTGAACATGTTACCACTTTTTTAAAGTAAATATATTTCTATAGGTGCCTGTAACAAACCCACAGCAGACCCGAGTGCACATTCATGCTTTGCAGCATTCTTTATTTAAACACAAACACACACACAGCGCTGCAGCTCTCTCCTGCTGCCAGCTCAACATTACCAACCCCCACACCACAGGACCCAGTGCAATATTTAAGTCGGCGGGGGTGATTGCGGATGCCGTGCAGGTGCGTCCGCCTTCCTTGCACGGCACCACAAGCCACGCCCCGCCACAGTGCCATTGACATGGAATTTTCACCAGATGCATATAAGAACCCATCCAATCCGCACAAGCAAAGAAATCAAACCATAGATGCCCATAAATTATCTGGGTGAGCTTAAGTCATAATTTTATACAAATAGAGTTGATTACATTTACTTCTGTTGTTTGTATGTAAGTATTTTCTAACGACTACAACTTAATTTTGGACCTGAAGGAGCATTTAGGAGTCTATGATGGTGAAACCCTCGGTTGAGACTAAATTTTTAATGTGGTGTTCGTGCATATACCAGAGGAATCTATGCGCTGTGGCTGTATATGTGTGCGGGTAGATTAAATGTTTAATGTGCAGCCAATACTCTTCATTTATTAATCAGCAAATAAGATAACTTTGCCTTCCATTTCACTGGTACTTATATTTCTTTGCCATTACACCACAGACATACTTATACATACCGACACACAGTACAGCAAGCCACCCACAAACACACACATTTATTAAGTACTGAGCAGAAGTCTTGAACTAACACTCATTTATTTATATTTCACTTTCAAGGAGCGTCTTCATTTTTTAAGTGGTCTTAACTAATAGTTCCAGGCTTTCTGAAGATTTGATTTGGACATCAACTTCTTTTTTTATCCATTTCCCAATCCGTATACCTGGCCATTTTCAAGTGAATTATTTTGTGTGTTTGTAAAGCCACTTAACACTGACCTTTGAATCATTTAAATATAAAAATGCGACCTAACATAACAGACAACATAGCAAAGAAACAATTTCCAATTGTATCTTTGGGCATTTTGTTACTAGCAGGCTATTAATTCAGGTTAATTCAATTTTATTTATACAGCACCAAATCACAACAACAGTCACCTCAAGGTGCTTTATATTGTAAGGTAGACGTTACAATAATACATATAGAGAAAATCATATGACCCCCTATGAGCAAGCACTTTGGCGACAGTGGGAAGGAAAAACTCCCTTTGAACAGGAAGAAACCTCCGGCAGAACCAGGCTCAGGGAGGGGCGGCCATCTGCTGCGACCGGTTGGGGTGAGAGAAGGAAGACAGGATAAAGACATGCTGTGGAAGAGAGCCAGAGATTAATAACAGGTATGATTCAGTGAAAAAAAGGATGCTATTACAAGAACAAATAATCTGTTCTTACTGAATCTATGAAAAATGCCATCGCTAACACAGTTTGACAGACATAAAATTTGACAACTCGCTCTTCAACTATTTTCAAAAGCCTAAACAGAAATGATCACTGGAAACAAATGGCTGTAAAGATCTCCTTAAAAAAGAAACCGGGGGAAAAAAGCACAATTACGGTGTACGTTTTAGGACATCGTCAGGTCTCAGGAAAAAAGTTGTCAGGTCTCAGGTCTCAGACAAAAAATGTCAGGTATCAGGAAAAAAGACAACAGGTATCAGGCAAAAAAAAAAAAAAATGTCAGGTCTCAGTCTCAGACAAAAAAATGTCAGGTCTCAGTTCTCAGTTCTCGTTTTTTGTCTGATACCTGACGACTTTTTTCCTGAGACCTGACGATGTCCTAAATTTGTATACCGTACACAAGGTATCCCAAATTAGATGAGAACTGGACTGATAATAGTGGAAACAGTACTTATGGAGTGATGAATCCAAATTTGACATTTTTGGCTCAAATTGTCATCACTGTTTACAGAAAAGGTCAGGAGAAAGGTACAGCAGTGATTGTCTACAGTCATCTAATAAAACACCAGAGACTCATGGTTTGATGTTGCATTTCAGCAAGTGCTGCTCTAAACAAAACCACAAAAAACAAAGAAACGAGAACACACAGAACAAACACAAAACAAAACCAGAACAACCCACCCAGGGCGGGCGGAGGGGGACCAGGACGGAGGGCCGGAAACAAAACCAAAAACAAAACACCAGAAGCGCACAGGCCAAAAACAACAAGGGCACAAAAGACCGAGACCCAGCTTCAGGAGGGCGGCCACGAACCCGACAGAACAGGAGCGAAAGGCGAAGCGGTTCAGGCGGCTGCCCCGGAGGTCGACAGCAAAACAAAATAGAGTCCAAAAGTTCGGGAGGTCGACCAGGAGGCCAACGGTCCAGCAGGCCATAGCCCACGAGCTCAGGGGGCCGACCCGAAGGTCGAGAGCACAGCAGGTCACAGGTCAAAGATTCAGGGGGCCGACCCCGACGGCAATGAAGTCCAGCAGACGGCCCGGAAAGCGGCCGGCGATCCCGAGGGGCAAAACGAGGCTCGGGCGACAGCAACACAACCGCAGAACCAGGCGAGGCCGACACAGAAACAGGAGTCGAGGCCGGAACTGACGACAGCGAAACAGGAGTCGAGGCCGAAGCCGGACCAGGCGAAACACAGGCCGAAGCCGGACCAGGCGAAACACAGGCCGAAGCCGAAGCAGACGAACCAGAAGCAGAAGCTGAAGCAGGAGCAGGACCAGGCGAAGCAGGAGCTGAGGCTGAAGCTGGACCAGGCGACGGCGAAGCAGGAGCTGAGGCTGAAGCTGAAGCTGGACCAGGTGACGGCGAAGCAGGAGCTGAGGCTGAAGCTGGACCAGGCGAAACAGAGACAGAAGCCGAGGCTGAGGCTGGACCAGGCGAAACAGAAGCTGAGGCTGAGGCTGGACCAGGCGAAGCACAGGCTGTAGCTGGACCAGGCAAAGCAGGAGCTGAGGCTGAGGCTGGACCAGGCGACGGCGAAGCAGGAGCTGAGGCTGAAGCTGGACCAGGCGAAACGGAAGCAGAAGCCGAGGCTGAGGCTGAACCAGGCGAAGCAGGAGCTGAGGCTGGAACTGAACCAGGCGAAGCACAGGCTGTAGCTGGACCAGACGAAGCAGAAGCTGAGGCTGAAGCTGGAACAGGCGAAGCAGAAGCTGAGGCTGAGGCTGGACCAGGCGAAGCACAGGCTGTAGCTGGACCAGGCAAAGCAGAAGCTGAGGCTGAAGCTGGAACAGGCGAAGCAGAACCAGGTAACAGCGAGGCAGGCGCAGGTGGTGGCTGGATGGGCTCCTCGGGCCCCCCAGCTGACGCGGCAGGAGGCTGTGTAAGTTGCAACAACACACAGTCTATAGTGGGTGAAATGAGTTTGTATGAGTTCTTAGACTGAGGTGTGGCAGAACCAGGCGAGGCGTCGTCCTCAGGCTGAGGCGCAGAAGCAGCAGGCGGTGGTCCTGCAGGCGGCGGCACGGGAGCCACAGGTGGTAAAGCAGAAGGTGGCCGGACGGGCTCCTCAGGCCCTCCAGCTGACGTGGCGTGAGGCTGAACGGGCTCCTCGGGCCCTTCAGCAGACGAGGCGTGAAGCTGGACGGGCTCCTCGGGCCCTCCAGCTGACGAGGCGTGAGGCTGGACGGGCTCCTCGGGCCCTCCAGCTGATGAAACATGAAGCTGGCTGGGTTCGCCCGAACCTCCAGCAGACGAAACATGAAGCTGGCTGGGTTCTCCCGAACCTCCAGCAGATGAAACATGAAGCTGGCTGGGTTCTCCCGAACCTCCAGCAAATGAGACGTGAGGCCGGACGGGCTCCCCGGGCCCTCCAGCTGACACTGAAATAGGCTGCACAAGCTGCACCTCCGTCTCCAGCTCCAAACCGGCCTGGATAGCAGTCCCACAGCAGCTTAGCTGAGCCTGATGGCTAGCATTTCCAGTGAAAACAGTCTCATCATAGCCGGGCTCATGACCCGGAAAGGCAGTGTCCGTTCCAATAATCTCCGGAGAAAAAACACGAGGAGCCAAGATATAGTCACTCACTTGTGTTCGTGGTGTGGAGCGTCGATGGCGCGCACGCCGCTTTTTCTTGAGAGTGGAAGACGGCGGTGCAATAGGTGGAAGTCCCTGGTAACTCCGAGGTCCCCCGAGAGCCAGCCGAGTACCCCGGAAAGAGGGCTCGTGCTCCGGAATGAGCCATGGCTTCCACCGGAGCTCCTCCTCCAATAGAGCGCAGAATATCGACTGTCGCTCGTCGTGGTCCAAATCAATGGTGTCCAGCGCTTCCTCACGCTGGACCGTGGCAGGAGTATGGTGAGACTGTGATGAGGGCGTGGAAACTGGTGAGCTGAGAGGTGGTGACGCTGCGGCGAATCTCAGCGAACCGACACGAACACACTCAGGTTCCGGAGGCAGCAATGAAGATGACTGATCATGGGGTTGTTGTGACTGGTAGGTGCTGGAAGCCATTTCCTGACTCGACAGTTCCTGGGCCTGCAGCATCAATTTTACCCTTGTAAAAGCATCCACTATAGCAGGTGATCCCGGGAGCTGAAGGAGGCGGGGATCCCTCTCCATAATAGCTTCAGCAACGTTGACCATCACAAGCTTGCTCTTCAAATCGGGCGCTGTAAAGATGCGGTCGAGGATCGCTTGGATCCGAGCCGTCTCCTCCAGACACTCGGTGAGAGCTGAATCCGCTGGGTCCATGACGGATCAGTTCGTTCTGTCACGGCGGGGTGCGCCGATGTGAATGGAAACAGGACCCAAAAGCAGATGATGACGAGTAGTGTAAGTTTGAACAGAAAAGTGATCCTTTATTAGATGACGGCAGGAGTAAACCAGGAAACCAAAGTAAACTGACAAGACACTAAGAAACAAAATACTAAACGGTACTGAGACCAAAACCTAAACTATGACTGTGGTGGAAAATAACAAGCAAAGACCATGACTAAGACTAATAATACATAACAGACGAAAACCGTAACTAAGACTGAGGTCAAATAAACAGACGAACCGAATAAAGGCAAGCAGAAAACAAAAGGCTTAAATACAGACATGAGGTGATCAGGGAAAATGGCGACACATGGGGGAACAGCTGACAAACATAACCCTAATGACAGGACCAAGAGAGAGTGAAACTAAATACATTGACCAAAGAACACACGACACTGTCAGAATAAAACAGGAAACACTGAAAACTAAAACATGACAACACAATAAGACAGACCTAATACGTGATGAATGAATACAAAACCCCAAACATAAAAAACCCAGGAACAATAACCAATAACTGCCCAAACTAAAGGCAAAATAGGAAATAACACAAAAACTAATAACATATCAAAAAATGAGAAAAATACAAAGAGAACTCAGAGTGCTGGGTCGGAGACCCAGCCTGTGACAAATTCTGTAATTGGTAGGTTTTGTGGCACACTTATAACGGTATACAGAGAGTTGAGCACTGAGAGCAGGTCCGCAGATGTCTGTCAGCACACAGAGCAGAGATGTGAGCAACAACAAATGCCAACAACTGAGCGAGAGGGGCTATTATTGTGTTATATACAGTGGCTTGCAAAAGTATTCGCCCCCTTTGAACTTTCCCACATTTTGTCACATTACAGCCACAAACATGAATCAATTTTATTGGAATTCCACATGAAAGACCAACACAAAGTGGTGTACACGTGAGAAGTGGAACGAAAATCATACATGATTCCAAACATGTTTTTACAAATAAAAAACTGCAAAGTGGGGTGTGCGTAATTATTCAGCCCCCTTTGGTCTGAGTGCAGTCAGTTGCCCATAGACATTGCCTGATGAGTGCTAATGACTAAATAGAGTGCACCTGTGTGTAATCTAATGTCAGTACAAATACAGCTGCTCTGTGACGGCCTCAGAGTTTGTCTAAGGCTATGTTCGCGCTGCAGGTCATAATGCTCAGTTCCGATTTTTTGATCAAATCCGATTTTTTTGTCTGCTTGTTCACACACAAATAAAATGTGACAGCAAACACGCTCTAGTGTGGACCATCAAAGCGGCCAGCATGCACAAAAGAAGATGTCACACACAACGCGCTCTGTTTAGACCCAGAGCAAACGATATTGTTTGACTGATGGCCCTTAATATAAAGACTTCAGACTTTACGTTTCCCAATTTTTGCTTTAAATTATTTTGTTATTTACATAATAATGTAAATGACCTAATAATTATCCTTATTGCTGTTTTAGAGAGGAGCGGTGCTTCAAAGGATAGTTGCAGATTTCTGTCAGAATCTGCAGATAATACAGTACAAATAAAATGTTCATGTTTCTCCAATGTTGTCTTCCCAACAGTTTCACTGACATCTATGCTCGATGGCCATTCATGATGTCTTCTCGGGCGCTTCTCCGGAGCTGATAATTGGCATCTGTCTTGTGTCAGTGACGTAAAAGATGGATTTAATGGGACCTGACCATTCAAACAGCAGTCGCTTTCTGAAACATCGGATATGTATTGGATTCAGTACCACATACGAAAGTGACCCAGATCGGATTTGAAAATATCGGATTTGTGCTGTTCACACTGTCATACCATGATTGGATATGGGTCGCATAGGGTCAAAAAAATCGGATTTGATGCGCTTTCGCCTGCAGTGTGAACGTAGCCTAAGAGAATATTAGGAGCAACAACACCATGAAGTCCAAAGAACACACCAGACAGGTCAGGGATAAAGTTATTGAGAAATTTAAAGCAGGCTTAGGCTACAAAAAGATTTCCCAAGCCTTGAACATCCCACGGAGCACTGTTCAAGCCATCATTCAGAAATGGAAGGAGTATGGCACAACTGTAAACTTACCAAGACAAGGCCGTCCACCTAAACTCACAGGCCGAACAAGGAGAGCGCTGATCAGAAATGCAGCCAAGAGGCCCATGGTGACTCTGGACGAGCTGCAGAGATCTACAGCTCAGGTGTCCATAGGACAACTATTAGTTGTGCACTGCACAAAGTTGGCCTTTATGGAAGAGTGGCAAGAAGAAAGCCATTGTTAACAGAAAACCATAAGAAGTCCTGTTTGCAGTTTGCCACAAGCCATGTGGGGGACACAGCAAACATGTGGAAGAAGGTGCTCTGGTCAGATGAGACCAAAATGGAACTTTTTGGCCAAAATGCAAAACGCTATGTGTGGTGGAAAACTAACAGTGCACATCACTCTGAACTCACCATCCCCACTGTCAAATATGGTGGTGGCAGCATCATGCTCTGGGGGTGCTTCTCTTCAGCAGGGACAGGGAAGCTGGTCAGAGTTGATGGGAAGATGGATGGGGCCAAATACAGGGCAATCTTGGAAGAAAACCTCTTGGAGTCTGCAAAAGACTTGAGACTGGGGCGGAGGTTCACCTTCCAGCAGGACAACGACCCTAAACATAAAGCCAGGGCAACAATGGAATGGTTTAAAACAAAACATATCCATGTGTTAGAATGGCCCAGTCAAAGTCCAGATCTAACTCCAATCGAGAATCTGTGGCAAGATCTGAAAACTGCTGTTCACAAACGCTGACCATCTAATCTGACTGAGCTGGAGCTGTTTTGCAAAGAAGAATGGGCAAGGATTTCAGTCTCTGGATGTGCAAAGCTGGTAGAGACATACCCTAAAAGACTGGCAGCTGTAACTGCAGCAAAAGGTGGTTCTACAAAGTATTGACTCAGGGGGCTGAATAATTACGCACACCCCACTTTACAGTTATTTATTTGTAAAAAATGTTTGCAATCATGTATGATTTTTGTTCCACTTCTCACGTGTACACCACTTTGTGTTGGTCTCTCAGGTGGAATTTCAATAAAACTGATTCATGTTTGTGGCTGTAATGTGACAAAATGTGGAAAAGTTCAAGGGGGCCGAATACTTTTGCAAGCCACTGTATGGATAATACCAAACACTGAAATACATTTCTTGCATGCAGCAATGAATTTTGTTCGCTCAAAATCATTTTCTCCTCAAAATGCAACAGCACTTGCAAAAAAATTTTTTTACGGGCGCCTCGAATAGATGCACAAAAGTAACACCATATATTCCACTTTCTTTAGAAGGATTGTGTGTTAAGGTTTGTTTTTTTTAATAGAACTGTGCCACAAATGTAATTTTATCAAGTACCCTTGAGATATTCTAAAGAAAAACAACAACTTATGGAATCCCTTACAGTTTGGCATCAGCAGACAACTTCAACGATCTTGAGGAGTCCATGCCTTCTCATATCAGAGCTTCTGTAGCGATGATCCGGACCCTCACAACATTACCATTATTAGACAGTTTAATGCTCCTGTGTAAGCATATTTCTGTCTATTACTTGTTGTATGTCAATACCATGTAAATGAGTGATGACTGATGGAACTATTTTTGCTGACCAAGAGATAGTAGTGCCCGCCTGGCAGCAAGAGAGAGGGTTATATTTCAAATACAGTGATAAGTGACAATTATCATGTTACTCTTCATTATATTTAAAGCTGACCCCGATGCTAGCTTTCCTCAGTTCTAGTTGTAAAAAAACAAACACACAAACATATATGCACATTAAGCCCTGTGCATCAATCTGAGTCGATGAATGGCTACACCCCTGGCTTTTAAGGCTTAAATACAAATCCCACTGAACCCTCCCGGGCAGGTTGGGGTTGTTTTGAATTTGGGGCATTACCGTGTCTATTGCTTATTGAGGGGTGAAATGGAAAATGGTACAAAGGTGCTTAGTGGGCTGTTGGTCCCTGGCCCTGTGGCTTTGACAACAGGCTGGCATTATCTTCATGACCAACATTTATTATGTAGAAAAAAGTCTTTGTAGTCCTCCACTAAATCCACTTCACAAAAACTGCAATGATAAATATATCCCACTCACACATTTACCTAGAAATTCAAATATAACATTGTTCTATCTAGAAGATGAGAGATGGATATTAAATATTCACATTTATTATATCTGGATCTGTATCATCTCATTCCTGGAGATTCAACTTTTATGTTTCATAACACCATGAAAAGCCCATGAATGTAGAAATGAAATTATATATGCATCATGCCTAACAACTGAAACCTTATCTAAATTTTACCAGCGTTCTCTTAAACTGTTTAAGATGTTTCATTTTTGTTTTTTTTGTTTTCTTATTCTTTTTTCTCTCTAAAGCTCACACACTTATGGGAAATATTTTACTGTGCGCCAAAGGTGTTTAAAAAAGAAAAACATGACCATCAGACAGAGAAACTTGAATTGAACATGAGAGGGGAAAAACCAACAAGTACAAACAACCAGTTGGTAGATAAATGATCATTGATGTTGGTTCTGTTTGAGAAGTGTTAAACATTTGAGTATTTATTCTTTTTACTTTTACTCCCTGCCAGGGGCAATTCTAGGATCAGAGCTTTGGGGGTGCTGAGCACCCAGAGAGCTGCCCAGCCAGGCAAGATAAACCTGTCTCTGTCAGTCCCTGCATCCTTAAATGTTGTCCCGAGTTCTCTCTGACTGTCACTTTGGTGCATTTAACCCCCTGTTCCTCCCTGTCCTCATCGTCTGTTGTCTCCGTCTCCGTTATCAGTCATCATAATTTTACGATCTCTGTGCAAGTCTGCAAATTTCTTTATTAAATCATAAGATTCTTAAATTCATCAAGTCTCTCTGTGCCTGGGTCCTCGTCACAAAACATGACATCACTGTTTTGTACATTTTAACACAATTTAATCCCCACATTTGTGAAAGAAAAGCAAAACACTTTTTTGAAAAGTCTGTAACAAATGAAGTGCAAATCTGATCAAGGTTATTTAAATGCTGCAAAAGAAGAATAGATTGGAATAGAAAAATCTGTGTCTCAGCCACCATCGCCATGGCAGCAAGAGCGCTAGAGCCAGAGTAGGGGAGAGGTGAGCTGGAACAAACCATTTTGGAAGGGGGGTTATCTATACTTTTGTTATTAAAATGTTACGTCTCAAACAAGTACAGTACTGTGTGCTTTTTATATTTTTAGTAGTGTGTCACACAAACAGCAAATATTGTCAAAAAGAAGTAAGAAATCTTTGGGGGTGCTTTGATTCATTTTGGGGGTGCTGAAGCACCCCCAAAAATAGGCTAAAATCGCCCCTGCTCCCTGCTTTTTAAACAAGTAGTTTCTATTGCTTGTATTTTCAAAATGGGCTCATTATACTGTTTATACTCTGGGGTTAAAGTTAGAGATGGGCAGATCAATCCGAATATTGATAGTATTGATAATAATTTTAGTATTGGTATTGGATGAATACTAGTGTAACATGGCTGAAGCTTTGTTTCTATCCTCTAAGTTTAGTATGTAGCCCACTGAATTGTGTCAAATAAAAACAAAAACAAAAAAAAACATGCACTTAAAAAATGAACCTAGTTGTGTTGACAGTCATGTCTATTTTACTTATACCCTATATAATATTTAAAATACAGAAGTTGACCGAATGTCCTTAAAGACAGGAACATTTACATTCTAGGTCTCCAAAAAAAATCAGTTTCGAAGAACATGAAAAGTTGAAAGGTGTGTTTTGTCAGTTTAACTATTGATTGTGGGAAATAAAAATCACATTGATTTAGTGGTCATTAAAATGTGTTTAGAATTTGCAAACTGGCTGATTCAACTCATAAGTTATGATACATTGCTCTCCCGTATAAAAGTTAAAGTTTTTAAGTTAAAGTATTGGTAGCAGTACTGGTATCAGCAATACTGGCCATGTATTTACTTGTTATCGAACTGATACCAGAATTTGCAGTATGGCACAGCACTGCTGTTTTTTCTGCACTATAAGGCGCACTTAAAATCCTTTAATTTTCTCAGAAATCGACAGTGTGCCTTATAACCCAGTGCACCTTATGTATGAATTCTGGTTGTGCTTAATGACCTCAAACCGATTTTATGTGGTACACAGCGCTCAAAAATCTGTCAAAAAAGGTTGCAGTACGACTTTGGTAAGCTATGAAGCCGCACCACTTAATGGATTGTTGGAGCATTACCGTAGTCAGGAGCCTCGTGGAGTAATGAAACATGTCATACATCTATAGTAACATTAAACGACCAGTGGGTGGCAGGGTATGGAGTGCCACATCAGTGTACAGTGTAGCGGTTAATGTGCAAGTATACCATCAACACTGACACAAGTACAAGAAAATAGCCTTTGAATAGCTGTCCACTGTAGTGACCACTATGCATGAGAGGCTTAAATAGATTATTAATTACAAATTGTTCATGATGTTTTATTAGAGCTAGTTATTCAAATCAACTGGATTGAGTAGTAGTATCAAAGTTTGGGATCCAATGCAACAATTATCATATTTTAAAACTTTTTTCCTGCTCTGGTGACACCTCCTTGTTTTCCCTACAAAACTAATAGCTTCTAACACAAAATACTTCCTAGTGAAATGCATTACTTACAAATTTGGGATGCATGAAAAAAGTGTAACAGTTTGTGTCCATGAGCACAAAAAGTACATTTTTTATATGACTACTTCAAAAATAGCAATGAGAGTGAAACTTCAACATATTTAGTCAGTACTCATGCCGGTGACGTTGGCCTTTCCTGACATGGTTAACATGTTTAGTCAGTGTCTTCTCTTAGAACTGAGAACCTCAATTGACTTCATGATTTAGCTTATTAACAGTTTTGCAAACTGTACCACATTAGACATTAGACATTCAAGTAGCATTACTTTTTTTTCCAATTTCCTAACTTACTTGATAAGATTGATCAAGTTGGCCACAAAATGAAAATGTCTCTTTCAGACAATCTTTCTTTGTCTTCCAGAGACCCATAAAAATGGCATTACCTTAAACTAGAGAGCCATTAGACTTTATTACTCTATTATGAGTTCTAATCCCACTGCTCTCATCACTGAGAAAGAGTCTAACCACAAGCACTATCTGACTTAGCACAGAGAAATCAGATGGCTAAAGGAACGGCTCCCAGTGCTGTAATTGAAATGAAGCACACAAACACATGCACTCACACAGAATGCAGAAAGTAGACGACTACAAAATGGCCTTATAATAATGGTAACATAAACAAATGTTTATATGCAAAAATTGGGTGTTTACTATCACACGGAGGCCCTGTAACTGTTTATCACACAAGAAGCAGTGCATGCAACCCATTTATGGTAACTGTGCTTTAATGTATCGCTACAAAGTCATATTAAAGTCTAATGAAAGTCTGAAAAATATAAGATTGTTAAGCTGTGTACTTCATTAATCTATTAACATTTCTCATCAGTCCTCTTTTGCCTTCCTCTGCTGCCTTCCCAGGAACTACCAAACCACTGCATGTCCCTTGAGACTTATTACATGGTCAGGTTTCTAGGGAAATGTGCCAAGTGCAGCAAGGCAGGATCCGTGTTGATTTTAGGTACTCTGAGATCATGTTCATTCACTTAAATGTTTTCTATGAAATGTTTCTCTGTTAATGTATTACATTTGCCACAGTGGTTCCACAGCTGAACTGAAATGGGATATAATCTGATGTAGAAGAAGGTTATTATAGTAAATTAAACTAAACTAAAACTAGATATACAGTGGGGCAAAAAAGTATTTAGTCAGCCACCGATTGTGCAAGTTCCCCCACCTAAAATGATGACAGAGGTCAGTAATTTGCACCAGAGGTACACTTCAACTGTGAGAGACAGAATGTGAAAAAAAAAATCCATGAATCCACATGGTAGGATTTGTAAAGAATTTATTCGTAAATCAGGGTGGAAAATAAGTATTTGGTCAATAACAAAAATACAACTCAATACTTTGTAACATAACCTTTGTTGGCAATAACAGAGGTCAAACGTTTACTATAGGTCTTTACCAGGTTTGCACACACAGTAGCTGGTATTTTGGCCCATTCCTCCATGCAGATCTTCTCGAGAGCAGTGATGTTTTGGGGCTGTCGCCGAGCAACATGGACTTTCAACTCCCGCCACAGATTTTCTATGGGGTTGAGGTCTGGAGACTGGCTAGGCCACTCCAGGACTTTCAAATGCTTCTTACGGAGCCACTCCTTTGTTGCCCGGGCGGTGTGTTTTGGATCATTGTCATGTTGGAAGACCCAGCCTCGTTTCATCTTCAAAGTTCTCACTGATGGAAGGAGGTTTTGGCTCAAAATCTCACGATACATGGCCCCATTCATCCTGTCCTTAACACGGATCAGTCGTCCTGTCCCCTTGGCAGAAAAACAGCCCCATAGCATGATGTTTCCACCCCCATGCTTCACAGTAGGTATGGTGTTCTTGGGATGCAACTCAGTATTCTTCTTCCTCCAAACACGACGAGTTGAGTTTATACCAAAAAGTTCTACTTTGGTTTCATCTGACCACATGACATTCTCCCAATCCTCTGCTGTATCATCCATGTGCTCTCTGGCAAACTTCAGACGGGCCTGGACATGCACTGGCTTCAGCAGCGGAACACGTCTGGCACTGCGGGATTTGATTCCCTGCCGTTGTAGTGTGTTA
Organism: Simochromis diagramma; assembly: GCF_900408965.1. Taxonomy (NCBI): domain Eukaryota; kingdom Metazoa; phylum Chordata; class Actinopteri; order Cichliformes; family Cichlidae; genus Simochromis; species Simochromis diagramma. The sequence goes on along the minus strand of NW_024387245.1, from coordinate 17,382,659 downwards.
CTGATGGTGACCTTTGTTACTTTGGTCTCAGCTCTCTGCAGGTCATTCACCAGGTCCCCCCGTGTGGTTCTGGGATCTTTGCTCACCGTTCTCATGATCATTTTGACCCCACGGGATGAGATCTTGCGTGGAGCCCCAGATCGAGGGAGATTATCAGTGGTCTTGTATGTCTTCCATTTTCTGATGATTGCTCCCACAGTTGATTTTTTCACACCAAGCTGCTTGCCTATTGTAGATTCACTCTTCCCAGTCTGGTGCAGGTCTACAATACTTTTCCTGGTGTCCTTCGAAAGCTCTTTGGTCTTGGCCATGGCGGAGTTTGGAGTCTGACTGTTTGAGGCTGTGGACAGGTGTCTTTTATACAGATGATGAGTTCAAACAGGTGCCATTCATACAGGTAACGAGTGGGGGACAGAAAAGCTTCTTACAGAAGACGTTACAGGTCTGTGAGAGCCAGAGATTTTCCTTGTTTGAGGTGACCAAATACTTATTTTCCACCCTAATTTACGAATAAATTCTTTACAAATCCTACCATGTGAAGTCATGGATTTTTTTTTCACATTCTGTCTCTCACAGTTGAAGTGTACCTCTGGTGCAAATTACTGACCTCTGTCATCATTTTAAGTGGGGGAACTTGCACAATCGGTGGCTGACTAAATACTTTTTTGCCCCACTGTAAAAAAAATATTAGTTAAATAAAATAAAAACAAACACTTGACTTTTGAAATAAATTAACAAACAATTTTGTGAACTTGGAAAACTAATTACATTATATAAAAAATATAGAAGAAATATTCTTAGTTTTAGTATTTTTTTTAGTTTGGTAAAAAGGTTATTAAAACATGCCTGATGAGGCACTGATGGACATATTCATTGAAACTCTGGTCAAAAAGTCATCTTTTTTATTGAAAACCTTTACTGGTTTTCCTAAATCATGCCTCTGGCATAAGTCCTCTCTACATAATAATTTAAAAAGACTCTTAATAAAACTATCAACTAACAACAAAACAGCTGCACTGAAATAATATTCTTTGTAGTCGTCATCTGTTTCTCTCTGAATGCCCCTGACTTTAGTAGGAGGTCATCAAGTCATATAACACCTGAAATGCCCCATTTAGTGTGAACCCACACCTGATTAACAAAATGAGAATTTGATAATTACCACTGTGATATTATATCTGACTGTGAGTTAACTGGCTTGATAAAACCTAAAAGCCGAGAGAAAGCCTGGCTATATTGAACTTTCTAGATAGTATATTATTCTGGATACCAGACTCTGGTGTCACAAGAATAGCAGAAGCAGCCAATCAGTTAGCAGAAAAATATGTGATACCAAACTGTTAAGATCCTTAGAGTTATAGTGTGCAATATTTCATTAGTAAATGTCAGTAGATGGCAGATTCCAATTAGCTGAATTTTGTTTTTTACTCATCTCTATTCAAGTGCATAATCCTAGCTGTGGTCCTAGTTCAATTCAAAAACAGGACCAAACTTATCTGCAGATTTTTGCTATCTGAATATGCTGTCAGTCTGCTGTTTACCTCAGCGTGCAATATGCTGATGTGAACCATCCATAGCTGTTTGTTTTAGAAAAGATGCTTTAAAACTTTGTGAAAACTCGTACAAGTCAGTGAGTCAGTTAAGCTAATTTTTGTTTGATGACAGTGGTGAGTTATTGAGGATATCCTGAATTTTGCTGTCAGGATGCAGCTGCTATTAGCTGTTATTAGTGAACTTAAGTGTTAGTCATCTACTGATCTACTTTTTACAATATCTATAAAAAAAAATTCACAACCTTTAATCCATGTTTTCATATGTTGGTGCCTTGACTTCAGTTGAGGAAATAAGGCTTGCGTTGAGGAGGAGGAAGATGATGTTTTATCCAGATGCTGGTCACGCTATCTCTTAGCTTTACATGTTCCTTTCTTTGGTGAAGAAAGAAACTTAAAATTTGCTGAACTAGACTGTCTATGAGTTCTCTTCGCATCCATATATGACTGGCCTCTAGCCCCATAGATGAAATGTGATTACGCAGAACAGCAATGTCCATCTTGGGCACTGTTTTCAAGAGGGCGGCTTCCACAAACTGGCACCCGCTCCTATGTATTCTAAGTAGGGATGGGTACCGGTGTCCGGTGCCATGATGGCACCGGTTCTGACATAAACGGTAGTAACCAGACCAAAAAGCAGCGCACATTTCGGTGCTTTATTTCGGTGCTTTATTTCGGTGCTTTTTTTTTCCTGAGCTGTGATACACTTCTAGCCAATCATTTTACGTTTCCGAGGATAGTAGGCGGGGCCAGGTACGTACGTTCTTTTAGAGCAGAGCTACAGATTAAAAATGCTCAAGGCTAAGCGGTCAAAGTCTGGCTGTACTTCACAGCAAAATATGCAAACTCAGCAGCCTGCAACAAGTGCTTTAAGGTGATACTGTGATACTGTCAAAGGAGGTAACACCTCAAATCCGATGAAACACCTGGCGACGCATAGCGTTTTTTTAAAAAGCCGAGAAATGCGCCGTATTTGATAGCTTGCTGCGAGACCTCACACCGAGCACATCTACTGCGGGTGGGTTGCCTGTTATCGGACCCGGAGTTAGCAATATCCCCCAAAAACACGAAGAGGAGAGTCCTGGCCCCTAGCCCTGCCAGTGTAGCAGAAATGATGACGGATGATGATGCAGCAGCAGCCGTTCTTCTCTGCGTGAGTAGCTTAATGTTGTTCGTGTGTAATTTACGTTGAGTAGGCTAACCACGTTATTACATTAATGCAGGTAAGGTGAACTAGCAAACATCATCATAGCTACATGCGGCTGTCTTCTTGTTTGATGGCAGATACTCCCTTCACCCTGGCCAAAAAGGCTAAAATGACCAAAGAAAAAGAGGGAAACCGCTAAACATGAGAGGTTTTTGGATAAAGTTTGTGTTTTTTCCATTGTTTAAGCACTGCTTCCAGCCAAGAGTGATACCATATATGCCCCACAGCTGCAGAAAAGGCTAACATTGTTATCTTTTTACAAAACACCAGCTGAACATGAGAGGTTTTTGGACCAATTTTGTGTTCTCCATTCTTTAAGCACCGGTTTGAGCACCGTTTAAGCACCGGCACCGTTTCAAAAGTACCGGTTTGGCACCGGTATCGGATAAAACCTAAACGATACCCATCCCTAATTCTAAGTTTATAAGAAGGCATCAATTTGCTGGAAGGTGTTACACACTAGCTAACTTATATTTATGATTTCAATATTCTTGTATTTTTTTTTTAAATCTATTCACCATACTGTTTTCTATTAATTTACACACTGTTGTTTTGTTGTTGTTGTTTTTTTTAATTTGTTTTTGTTGCTTTCTTCTGGCTTCTGCAGGTAAGTGCTCCTCTCTTACATCTGCTATGGCCCAGATAAGCACCTCATTATCTCCACATCTTCCTAACAACACTATTATTGTAATGTCTTACTATTATTAATTTAAGTACACAATATGTCAAGGAAAACATCTCTGTCTCATGTCTGAAATGTTTGTTTTTACACATTTCTATGCTCAGCAGTGGAGAATTTGCATGTTCTGCTCCATTGCTGATGTGTTTGAAATGACCTAACATCAGGCGGCAGTGCATTTAAATTCACTTAACCACATCTGTGATTGTTTACATCATCTGTTTTTGCAAATTCCCCACTAAACTGAAAACATCCAGCATAGTAAATAAGCCTGAAAGTCACATTTAGAGTGGTTGAACATTCAGTAAGTCATTATTTATTTGACAGTCTGCCAACTTTTATGGCCATTAAAATACGACAATGTGCAAATGCAGTAGTTTAAATATGTCATTATGCGTACAGTTTTCCATATAAGCTTTCTGATACTCAGTGTACATAACGCAGCCTGTTTTGCAACTTTAACATGTTTTCACCAAAGCATAAACAAAAAAGGCAAAGTCTGGTTTATGGAAGAGGGAAACACTGTGAAGCATTACAACTTTGTAAATGCATTCTGTTTTTTTATTTGTTTGTTTGTTTTGTCAGTCAAATATGTAGAATGGATTTAGTTTTAGAGATAGGCATTCCTAACTACTCTTTGGCGTCCTTTTAAAACATAATATCTTTCATGCTGGTTTAGTCTTAATAAATGTTTGTTAGTTACATTGGACTTTTTTTGGTCTGTTTACTAGCAACCAAATAAAATTTCATAAAAGATATACAGAATTATTGAACATTCTGATAATTGTATCTACACTTACAAACAACCGATGCACAGAAGTGCTGTAATTTCATTAAAAAAAAAATTAAATGTCAGCTTATTGTGGGCACTTCTAAAGTTTCACATCTATGTGTGTCTGCAACTGCCTTGTTAACCTTAAAAAGGGGAGAAAACACAAACAAACGTCTATCGTATCCTCACCACCAGCTCTTTCTCTATCTATCTCTATTTAGCCAAACAAATACAAATAAAAGCTGCCTCATCTCATGTTTTGGAATGTTCTGACCATTTCCAGCAATAAACTGTTCTTTCATCTCACAGAAACGGTATTGAGCCTAATCTACAAACAAGGACACACATATGTATGCACACACAAATTCAAAAGTGACTCACCTCCAGATGTGCAGACGCATTGCTGTGAAGAAACATATTTGCTTCCTTCAGCCTCCAGCTTGCTGTTCCAGGCTTTTGGTTTCCCCAAATGTTGTTTTATTTGTGATGAGAGCGACTCCACTGGTGCATAGAATTTTGTGCTGTGTTGAATTAAACCGCGTAGTTAAGGCAGTTGACTATTCTGAATGCATAAGGCAGAATTCTTCCTTTATATTTCTTTCTTTTTTAATTTAATCCCAAGGTTTTGTGTGTATATCAGTACAGATGTACTATCATACATACTATTATACTATTATACATTTATCTATCACTATATTTGCATCGTTGGTCCGTTACTGATTAGTGAAACAGCTTTTTTCGTTTTCTGATTTGAGCAGCTTGTGCTGTTGGGGTCTTAAAGATTCATTCTGGTTTACGTTGGAATTCCCAGCTCTACTATGAAGTGTGCTGTATGCCAAGGCCATCTAGGTAGGTAGAATAGACTTTTTCTTGATGACTCAAAATCTCTCTGTTCCTCTGTGGGAGTGTAATAAGCTTACAAAGACTAAATACTGTGATCAGTCAGTCTCTGGCTTTTATTTTATTTTATTTTCATCCTTTTTTACTTTGCTCAGCTGTTCTTTGTTTTTCTTTTCCTAGATTAGTTTATTTAAACCACAGGTCCTCAGAGTTTAACTAATAAGCATCAAGCTTTTAAAGGTACATATCCTCCTGTACAGTAGGTAGTATTTTGTCCCCTAAAACAACCTTGAAAGAAGATCTACAAGCAGGGGTTCTCTCAGTGCACTCAAAAGTTCACGCTGCCCTTAAGTGACCTATAGTTCTTGGCAGCTATTTTCTAAGTAACACAAACAACAGTAGATTCTGGCTAACTGTTATTAATGAGTTATGTAGCAAAGATTATCTCAACCTCTTTGGTCAATTCAATAAATTACACAAGTTTTGTGTAGATAATATATTGTAGACTTAAATCTCTACAGGGAGGCTGGGAACACAGGGAAAATTCTCCTGGGCTCTGCCAGAAAGACCCTTCTGACTTTCCACCATAAAGCTGTGGACACAGCAGTGACCAGAAAAGAAGTAGACCTGTCAAATGGCATGGGCATATTCAAGAACTCAAATTAAGATCAACAATAGAACAATCTTTAAAGATCCATAATCCCAGACACTAGAAGGAAGATAAATAAGACAAAGGAAGACAATAATCCTAAAATGTGACAGAGCCATATTTTACTTAAGGAGACTTAAGGAGCCATTAGTTCAGAACAGATATAACTGTCCATTTCTAGTTTCTAGTTTCTCTTGGAGGTTGTTTTGCTTTAATTTTCTGGACTATAATTACTACACAAACTTTTATGACTTAAAGCAGGGATATGCTTTTCGTAGCACAGTGAATCACCAAATCACCTATGTTGTTGAGAAAAAAATTATTATGTACTGAAATTGACAACAAATGATAGCTTCTGTCAGGTTCTGCCCTGAAAAGAAGGCAGTCTTTCTTGGCTTCTAATAATGCTATAGAGCCAAGCCACCGATGCAGAAGGGCACCCTGTGTGTGTTTCAAGATACCAGTGGCAGAACAGCCCTATTTGACACCCTGTGTTAGAATGCATTGAGCTGGAAGAGATCCAGCTGATGACTGCACTGTAAAGGTGACACGACATACTTCTGGTTTCTATGATGAATAATTGATGTCACCATTCTGAGCACTAAACTTTATTTCAGTGTGTTAATTAGTTCCCTAGACCATTTCACATTCTCCTTATTCTCATCATCAAATCAGGCAAACAGTAATTATCAAAAAAAGGTCAGTTACCTCATTGTTCTACATTATTGTAGCCTCAAGTCCTATTGAGGCCCCTGTTGGCAGATCACGGTGGCTTTTACGCACCATGTACTTGAACCTGCAGTACAATTTAGTAAACAATTTAGAAACACACCAATCCCAGCTGTTTACCATATGAGTAGTGCCAACAAAAAGGAGGTCTTATGTTACCTGATTAAACATTAGCGCAGAATTTTCTGCATTATTTTGTTTATTTCCTCACTTCTATTCCAATCAGTGAATAAATGAAATCTGTGTTTGGATCAATAAAAATATTCCTAAATATATAAAAAGGATTCTTATATCCTCCTGAGAACTAGCTTGTCCATTTATGTCCTCTGTAATGAATTTGTTTTTGGGCTATACCTTTTGACTTATTTTAGCTAACCTTAAGTCACTTATGGTACCTAATATTAATGAGGTGCACCCTGGGATTTCCATTGATATCTCATGTGTTTGGGTCATTTAGCTCCAAGGCGTGAAAGGAAGAAACAAGAAGTGACTGATTTTTAGCACTCGAATGCCACTTTCCGTTCTAGGAACAAATCCACTATCTCATCTTAATTCAGACTCTAGATACACCAGTTTGATTGATTGTATTCAATTTATTATCTTCTTTTTCTACAAATGCTCTTGGCTTAATAACAGACCCCTGATAAATGAAGGTTATATTTCACTGGTCATATTGTTTATGTGTCAAATCTAAAATGGTTCTACTTATTGACCCCGTTTCTTGTCCCCTTGTCCTTGATTGTGGAAGGTTTGGGGGGGGGGCTTGCCTTTCTTCCAGTCATATGCTATTTGAGCTTTGAATTAAAACTTACAAAAACAACTGATTTTATTCCAGACAGAAAGTCATTAATGTGTGTGAATGTGCTTTTATTAACCCAGATCAATAACATATAATGGCCATAATATAGGGATCATTTGGGATGCACTCAATCAAATTTAGTGCTTGAAATACAGAATTCATACACTTAGCTCAGGGACACAGAAATGAGAACACAAAGGGGAAGAAATGAGAGAAAAAAATGTTGTATTAGGTACTAAATATCAGACACATGTTTACAAATCTGTCTTTTATTGTTATTTATTTAACAATAAATATTTATGTATTTATTTGTACAGTAATACAAGATTTTTTATAACTCATAGTGTCCAAGGAAATGCTGGGACCAGTTTGATGGAATCTGAATGAACAAAACCTAAAGAATAAAAAAATGTGAAGTGAAATGAAAAATGAAACATTTTACAAAGGAAGAAAAAATTAAGACTTAGAGGAGGAGTCATCTTTTCCCTTGGGTATTCTTTGTTACAAACCATAGCTATCTCTTGACAGCACTCTTGACATCCAAAAATATGAGTCACTCCCTGGTACAAACTGTGTGTACCCATCAGCAGCACAGCAGGGCAGATACTTACCAACATAGGGGTTTGATGTGCGTTATCAGCTTGAAGGATAGTCTTTCTGAAACCCTGCAGCTGAAGATTTCTTTTAGCGTTATAACAAGGTATAATGTTAGAGCTACAGTCACTGGTCGCTTCATTAGGTACTCGTGTTCACGTTAACGTAAATATCTAATCAACTAGTCACATGGTGGTAACTCAATACAATTAGATGTAGACATGGTCAAGGTGACCTGCTGAAATGCAAACAGAGCACCAGAAGGGAAAGTGATTTAAGTGTAGAGATGGCATAGTTGTTCTTGCCAAATGGACTGGTATCTCAGAAACTGCTGATCTAATGGAATTTTGCTCCACAACCACTTCTAGGAGTTTACATAGAAAGAAAGAAAAACAGGCAGTGAGCAGCAGTTCTTTGGAAGAAAATATATTTTTGATATCAAAGGTCAGAAGAGAATGGTCACACTACTTCAAGCTGACAGGTAGGCAGTAGTATCTTAAATAACCCCTTGATACCTCGTTACAACCACTAGAGCATTAATATGCATGGACTCACCAAAACTAGCCAACAGATTGGAAAAACACTGGATGATGTGAGGAGTCTTCATTTTTGTTGAAACATCCAGATGGGTAAGCTCAGAATTTGGCATAAACAATGTTAAAGCATGTAATGAACAAATGTACAAATGAAGCAAGTTTTTCCAAAACTATAGTGTATTATTTATTTGAACGTCATTAGAAATTTAAGCTACTCTGGTTAGTTTACACAACATCTGTCTGAACAACACATTAGTCCCATTGAACATGGCTATTTTCATGCCAGACTATAACATACATGAGTTTCACTGTGTGTATTGCAAATGTACTTCTTGCGCTGGGTGCATGTATACTGTGTTTTTCTGTCCATCTCGGGTCACCGGTGATCCACTTGTCCCACACTGTCCTGATGGCAGCTAGCTTGTCTCTCTGCCATCGAGCTGGTCTATCATCACGGACATCAAATTGGATGGTCCTGGAGATTATTTTGAAAGTTCTCAGAGACATCGTTGACCGGAAAAGTTCTCTGCCAGTTTCTTCATCCCAGGGGGATTCTGTGGCCTCCCCTTTGGACCTGAAAACACCAGCAAGAATAAGAACCCCAAAGTAAGCATCCAAATCGGTTTCATCCAAAACATTCCACGTCTTTCCAAGAACTCTGCTTTCTTCTAAATTGGTGCATTCCACACAGCAAATTCAAAAGCGTTAAATGTTAGTCTTCTTGCAAAAGTAGAGTTAATTTTACTCTAAGCAGAGTCACATTCTTTTAATGTAACTCTGAGGTGTAAAATGATAGTAGTTAAAATCGAGTGTTAAAAATGAGTGTTTCTCTGTCAAATCTGGAGGTGTTACAATGGAAACATTAACTCTTGACCTCTTAACTCTGAACTCTACAGGGGCTATGACACCAACAGAGTAAATTCATAGACTCCGCCCCCAGCACCATAGGCTCCAAACCAAGCTGAAGTGAAGCCGTTTCAGAACATTTTGCTCTACATATTTGAGTTGTTTGCCATGCTTGGTAAGTCATTTTTTCAAATATTGTTTCAATTATTATTATTAGCTTTTACTTCTGTGGCTCTTTGGAGTTGAGACAAAGCTGTGTGAAAGGCATTAGCCATGTTGCTCGCTGATAGCATAATATTCTGTTTTAGCTAGCTGAAAGGTATTGTTTGCGGGCAAATACCACAGCCTTGAAAAAAAGCTCGCATGTGAATTTTCAGTCAAACTTTTGGTCAAATACACCTAAAACAATGTCTAGAATGTGAAATGTTGGTATAATGGTGCTACTTGAAGCCTGAAAACGATCTCCCATAAAAAAAAAAAAAAACGAGCAAACAGCAGTAGCAGATGTCCTGACTGGATTCTACGTTAGCATAGATCCCTCCAGAGTTTTGTGCACACGGTTTAGGTAAAAATTAAAAAGGTTGAGGTTTTACATTTAGTTCAGTATTACCTGTTGCCTGTGTCCTTATCTTTTGGGAAAATACTTTACACAAGTAATGGCTCAAAGAGGATTCCTTTTTTTTTTTTTTTTACTGTGCTCCAATTGTTTACTGGATTATTTGTGCCATTAATTAGTGTCAACTAATTTTCATTCAATCTCCACACAGGATATGCTTGTGAAGATGGAATATGGGGGAGAGCAGAAGTGCGTTGAAGTTCCACAAAGGGATGAATGAAGGACATGCATATTGTATTGAAGAAATAAGTGATGAGAATGCTGTTATTTATGTCAGACCTTTTGATAAACAAAATTCTAATGAAAGTGAGAACACGTACACTGTTACATCTTTCAGAAAATGTTTTGAAATTGTGGTGCACAGTTCAGAATAAATGTTTTTCAAAAACCATTGTGTCTTTTTAGTAAATGTTTATTTCCAAAAGAAATTTCTAGAAGTTCAGAACAGTAAAATTCCCGCTTTTTAGAATGAATTAGAAGATAACTCTTACGTAGTTAAACTAAAATACTCTTTGAGAGTTAATATCTAAACTCTTAACACCAAGTGTTAAATTATCAACTCCAGACAGATTTGGTGTTTAACACTAAATCAGAGTTAACGTACCAACTCTCCAAAAAGAGTTAAATTAACACTCTCTGGTGTGGACCCATATAATAATAATAATAATAATAATAATGGATTGGATTTATATAGCGTTTTTCAAGGCACCCAAAGCGCTTTACAATGCCATTATTCATTCACTCTCACATTCACACACTGGTGGAGGCAAGCTACGGTTGTAGCTACAGCTGCCCTGGGGCAGATTGACAGAAGACATATAGACACTTTAATAGTGTTGAAATCAAATCCGACAGTGTTAATTTGGACATGCTGGATTTGCTGTGCAGGATGATTTTCTTCATAGGGTATGGCATGTCATGAAAAGGTCAAAAGAAGACTTGATGTTTTGTGCATGAGTGACTGCCAAATGTGTAGGTCCTGGTATTATCTGAATCACATTGGCAGCCATGGGGGGGTTCATTTCTTGAGCAGGAAGACCATTCAATTTTGCCATCTTTTGCCATCCATATGGTGTATGGCAAAAGATGACTTAAATCGGTGTTTTGAATAGGTCTATATGCATGTTAGCCAGTTTTTCTTATATAGTTGAGGTTAATAGGCTTTTCAATTGTGGCAAATTTTCAATACTTTTCCCAGCCATGATTTTAGTGGTGATTAGTTTTTGCAATTACATCATTATTAAGCGCATGAATGGAAGGTAAGCTAAGTTACTATCTGACACATTTTTCTTCTGTCTTCTTCTCTCTTTGATGCTACATCTTAATTGCACTGTGTGATAGATAGGCAGTGTTGGGGAGGTTACTTTTAAAATGTATTCCATTACAGATTACAGAATACATGCCCTAAAATGTATTCTGTAACGTATTCCGTTACGTTACTCAATGAGAGTAACGTATTCTGAATACTTTGGATTACTTAACATATTATCATGCATTTTACAACTGCATGAATGTACTATTGCTGTGTGATTTAGTACTATTACTGAAGGTCCGCGGCTCCGAACCGTAGTAAAGGTGTCAGGGTCCTGGGTCCCCTGACCCAGCGTTTTTAGTTCTTTGTGATTTTTGTATTATTGTACTTGTGTGTGATTTATTCTATGGTTTCTAGTTTCGATCCCTTGCCCTTCATGTCTCTCTGTGTCCCCTCTGTTCTGTGTAAGTCTGTGTCTGCATGTTTGAGTTTCCCTCTGTGTCTTTTGGTTCATCGAGTCCTCTGCCTTACTGGTGATGTCTCTGTGTTTCTTAGTTGCTGTCTCCACCGTGTCAAGTTTGCGTCTCTGTGTCATACTTCCTGTTTTACTTTGATGGTCTGTGTCTTATGTGAATGTGTTCAGTTTACGCTTCCTTGTCTCGTCAGTTCTGATTTCCTCCAGCTGTGCTCTCCTTCTGTGTCTCATTCCCTTCGTTACTTCCCAGTGTATTTAAACCCTGTGTTTCTTTGTGTCAGTGTTGTGTTGTCCCTCATGCTGTGTGGATCTCCCTGTGAGTTTTAGTTTGTTGTTTCCCCCAGTTTAGTTTGTATGTTTTTCCTGCCAGCCAATAAAGCTGTGACTTTGAGTTCATCCCCTGAGTCTGAGTCCTGCACTTTGAGTCCTCATCTCCTGCCTGCCACACAGCGTTTCATGACAAAAGGGACCTTTGCCTAATACGGGTTCCGTGTCGGGCTCGTAGCCAAAAAATAGCTTTTCTTTGTTGTCTGGGTCAACTCTGCTTGCGAGAGACAGAGAGAGGCGTTGAAAGGCTGCTCCAACCGAACTTATTGTTTCGGAGGAAAACACGAACAAAGCGTACAGTCAAGTTTTAATAGCTTACTTACAACTGGGCTTGTCAGGCACTCTTCTTGGCTGCAGTGGTTATTATTATATTTACATGCTTCCAGCTCCTGTTTTTGCTCGATGACAACTCGTACTTTTCGACTCTGCTTTTTCTCCCTCCTCGCGCTCACAGACACATAACGAGAATGGCAGTCCATTCTCCCTGCAGCACGGACTACACTGCCCATGAGGCTACATTCTACATTCTGCCTATTAGCTTAGCACAACAACAACAACAAAAAGGCGCTCTCTCTCACCCAGGAAACACGCAGAGCGAGAGCGTCACCCTGTAACCATGGCAACCGCAACGCTGCTGCCTGGAACTACAGAACATAGTTGTCAAACAAAACCGAAACAGTCCTCACCCGCCACAATATGAAACAGGAAAGTACCACCGTGTAATCCATTTATTTCAACAAAGTAACTCAAAGTTACTCATATTTTGTATTTTAACTACGTAACGGCGGTACATGTATTCCGTTACTCCCCAACACTGTAGATAGGGCATTCAAATAAAAAGAGTTCATAAGGGTAACATCTCTTTTGTTCATGATTCACTCAAAACCTAATTTTGCTTAGAGCTATTGACAATTCTGTTACAGCCACAGTACTACAGTAAATATGGGCAGGGATACTATGTTCACCATTTTAGTTTCTTGAAGACAGTTCTTTAAAAGCCCAAAATGTCATCTGATACTAAAAGGTACAACACTGAAATCAGTCCAAAGCCAGACAAATCATTTCAGGAACACAATAAAAATGTCATGACTACCCAACTAACACTTTGGATGTTTCAGTTTGGATCCAAACAGCTGTTGTACTGACATACACACCAACACTGTTATCCTGCATGTAGTCTAAAATATCATGACTGTGAAAAACACCCTTAAAATGCCATCATGCAACAATTTACAATTTGCCTTGGTTCCTTTATTATTGTAGTAATCTTATTACATTTTGTCCAGATTCACTTATTTTTGATCTGCCGTCCCTATAGCTATGGTCTGTTTTATGTTTAAACAGCTAACACTACGTGACTGTGGTTTGGAAATAGATTGATCTCATAGCTGAAAGAAACACTGACTGTTAAAAGGAAATCTGAAGCAGACTGACATTGATTCCAAATTGCATGTTTTGCACACATAATCACCCTCCCAACGTTCTGCCTCGTACCTTTTTTAGTTGTGGAAAAGTTTTTCTATTTTTGCTGTTTAAAAAAAGGGTAGCCATTGGCTAGGTAATGGCTGTCTTTTTCTGCAACATCTCTACTTACAATGTAGTGGTGAAAACTGAGAATGTTGCACAACACTGCATTTTTTAAATGTTATTTTGTCAAATGACATGGAAAATAAGTCAATAAAAAGGACATTTGAACTTCCTGAGAATCCCATTCAGGCAGGAGTTTATCTTGGCTTCTTGTCAGTTTCACAAGGGCTTGACCTCCCTACTCTTCTTTCTCATTAAAGTGATTTATGTTATTTTCCCTGATGTATATGCCACTGTCTGATTGAACTCACTGGTCCTGAGGTCCTGTTGTCCCTGAGTGATGTGTCTGTATACATGGAAAATTAGTTGTTTCTATGACTGCACCTGTCTGATTCACAACTCTTTGCAGTTTACTTGATTCAGATTTTTTTTTTTTTTTTTTAATTTGGTCTCAGCGATTCTATTTCCATTAATTGTATTCTTCCGTACACTTCATATCTATTACAGCCTTTTCTAATGCAACTGATGAGCAATACTGCCTCCAAAAAGTGAAAATGTATTGTGAATGCCCAGAAAGCATTGATTCTAGGGGAGTTTTCTTTGTGAATTACAGAAAATTTTCAGCCAATTAACGCCACAAGGTCTTTCTATGAAGCATTAATACAGTGTTGATGACAAAGCAGTTACCTGTGATGCTGCTAGGACTGCTGTGAGGACAGGAAAGATACCATCGTGAACACATTGAGTTGGTTACTGCCATTTACTACAAGCATTAAAACCTGGTGCAGGTTTCTAGTAAACTACAACTACAGTATAGTAAGAATTCGTTTATTTTTTATTAAATGTATTCATTTAGGTTTCTCCATTACAAGAAAACTGTTGGCTATTGTTCTGAATAAAAGTCTTGGCCTTAAGAAAATGTCCCTATTCTGGCATTGTGCACCAAAGTGGAAACCCAAAACATTTTCTGTGTGTTGTAATTCCTGCATCTATCTCCTCACCCTTAATACTTTCCACCCACAGTTGTTGTCTGTTGCCACCTGTCTCTAAGCCTTTTAGTTAGTGAAGTGTGTCATTGGACAACAGTGATGCTCATTAACATAATTCTATTGCATCCGTCATCATCCCACATGAAGTTGAGGAAAATTGGCTGTGTCGTGTGTGTGTGTTGTTGCATATGGCATCACCAGCAGTAACCATCAAAGACAGAGTCAGGCACAACACAGAGTCCATTAAGCATGTTGGCGTTGTCTTGATTTTCTCTTTATGATAGCAACAGTAATAATCACCTCTCCGACACACACGATATTTTCTTTTTCTGATGGTTTTTTTTTTTTTGGCCTTATCATAACATATAAAATACAACAGCAAAGAACCATTTCCACCATTGTATTTTTAACATGGATTCTATGTAAGCTCAAAAAAAGCTCATACCCACTGTGCAAAGTGACGTCGGAGTGATGTCTTTTATATGAAATATTTGACCGTCCAGTTTTGTCCAGTGAAGGGGCTGTTTGTAACACCAGGCAGCATCTTCTTCTTTTTTCTTTTTTTTTGACGTCTACTGAGCTTCTAGTGCTGACGTCCATAGGACCTTTGTGTAGAGAGTATTTATAGTCCACATGTGGTCTCTGAGAATGCATTTTCAACGTCAAACAAAGACTTAAACAATGTTTTTATACTGCTTCTAGAGGCTCTCTAGTCCCATTTTTCAAGAGGGTGGAGGAGATGTTTTCTATAGGCCACCAATTCATTTTTCTGCTGCTTTGTTTACATCTTTGTATTTGTCTCCAGTTATCATCTGCAGCTGAGACAGTCAAATGAAGACCTGCGTGTCTATCTGATGTCCAACTTTTAGTGGGTAGTTGATGGATTTAGTTTTCCTATAAACTTGTTTATCATTACTAATATGTAAAATGAAAATCTGATCCCAAATTTTCAAGTTTGTAAATTAAAATAAAATACACATGTGAACCATACATTTTACGTACACGATCTCAGAAGATTAACAAGCGCCAAAAAATTTGCAAAGAAAAGCGTCTGGACTTCTTTAAGTTGCTTGAAGACGTTTCACCTCTCATCCGAGAAGCTTCTTCAGTTCTAAGGTCAAATGGTGGAGAGTCCCAGATATAAACCTAGTGGGAGTGACCCCCCACAGAGGGACAAAAGGACAAAAGGATCATCAGGGGGTCCTTTTGTCCCTCTGTGGGGGGATACTCCCACTAGGTTTATATCTGGGACTCTCCACCATTTGACTTTAGAACTAAAGAAGCTTCTCGGATGAGAGGTGAAACGTCTTCAAGCAACTTAAAGAAGTCCAGACGCTTTTCTTTGCAAGCTCCTTTGACTACGATGACCTGGATGACTGAGAACCTTCACAGACACAAGCGCCAAAAAAGTATCTCGAAAAGGTCTTAGCTTTCAGCAGTAGGGGACGATGCAAAGATCACTGCAAGACCACACTGAAAAAGATGGTGAAAAAGAACTTCAGGGTGACAGCAAAGAACCTGCCCAAATCCCTATAACTTGCAAAAACTAGTGTTCATATCTTCACTCTTACAATGTCGAATAGGTCTCTATATATACAAACTAGAGATGGCACGATACCACTTTTTTATGTCCGATACCGATATTGTAAATTTGGATATCTGCCGATACCGATATGAAGCCGATATAGTGTTTTTTAATCAATAAAACTGTTTTTTTTTTAATATCTTGCTGCATTTTGTATAAGTTCATACGCAAGTTTAAAAAACAACAACACTAAAGCTATTCTGTTATACCTATATGTAAAAAATACACTGCACCCAAAATATTTCATAGTTCAGCAATACTGATCAATCTAATAAACTTAAACCTACTCAATCCTTCCTATTCTGGTATTTTAAAGAGTACTTAGCAGAAATCTTAAGCAACCTAACTAATAGGGTTCCAAACTCCCAGCAAAAAAAAAAAAAATAGGGAACCACCCTCCACCTCATGATGTTTAATCGACGTAATCAACTTTAATTTGATGCAGTGTGGGAAAAAAATGCACAGAAATAAAAAAAATTTCAAGAATAATTAAATAGATTCAACATCTTCCTTCAACAGAACTGCAGACTGCACAGATGGTACCTTCCCAAAGGAAAAAGTAGTATAGCTTACTAGGGTATATTAGACTTAACAGTTACTATATACAGTAATGTACTTTGGGTCTAAGATTCAGATAATTATTTATTAAAAGCTAGACATTTTAAATGAGAATAAGTAAGAAAAGTATGTCTTTGTGCCCCCTTTTCCCTGTTCATGCCCTATCGGCCCCCCTGGCTAAACTTTGCTAGATCCGCCCCTGCACAGTTACCAGCCGTCAGCTGCGTAGAAAAGGATCCTGGTGTACAAAGTAATATTAAATAAATTCTAACAACAGCTTATCAAGGTTAAATGTGCTGCTGTTGTTCAGCCGCTGGTTTCCTCTTTCTGGCGCGAAGTGGGCCAAAAACAAACAAGAGAGACGTAGTCGCGACAGAAAAGCCGATCAGCTGATCATTAAGCAGTTTCACGATTGAAGTAGCAGCAAGAAGAGGCAGTCGCTCCAGGTATTGGTTGTTAAGCTTCACGCGGGAATGCTTTACAAACATTCAGAGATGAACTTACACACTTGCTTTACTTCTCTCTGGGATAACTTTCTCAGAGAGGAAATGCTGGTTTGGTAGCAGGCTTCAAATACACACAGCCACTCTATCACGTGAGCACACTGCTCCGACATGCTACGGTTATGAGCCGAGTTACGCCGTGTCGCAAGTTTTGTGAGGTGCTTTTTTTATATTTAATGGATCGGATTACATTTTTTTTTATTTCTCTCCGATATCCGATCCAGTAATTTACGTCAGTATCGGACCAATACGTAATATCGGGTCGGTCCATCTCTAATACAAACCTATTATGATGTAGTACAAGTGCACAATGGTTTTGTAGTAAAATGCTTGTATTTCTTGGCTATTTGGATCTGTAATCTGAATTGGATGGCATTTAGTCATTGCATTTGGTGGCACTGAATTGAGTCTTTGGATTGAGCAGTAATAAAGCCAAATTATAATGAAAAAAGTAACTTTTCTAAACTTTGGACAAAATCATGTCATTGTTTTCAGTCTTCTCTATTCATCAGATGGTGATTGCAATCATGCAGTTTCTATTTATTTTTTTTGTATGAAAATTATTCATTGCTCTCTATTGTTTGTTCTTTATTAAGATGAGGACTTGCCAATTTGGCTGCCAAGTGGTACAACCTTCTTTTAGAAAGACATCTGAGAGAACCCTCAAGTCAAACAGTAGATCTCTTCAAATATTAAAGTTTTATTTTTGTTTTGCTTGTCAGAAGCCAGAAATGCATCGACAGTTGTCAGATTAAAAAGTGCTGGAGGAGCACACTCACAGATTAATCCATAGGCTTAGACTTCTCCTTTAATAATTAGAAATGTGAATTTGCATGACTACTGCGCACAGTAATTATTAATTAATCATATCTTTTACTACACTTTTACTAATAATGTTAATACATTATGTTATTATGTGTTAGTGTTAAGCTTCCAGCATTTAATCTGTGCCTAAACTATCAATGAGTGCAGCACAGACTGCATATCCTGCTCACAGTGTGATTTAAATTTACTGCTCACTGAAGCTCAAAGGTCCTCTTTAACATCTCTCTTTCACCTTAACAACAGGAGTGTAAATGAGCAATCTGTTCTGACGTCTAAGTGTAGAGCAGCAAAATGGATGGCCACTACAGACTTAAGCAGTGAAGTAACTTATCATAGTCAAGACTTAATGTGTATTTTTGTCACAGTAAAGTTAATGCTTATCCTTGGTTGCTGCACTGCTTTTGGATGTGTTTTGTGATTATTTTTTTTTTGTTGTTGTTGTTGTTTGTTGGTTTGTTTTAATCAGTGAGTTTAGTGCAGATGAACTAAATAATTGCTTAGAATTTCGAGGGTGCATTTTTAAATGCAAGTCCTTGCTTAATTCATTGCCCCCAATGGTCAGTTATTTCCATTAAATTAAATTCGAATGTTTATGGTAACATATTATTTTCACTGAAAGAAAAGTTAACAACCTAGTTAAGTAAAGTTTTTTTTTTTTTTTTTTTTTTTTATTTGGGGGGGGGATTTAAGTCTTTTAGCACTTTAAGCATATTTGCACTGCACAAGACACTTACAAATGTGGATTGCACAACACTGGACATTATATTTCTTCATTTCCATTTACTACTTGTACAGCTGCTGTTATTGTGTATATTTATATTTCTTCATACATTCTTATATATTTCTATACTGTGTATTGTGTATTTTGTTGTACAGTTATTTTATTTTCAACTTTAACTTATATATTTTATCTTATTCTTTCCCAGTTAAATTTACCCTTTTTAATTTTCATATTTATTTCCTATCTTATTCATAGCTTTTTCTTTTTTCTTTAGGTCACGAACAGTTGTGTAAGCATTTCACTGCATATCGTACTGTGTATGACTGTGTATGTGACAAATAAAATTTGAATTTGAATTTACATTTTTAACCCTGCCATCAAATAACTTGAGAAGTTTTAACTTCTACTTTTGAAATTAGATTTTATTTAATCTCATAGACACACAGGCTGAAGCGTAATTGTCCGCAAGACTACACAAGTGGCTGACAGAAACAATTACACAAGAAGGCTAAAGGTACAAGGGATAACAAGGAAAAAGAAAAGAAAGGGAACAAGAAGACAGGAGGAAATATGCCAAAAGAATAGACCAGATGTCCCAGACACAAACTGGATGGAGTCAATGTGGGAAACTCATCATAATACAGTAGTGTTGTGGATAAACATGCAGACAGACTGTGGCTTATTGGCAGTTGTGGCCCACCCACAAATATGAGTCCCACAGATATCAGTGGGATAAAAGTTTCTCAGCATATAATTTTCTGCATATTAAAAATGCCATTTATTGTAATGTTGTTTGGCAATAAGAGAAGTGTGGCTGGGTATAATTTTCTCCCACATCACAGATTTCTATTGGGATAATGGTCTCTTACTGGCAGGCCACTGCAGCATTTACCACACTGGAAAACCAACCAGTTCAAATCTGTGAAGTTGCATCAAGCCCCAAATATACTTATAAAATCATTAAGGTCATTTTGTTGCATGCAGTTATTAGCGCTTTAAAGCCCAGCGTATCATATCCTATACATGTGTTTTTGTGAGTTTTTGAGACTTCTACATCATCAGTGCGACTTTTTTTACCCTCAAAAAATTATATAAATGGCATGACACATTTTTAATGACTTAATTGCAAAAATAAGGCTTGTGTAGCAAATGTGATACAAATTAAAACTCATATATATGCAGATTAAAATTTGATATGTTCTTATATCCAGTCCAAAGAATCCAAAGTTAGAGGTAAGGTAAAACTCAAAAAAGTATTCATAAAAACTCATGCAGTGTTGGAATAATTTTGGTAGGCCAGCCACTTCTGGGAAGGTCCACCACTATATTCAAGTTTTCTCCATTTGTGGATAACTTTTTCACTGGAGTGAATTATGACAGCTGTTTCTTTAGATAATGGAATGATGTGCGGGGGCGGCACGCTGCCTTGGTGTATTTCATACTTGAGGCTGACTTATGCGATTGCCTTCAAGTTGGCCTCCAGTGTTGTCTTCTACAGTCCCACTGAGCTCCTGATGAAAGTTATTAGCGCTCTATTAGCCTTACACAGTGGCAAGCATTCCCGTATCCATCTGTGCAGTATTGAGTCACAGACTTGTATTTAATTCAGGCTGTTTCAGAGTCCTAGTGTACTGCTCTATCAGCCAGGAGATATTGCTAGTTAGTGTTATTTCCAGTTTCTAAGCTGCACTTATATATATCATATGCCTACTCAACTTGGTTGCTATGCCTTAGAGGAGTTTCCATGTTGTGGAAAGGAAAGTAATATACCAGTGCATAGTTAGTCGTAAAATTGTGGGTATCCTTAATGATCAGGATTATTCTGCCCTGAGTTAGAATGTTCAGTAAGTACCTGCCGTTAGCAGCCCCCTTATTTGTACTGGCAGGAACTCACTGAGTGCAGTTAGCTTTGTCAGCCTGTTAGCATAAATCATGCCAGGCCCTGGTGCTGTCTAGCTCTTCATTCCGGAGACTCGTTGTTGGATGTCTTCCTTTGTGATGTTTATGTAGCAGCAGTCTGCTTTTATGCCCACCAGCCTCTTTCTCCCAGATGTTCTTCACGTATTGTTCAATTTCAGCTCTGAGTAGATCTGCCTATTATTCCCTTGTAGCTGAGAGAACACCCCGGGTGGTATTTTTGGTAAACAGCACATTCTCTTGGCCTCTGCCTCTCTGGTATATTCTTCAGCCTAGTGGCCAGAGCTGTGAGCCTTTGTTTGGCAGTTTCTTGAGCTTCAGTTACGAATATTTTTTTTCATCCTGGACCTGTCTCTCATGATGCCACCGTTCGTTATTTTGGCTTCTTCTCTGTGGGTGGCCTCTACATGCATCTTTGATTCTAACCCTAAGTGCCCCTAGGATTATTGTATCAATGAGGGTGTAAGTAAGCATCCATTAGTTTTGGATCTTCCTACAATTGGTTATTCAAAGAGCTGTCGTTTTTGGATCTATGGTCAACAGTATTTTTTTTTTTTTTTTTTTTTTTTTGGCTTTGGTATCAAACCACCAGTCCTTCAATTAATCAACAACCCACTACTCCACCTGAGGTAAAACTGGCCCCAAAGAGTTAATTTGTGAGAAGCAGGTGACATCTTACAAAATACATTTTACTGACAGCACTGTCTGTGAAAGGCATGTAGAATTTATGGACTGAGACAAAGACTGTGCTTTCACCAAGGAATTTCACAAATACTGTTGGAAAACATCTAAACAAAATGGTTTGCCACATTTGTGGGATCAAGGTCAGTGTGCTCTGAACAATGTAAGTCATCGTGTAAAATTAAATACAAGAAACAAAAGCAAAGCCAAAAAATATATATTGTGATGTGTTTAATTACTTGAGAAATCCCTATGCTGTTCACATAATTTCATGTTTAACAGCTTGTTTGTCTTTTTACAAACCAGCCAAACCACAAGACTCACTGTTTTCTATCAAGCATGCAGATATTGTATTGTTTACAGTCCTAATGGTGCAGTTGTTTTCAGTCTAGATTTTCTCTGACAGCAGAATACAAAATGTGACAAGGATTTGAGTGACTATACTACACAGATCTCAAGGAAGATATATTTTCCAGATGATAAAATCTTGATAAAACATTCTAGTGGTAAAAGCATTTTGTCTCCAAATAATTGAGGAGATCATCAGAATTTAAAAATGGATCAAAATCTTTTAAAATGATGAGCAAATATAATTTCATAACAGACAACTGAAAAGAGAAGCAGTAAGCAGGCGAGTCAGTGGGGCAGAAAACAGAACGTTACAGGTATTTTTATTCTCACTTGGGAGCTTAACTGACATAAGCTGTATAATCCTAAAACAATGCTCAACTCCCCAAAGTAGTTAAATAAAGTAGTTAAACCTGGCAGTGAAGTTGCAGACTCCATATTACCAGTTATCTGATGATGATCATAGCAATTCAGATAATGCATATTATATATTTATTATCCTCCCTCCTGAGATAAGGCTGCCCCTGTAGATTTCAGCTGTGAGAGATGAGGCGTCATTTTACAACAGAAACTTTAATAAAGACAATATGAGTGCTTGTTTTTTTCCCTTTGACATCATTTACTCTTTAAGGTATTGTTACCACAGCTTATAAACATTTCTTTCCAGGAAACCCATTCTCACAAAAGCTGAATGTTTTGCGATATTGTAAGTGAATTTTATCTGGAATAGCAGTAAAAATGAAAGAAAAAAAAGAATGTCATTAAAAAGTTTTACAACTGAGGTTTGCTCTAATTAAGTTGAACGGAGTGATACGCTGTTTGAAGTTGAAGGTTTAAATTATCTGTTGACTTCATTTTTATGTGCATATAGTGCTGGAAGAGAAAGAAAGCAAATATAAAATGAAGTAAAAAGAGCTGAAAGCATCAAATAGATAAATAAAAGCAAATATTCAAAATTATGCTGTAAAAGATTAAGATAAGCAAACAGATTCATAAAAAAGGAAGAGGCCGTTATCATAGAGGGAAATTAAGACAGAAAAAGGCAGATGTGTTGAAGGGAACAATTTGAAAGCTATTTATAAATATTTTACAGTTAAAAATATTATTCTGATGTTGTATTTATATTAATGCTTTTATTTCTTTTTTTTTCTTGACTTATCAACTCCCAGTGGGATATTCCCAACAGTGGCGTTTCACTCTCATAAAGGTGATTCCTTTGTTACTAGCATACATTTTCATGGCAAGTTCTGTGAGAAAACTATGCCATTTACACTGTTAAAAAAAAGCACTGCTGCATTTGACATTAAATCAGTTCAGTTAAATTTTAATGCATCACAACAGTTGTCTCAAGGGGTTTTAGATAATACATTAAACACCCTACAATGATACAGAGAAAACCACAACAATAAAACAACCACTTTCGAGTAAGCTCTTTGCAACAGTGGGAAGAAAAAACTCCTTTTTAACAGGAAGAAACAGACTCAGAGAGGGGCAGCCATATATCCCAACCAGTTGGTGGTGAGGGAATGAAGACTTTACTAAGAACAAGACTTTTCTTGTTCATCTTATTACTATATTGTGGTGACGTTGGCAATAAAAGTCTACAACCCCAACATTCACAAGTTTTAAAATCTTTAGCTTTATACTTGAAACAACATCTCAACACATAAAAAACCAGGATCTACTGACCAATCCAACAGAATCAATCTATACCCACTTCAAAGTAAAATAAACAACAAATAGGGAAGAACTGCTACAACACAAGTTCAATAAATGACAAACCTTTTAGGCAATTTTGGTGATGAACACCCTTCCACTCAGGGCACAATTCAGTTGTGTTTATATAGCATTCAATCACAACATAAGAAATCTAAGGAAACTTAATGTCTAGTGTTTATAATTGTAATTACAGACCCAGCAAATGTGTCGATTTTGCCTTGCAGCAGTTTGATGGGTACCTGTGTGTGTGTGTGTGTGTGTGTGTGTGTGTGTGTGTGTGATGGCAGTGTTTTTCTGGGTGTTAACATTTCTATTTGACATCAGTATTCATCCTTTTTGAGACTATGTGTGTATGCTGCTTTCATCGAAAGTACTCACCAAAGCCCAACAGGTGTATTTTGAATCCTAGTCATATCCAGAGCACCAAGACACTGCTTATTAACAAACTGCCCTTTTGGTGAAATATCCTCTTGCTCAGCAGGGAAAACTTGTCAAAGTGCATTTAAAATCTTTTATTTCCATTTTTACAAGCTTGGATTCACAAAACCCTGAACCCTGAGAGGGAGGGAGATGATGTTTAATTGAATAAACCCCTTTAAAATGTTCTTAGTTTTCTATATTTCACACCTTAAAAGCTGTCTATGTTTCATCTTATGTAACTGAGAATTTACATAAATTACATGTAGTAGATTATCAATTAACTGGGACTACAAAGTTTAAAGCATGTTATATAAAAATGAGCAATCTTGAGTCTACTGTCAGCTATTCACCGGAATTGCCATTTATCTCTCTGTCTGGAATGGAAAATATTATTCATTATTTGCTTTAGTATGAACCTAAAAGTAAATTTAGCATAACATCCTCGCAACATTTTTGAGAAAAGGGCCAATTTAATTTGCACTGTGCCAAATTGCTTTTACTGCAACAGGCAGCAGAACGATTTTATTCATCCACCAAAGCATAGACACATGAAATGTCTCAATTAAATTTCTAATTCTGATGTTTTCAAGAGGCACCCAAAGGCAATATATATTTAGTTTGTTTTGTGAATTAATTGCAACTGAGCTAGAAAGTCTAGTCTGTGAAATTTGAGACATTACAAGGTAAACATTTTAAGAGTCTCAAGTTGGACTCAAAAGTGGAAAACATATATTTAATTAACTCATATACATATCAAACTCTGTTCTCAGGAGGTTATAGGCTAACAATGTATTGTGTTATCTTTATATATGGAATTATCTACTTCTGGTAAAAATCCACTTGACCAGATTAAACGACCATGACACAATCATGCAAGAAAAAGCACTTTCAACTCTCCTGCTGTGCAGACTGCAGAGGTATGTTTTTCGTCATATCGTATAGATGTTTTTTATATAGTTGTAGATGTTGCCAGATTAGAACCATGGTGTCCAATGAGCATACAGTTGACAGCTGAGTGTGAAGTGGTTGGATGAAAACTAGCACTAAGGCCATGGGGTTGTCAGCCAGAAAAGGATGGAATGCCCATTCTGGGTTAATAAAAGTAGCTCCCCCAAGTGGATGGTTTAAGTATCTTCGTGTTTGTCCACAAGTGGAGAGGAAAATTAATAATCACAGTAACTTTGTTCATGTAGCACAGTTACAAAGTACTTCATAGTTTAGATACACATTAAAGACAAGTGTACATATTCAAAGGTGAAAACAGTCAAAGTTTTTCATCCATTCCTGTATACAAACTCTTATACAAACTTTAAAAAAGAAAATCTGTGTTGCATCAGTTCACAGCAGTTGTTTCAAGGCACTTCATATTGTTAAGTAAAGAGCATATTAGAAAGAATATTGGAAAGAAACCCTAACAATCACATGACCCTGTATCCTCACGCAGTTCGCAACTGTGGGGAAAAACCTCCAGTGGGCAAAACCAAGTTTGGGGAGGGTGAGCCATTAAATTAAATTAATTCCAAATTTCTTTGGAAGCCACTGAAGAGAAGAAAGAATATGGGTGATATGTGCAGCCAAGCTGCTGTGTTCTGGCCCAGTCTTGGTAGTGATGTAGACATTGCACCAGCCTCTTGTGGTGAAAAGAGAGCTGAGCATCAAAGTGAATCTGTCAGTTTACCAGCTGATCAATGTTTCTACCCTCCCTGACGAAGAGCTCTGTCAGGAGCTCTGTGTACTCACTCAAAGAATAAAATCATGGACGCAAGTGGCAGAAACTTCTTCCGAATTGTGTCTGGACTCAGTGTTAGAGATGTGTGAGGATTTGGGGGTGAGAGTAGAAATGTTACTCCTTCACACTGAAAGGAATTAGTTGATGTGATTTGGACATCTGACCTCTCTGCCTTCTGGGCACCTTAAAGGCAAGGTATTTTGGGCATCTATTGGAGGTCCCAGTGCAGAGGACACATTGGAGACATTCCATCATTGGGCCAGTTGGTTGTGTGTTAATTTCATGTATATTGGTATAAAAAAAATAACCCCCTACTGGTTTTATCACGTAAACACAGGAAATATCATTGAGTGACAGCAGTGACAGCAAAAAAAAAAAAAGCTGTAAGATAATGTTAGTTATTTTACAGCTTTTATTTAATGTTTTACAATGTTAAATAAAAGCTGCAGGTTGTATTAAAGAAAATTGGCAATTTTAGATTTTTACTAAATATGCAAACTAATTGCAACTTTGCAAAAATAAGAATGTAATAACAGGAAATAATGTTTTCTTATTATTTACAATAACAATGTAAATAATAATGTATTGCATAGAAACGAGTCTTGGTATTTTTATCACTTTAGTACGGAAGAGGATTAGCACCACCGGAAAAAAAAGTGGGCCGTCTTTTTTTTTCTTCTTTTCCAGAATTCTGAGATTAAAGTCAGAATTTGGACTTTTTTCTCAGAATATATAATATAATAATATACATATATACATATATATATTATGTATATGCCTATGTCAAGAATGGGGTATAAGAAAAGTAGCAAAAGAAAGAAGAAAGTAGCAGTACAGCAAAATGTAGTGGTCTTGGGACATCTTGTTTAGTGAACTGTCAACAGCCAGGAGTCAATTACCAACAAGCCGTGAGTAGCTTAACTATTCACCAGCTGGTACCTGTACACTTCACTTAGGCTAAGTCCATAAAGAAAAGGGTATTTTTTTAAAGGATTTTTATCCATGCTTGTTTTGAAAAAGCACAAAAAAAACACTGTCAGGTGGCAATATGATCTTTATCTAAAGCCTACAAAAATTCAACTGGCAGTCTGACATCATAAAAGGAGTCAAAGGCATACAACTTTGAGGGTTACTTTTCAACATTATTATTATTATTAAAACTAAACATAACAAAAGTCAAGATTATAAACTTAAACTGTTTATTTATGTACTAGGTATATACTCAAGCTCAATAGAGAACGGTATTTATCATTTATTTATGTGAACACTTTGTGTTATGTTTAAAACGAGTGAAATTGTTTTAAACATAACTTATTTTAAAAAAGCATGTAATTACATCTCTAATGTGTTTTGAAGAGCTCCTTTGCTGGCTGCCTTTGACCTGAAGCTATGTACACACTGGAAATGATTCCCTTGTCACATATCACTTTGAACCTGGTAGTTGGTTGCTTGCAGATGTTCCACACTCCAGTTGTCTAGGTAACCCTCTAAGATATTTACTACCAGGACATATGGTATTCACTCGTATTGGTAGTCACTTGCAGCGCTGGAAGCTGGGCTCTATTGCCAGCAGTTATTTTGCCTGTAATCACTTTAAATTACAGAATAAACTAGATATGATCTTTGGTCACCATGTTGCTTCCAGTGTGTATGTAGCAATAGGCGAGGACAGAAAATTGACAAGGCATTTAGTGGATTTTGAATTAAGGTTAGGTGCCTATTTCAGATAGTACTGACTTCCAGACATAACAACAAAACATCTAAAAAAATATATTATTATAAAATAAATATTATAAATATTATTAGACTCCAGCTGTCTGCATATGCATATAATAAAAATTATAGAATAAATAAATGACCCATGTGCTATGCAGTATTTGCAAAAGAAAAGAAAAAAGAAAATGTTGATATTAGTGCTCTGAATTTTAAACAACATTTGTTTGTTTTTGTCAACCACATATTTGGCAAACCTTAAACATAAGACCTCTATATGCCCATATCAGTGCACACATAAAAGGTATCCAGAGACAGATTACAAAAGCGAAAGGACCATGGTGTTCTGAGCTTTGTTTTTGGCTCACCACCACATTCATTGCATTTACTGCTTTAAAACTGCATCTTTTCAAGCATTCTCACACACACACACACACACACACACACACACACACACACACACACACACACACACACACACACACACACACACACACACACACACACACAGAGAGAGAGAGAGAGATACCACGCTAATCTATTCCTGATAAATTGTAATACTGAGGTCAAGTCCTCATCAGCTTGTTAAATCTCATTCTGAAACATGTTTAGCATTTAAACACCTTATGATAATTAGGCTAACTGATATAAACAGCCAATTCTGAATGACCTGTATTTCCACCACTTTGAACTTATGTAGCCGATAATGCAGAGTGCATGTCACACTCTGTGCTCTTCTAAAATGCCAGCTATACAAAACAAGTGTGCTTCCAACAAAGAACAAAGAACAAAAGAAAGAAATCAGTGATATGTTATTAAAGATTTAAAATGGAAACAATACATAATAAAACAGAATTACCTGTGTGGGTGGGAAAAAAAAGACCTTTGCTGTATGCTTAAGCTTTACCGTACATACATATCCATATACATTTGTGTACTAATATCAATAACCTATGTCAAAATGGAGTTGGCAGGACAATGCTATAGCAACTTTTTATTTGACTTCAGTCTCTGTTGATTAGGCATTTATCTTGAGTCAGCTAAAGATTTTAAATCTTTAAACCTTTTCTTCTTCTTCATCTGTCAAATAAATTCTCTACATGTTATCCTTTACTACATCTATCAGCCATCTCTGTGATTTTCTTCTTTTCTTCTGATCCAACCTATCCGCTATCAATTCAATTCAATTCAATTTTATTTATATAGCACCAAATCACAACAAAAGTCGCCTCAAGGCGCTTCATAGATACAGAGAAAAACCCAACAATCATATGACCCCCTATGAGCAAGCACTTTGGCGACAGTGGGAAGGAAAAACTCCCTTTTAACAGGAAGAAACCTCCGGCAGAACCAGGCTCAGGGAGGGGCGGCCATCTGCTGTGACCGGTTGGGGTGAGAGAAGGAAGACAGGATAAAAGAGATGCTGTGGAAGAGAGACAGAGGTTAATAACAGATATGATTCAATGCAGAGAGGTCTGTTAACACATAGTGAGTGAGAAAGGTGACTGGAAAGGAAAAACTCAGTGCATCATGGGAATCCCCTGGCAGCCTACGCCTATTGCAGCATAACTAAGGGAGGATTCAGGGTCACCTGGTCCAGCCCTAACTATATGCTTTAGCAAAAAGGAAAGTTTTAAGCCTAATCGTAAAAGTAGAGATAGTGTCTGTCTCCCGAATCCAAACTGGAAGCTGGTTCCACAGAAGAGGGGCCTGAAAACTGAAGGCTCTCCCTCCCATTCTACTTTTAAATACTCTAGGAACAACAAGTAGGCCTGCAGAGCGAGAGCTAAGTGCTCTAATAGGGTGATATGGTACTACAAGGTCATTATTATAAGATGGGGCCTGATTATTTAAGACCTTGTATGTGAGGAGCAGGATTTTGAATTCAATTCTGGATTTAACAGGAAGCCAATGAAGGGAAGCCAAAACAGGAGAAATATGCTCTCTCTTTCTAGTCCCTGTCAGTAGTCTTGCTGCAGCATTTTGGATTAGCTGAAGGCTTTTCAGTGAGTTTTTTGGACATCCTGATAATAATGAATTACAGTAGTCCAGCCTGGAAGTAATAAATGCATGAACTAGTTTTTCAGCGTCACTCTGAGACAGGATATTTCTAATTTTAGAGATGTTGCGCAAATGGAAGAACGCAGTCTTACATATTTGTTTATTATGTGCATTGAAGGACATGTCCTGGTCAAAAATGACTCCAAGGTTCCTCACAGCATTATTGGAGGCCAAAGTAATGCCATCCAGAGTAAGAATCTGGTTAGATACCATATTTCTAAGATTTTCAGGGCCGAGTACAATAACCTCAGTTTTATCTGAATTAAGAAGCAAAAGGTTAGCGGCCATCCAGGTCTTTATGTCTTTAAGACATTCCTGCAGTTTAACTAATTGGTGTGTGTTATCTGGCTTCATGGACAGATAGAGCTGCGTGTCATCTGCATAGCAGTGAAAATGTATGCTATGTCTTCTAATGATGCTGCCTAAGGGAAGCATGTATAATGTAAACAGAATTGGTCCTAGCACTGAACCCTGTGGAACTCCATAATTGACCTCAGTGTGTGAAGAGGACTCTCGATTTACATGCACAAATCGGAGTCTATTAGATAGATATGATACAAACCACTGCAGTGCAGTACCTGTAATACCTACAGCATGTTCTAATCGCTCTAATAGGATATTATGGTCGACAGTATCGAACGCTGCACTGAGGTCTAGCAGGACAAGCACAGAGATGAGTCCACTGTCAGAGGCCATAAGAAGATCATTTGTAACCTTCACTAAAGCTGTTTCTGTGCTGTGATGAGCTCTGAAACCTGACTGAAACTCTTCAAATAAACCATTCCTCTGCAGATGATCTGTTAGTTGTTTGACAACTACTCTTTCAAGGATTTTTGATATGAAAGGAAGGTTGGAGATTGGCCTATAATTAGCTAAGACTGCTGGGTCTAGAGATGGCTTTTTGAGTAAAGGTTTAACTACAGCTAGCTTGAAGGCCTGTGGTACATAGCAGATTATTAGAGAAAGGTTGATCATATTTAAGATCGAAGAATTAATTAATGGCAGGACTTCTTTGAGCAGTTTTGTAGGAATAGGGTCTAAAAGACAAGTTGATGGCTTGGAGGAAGTAATTATTGAAGTTAACTCAGAGTCTAAATGAATATCAATGGTACTAAAAGTAGCTGTAGATAATATTACATCTGTGGGACTATTATTGGTAATTTTTTCTCTAATGATAAAAATTTTATTTGTGAAGAAGTTCATGAAGTCATTACTAGTTAACGTTAAAGGGATGGTTGGCTTAAAAGAGCTCTGACTTTTTGTCAGCCTGGCTACAGTGCTGAAGAGAAACCTGGGGTTGTTCTTATTTTCTTCAATCAGTGACGGATAGTAGGATGTTCTGGCTTTGCGGAGGGCTTTCTTATAAAGCAGCAAACTATTTCTCCAAGCTAAATGATGATCCTCTAAATTTGTGACACGCCATTTCCTCTCCAGATTACGAGTCATCTGCTTTAGGGTACGTGTTTGAGAATTATACCACGGAGTCAGGTACTTCTGATTTGAGACCTTAGTTTTCACAGGAGCTACAGTATCCAGAGTCGTACGTAGTGAGAAGGTGAAATTATTAACAAGATAATCGACCTCTGTTGGGGTAGCGTTCAGATAGCTGCTCTGCTCTATGTCAAAGGAGCTTGGAAAGAAAAGCGTCTGGACTTCTTTAAGTTGCTTGAAGACGTTTCACCTCTCATCCGAGAAGCTTCTTCAGTTCTAAGGTCAAAAGGTGGAGAGTCCCAGATATAAACCTAGTGGGAGTAACCCCCCACAGAGGGACAAAAGGACCCCCTGATGATCCTCTAATCGCCTGAGCCAAGGTGTGAAACTGGGCGTGGGTCCCAATCAGCCAGAGTTTCGGGTGTGTTCATTGTGAAACCTGGCCCCACCTTATCATGCGAATTCCTGAGGTCAGACGCCCAGTTTCACACCTTGGCTCAGGCGATTAGAGGATCATCAGGGGGTCCTTTTGTCCCTCTGTGGGGGGTTACTCCCACTAGGTTTATATCTGGGACTCTCCACCTTTTGACCTTAGAACTGAAGAAGCTTCTCGGATGAGAGGTGAAACGTCTTCAAGCAACTTAAAGAAGTCCAGATGCTTTTCTTTCCAAGCTCCTTTGACTACGATGACCTGGATGACTGAGAACCTTCACAGACATATGCTCTGCTCTATGTTGGTACAGGGCATTGAAGATGATAACAGTGGGTGGATTATATTCTTAAACTTAGTTACAGCGCTTTCAGAAAGACATCTACTTTGATAAAGTCTACTCTCCACCGCTGTGTAATCAATTATTGTAAATGTAAATGTTATCAGGAAATGATCAGACAGGAGAGGGTTTTCAGGAAACACTGTTAAATGTTCAGTTTCTATGCCATATGTTAAAACAAGATCTAGAGTGTGATTAAAGTGGTGGGTGGGTTCTTTTACATTTTGAGAGAAACCAATTGAGTCTAATAACAGATTAAATGCCATGTTGAGGCTGTCATTTTTAGCATCTACATGGATGTTAAAATCACCCACAATAATTATTTTATCTGAGCTCAGAACTAAATTAGATATAAAGTCTGAGAAATCAGACAAACTCTGTGTAAGGCCCAGGTGGACAATAGATGATAACAAGTAAGAGTGGTTTCTGAGTTTCACAACTGGGGTGGACAATGTTAAGCATCAGGCTTTCAAATGAATTAAAAGTCTGTCTTGGTCTTTCATTAATTAATAGGCTGGTGTGAAAAATTGCTGCCACACCGCCCCCTCGGCCTGTGCTTCGAGATTTCTGGTAGTTAGAATGACTCGGGGGTGTTGATTCATTTAAACTAACATAATCATCTTGCTGCAACCAGGTTTCTGTAAGGCAGAGTAAATCGATTTGTTGATCAATTATTAATAAATAATAATAATAAAATAATAAATTTGTGCATATTTCTAGAAACGAGATGAAGCCCACATCGTTTCTGGGACACCACTCAGACAGCCAGCAATTTAAGGAGAACATGCAGCTAAACATGTCACTCCTGGTCTGATTGGGGAGGCAACCAGAGAAAACTACAGAGTCCGACATTGTTTTGGCAAAGTTGCACACCGATTCAATATTGATTTTAGTGACCTCCGATTGGCGTAACCAGGTGTCATTACTGCCGACGTGAATTAGGATTTTACTGAATTTACGTTTACCCTTAGCCAACAGTTTTAAATTTCCTTCAATGTCGCCTGCTCTGGCCCCTGGAAGACAATTGACTATGGTTGCCGGTGTCTCTAGCTTCACATGTCTGAGAACAGAATCACCAATTACCAGAGTTTGACCCCCTGCGGGTGTGTCGCCAAGTGGGGAAAAACGGTTAGACACATGAACGGGTTGGTGGTGTACCTGGGGCTTCTGTTTAAGACTATGCTTCCTCCTCACCGTCACCCAGCCGCCCTCTTTCCCCAGCTGCTTGGGGTCTGCCGGGGAACAGCTAGCGGGGCCTACGCTATCTTCGGCTGCACCAGCTACAGGGGCCTGGCTAGCTACGGGTGAATGAAGGGTGCGAAGCCGAGTCTCCAATTCAGTAATCCTGGCCTCCAGAGCTGCAAATATGCTACATTTGTTACAGATATCATTACTGCTAAAGGAGGCCGAGGAGTAACTAAACATCTGACACAATGAGCAAGAAAGTGCAGGAGGGACAGGTGAAGTAGCCATGGTGCTAACAAGTCGGCTACGAGCTAAGCTAAGCTAGCGAAACAGTACAGAGACAGTGAGTGAATACTTTGGCTATAAATTAGGTAGTGAGTACACAGAAAGTGTGCTTCGGATGAAGCACGTGAAGATTATACTATGAAAAAAGAATGTATTTAAAAGTTGTTAATTAAATTGCTAAGCAAGCTACTCAGAAACACCACTGTGTTTGAGCAGAAACAGGAAGTGATACTCTACCGCAGAGCCTATCCTGCTGCTTCACTTGTCCAAATGCCATCTCAACTTTGCTTCTCCAGACTACTCAACCTGAGCTGTCCTTCTGATATACTCACTACTGTTCTTATCTGTTCTGGTCACTCCCAATAAAACTTTTATCATCTTCCATTCTGCCACCTCTGCCTCCTGTGTTTTG
Organism: Simochromis diagramma; assembly: GCF_900408965.1. Taxonomy (NCBI): domain Eukaryota; kingdom Metazoa; phylum Chordata; class Actinopteri; order Cichliformes; family Cichlidae; genus Simochromis; species Simochromis diagramma. The sequence goes on along the minus strand of NW_024387245.1, from coordinate 17,349,409 downwards.
TCAGATCCGCCTTCTGCAAACCATGCATCATAGAAAGTCTCACTAGCATCTTTTAAACCTTCCTGCTCACTCTTGCTGCCATCCTTCTGTCACAAATCATCCCTGACACTCATCTCCACCTACTCCACCCTGCTTGCACTCTCCTCTTCACCTCTCTTGTGCACTATTGCTTTGGATGGTTGACCCCAGGTGTTTACACTCATTTACCTTTGCTTCTTCTGCTCCTTGCATCTTCACCTTTCCACCTGACTCACTGTGATTCACATAAATGTAATCTGTCTTGGTTCTAATCACTTTCATTCAGCTTGTTGCCAGTGTATATCTCAAGTCCTCCAGGCTCTCTCACACCAGCTTCCTACTCTCACTACAGCTCACACTGTCATCTGGGATAGTCATAATTTCATATATAGGGCCTTCCTGCCATCCTTGGTAAAAATCAAACGTGTGGAGTTAAAGTGGTAACTAGTCTCGGGAGTTAATGATACATATAGTTATGTCTACAATCAAAAACACCATCAGTGATGCATGCACGTGCATATACCTAAATATTTCTATTAATAACCAATGCAGGACCCAGGTTTGTGTTGCAATTAGACTTTGTCTTGGTTTCATTACAGTGACTTTTGTTTCATGCAGCAATTTACACCTGTAAATAGTGTCTAAAGAATAAAACAATGCCAAAAAAAGGAAGGCTGCCTGGTACTGTAAAAGAAACAAGTCCTCTTAAAACTCTATTAGCAACTATTTCAATTTTCACTGTCTATATATGTGACAAAAAAGTAAATACCATATTTTGTATGTGTAAAACCTGGAAATGTTCATGTATTACTCATTTATTACTCATAGCTGTGGCTCTGAGAATGTATGTAAGCAAAAATAAAAGTGTTTCAATCTAATAAAATGGACATGTATAATGATTCTCAGATTCACCATTTAACTTGTATTATACTGTGTTAAAACAAAGCACAACAGTGACTGATGAGAATGTCACAAATTTTACAAATATTTAGCTACAAACCATGCATACTATATTTTTGACCTGATAGTGGCAGTACTTAATAATGAAGAGGATTTGGTAAGGGGAACAAAAATGACTGTGCTGAATGTAACTGTAATTCATCCAAAATATATTGATATATATATTTCACAAAAATGTCAGTGTCCTGGAAGTAGTAGAGGAAAGGTGAAAAGGTCATCAAAGTCATTAGGACATGTAAATATTGATTCCTCTAGGAAATCTGTACCAAACCTCTACCAAATGAGTATTACATTGATGTATGATTACAACTGCTGAACAGCTATGTTCAACTAGGTTTGTGTACTTGTGTTACATTATATGTAATGTTAGGACAGGAAGCAAATTTATGTTGTGGTTACATTGTGTTTATTTATGAGACAAAAAGCATCTACATAATGTAAAAGTGAAGACTTGGTTTATGGTTAAGAATTCAAAAATATTATTTTATCTAATAATGGCACTAGCTACCTGTTTTTGCAGAAATTCCTCTAATCTTTGTGTGAACATACCTTTCTCCACTCAATTACTTTACTTTGCCTTTTAACTACTTTGGCATGTGCAAGGACCTAACCGTCACCTCAAAATTCTTTACTGCAAAACTTATTTTAACACAATCTTGCCCCAAAACAAATTTTTACCACAACACTTTGTAGTTAACTTTTTGGGGTTATAGTGTGTCAAGATTATATGAGAGTTTGCACAATGTCATTGCGGGAAATTTGTGTCTCCATACTTAAATATACACTTCAGTAGGTACTAATAGATACAGTGATTGTCCCTCAGTCTGCACCCATGACCTTCATACTGACTTGATAGGTGGAACTTCCATTTGATTCTATCTATAAATATGTCAGCTGGATTATCCCCATCACTGTCACTGCTATGCTATGCGGGTGCATATGTAAGAATTGGTCACTGAATATGAGTTACTGAGTGTATCTATGTGTATGTGTGTTCATTTTGTAGTCGGCTTGTATGAGCTTTGTGCGCATATAGTATTTTGTAAAAAATATGAGTATTTAATCTCTTTTCATCTCATCTAGCCATAGCAATAGTTGTGGTCAAGTTCTGTGAAAATTTAAACATGTTGCTCTGCCATTTTAATGTGTAACTTATCAAGAAACGCTGCTTAGAAGTTCAAATGCTAGTCACCTCACTCTACACTGATTTTCTTATGAGCTACCTCAGTTCATAAAAATGTGTGTTAGAGCAGGGATATTGGGTCACAGCTGTTGGTAAAAGGAAGAACATGTTTTCTTGTTTGTGTGTGTTTACATGGATAGTTGGGAATGTTCATCTCCCTCACTCTTAATATTATGGTGTTTTAACGATTCTGGCAGATGTTGTTTTTGTTCGAGAATGAACTCATTTAATTGTGAGATGGTGATCTGGTGAGATTACCTACCTTTCCCTTCAAGGGCAGTTTTAATGGTGCTGTAAATCAGCCATGATCTCACTTTCTAAGAATGAAATTGCCATCTTTCTGCTGGAAAAAGAGCTGACAGGTGAAGCGATTAATTAATTAGCTGTTAAGAGGTGGTGTGTGACTAAATATACAAAATTCTGTATGTTTTTGGACTATGTTTCTGACTAAAATTAACCAAAACAGTTACTCTCTGATTTCAATTAGCCAAAGCCTAACCTTAACATAAGGGGAGAAATGATAGACTGATGATGTGATAGAGACAGACCAAGAGAAAAAGATGATGACAAAGAGGATTTGGACAAAATCTATTTTATTGCTGTCACACTGTCCTGGCTCAGTGAGCTGAGAGGGACAGAGGATGGGACACAGAAAAAAAAAACACAATAAGATTGATTGACACTGTGTAATAGGTTCTTAGTTTGACCACCCATAGGGGTAGACATGAGCTGGAATTTTAAACCAAAGACAAAATTAGTTCCAAAGAACTTTTGCAAGAATGAAATAAGAAGAAAGAGGAAACCTATATTATCCATATGACCAATTTAGTATAGTATTCCTGCATGGCCAGGGTTGTAATTCCTCCAAAGAAGGCAGTGGGTGATGCTCTCACAGTTCTGTGGAAAAGTGTTGAACCACACTTCTTTTGTGTATTTATGCTTCCAAAGAGACAAACTTTCTTGTTTTGTTTGTTTGTTCATTTGTTTTGTTTTCACAAGAAAGTTTATCTTGAGCAATAAATCTTCAGGCTATAGCGATAGTTCTCCAAAGTCTTTCAAAGTTTTGGGTGCTTTTTCACTCGGTTGTGTCCTTATGTCTGTCCATTTTCAGATTAATTAATTATTATTATTACAATTATTTTGTTAAGCCACTTAACACCGATCTACAAATTATTCTACCATAAAAAAAAGGTACCAAATTCACCAGATGAACCAGGGTTGTGTCGACACATTGCAGATAACGCGTGTCTTTAGAAACTTTCTTTTTTGAAGGTGCTCTTGGCAGTGTGCTGGGAAAACTTGAATTGTCTGTCAAGGTCTACTCAGAGCTAACAGTCCTGTTGTGTGTGAGATGCCCTGAAGGTGCCTTAGATGTTATTCTTGGCTTCTCTCTCGCTCTGACGAACGTGATGGCGTTCTTTGTGTGTTTTGACCTTCTGCAGCTGGTGATGGCACCCATCCTCTCAGCCACAGTCTGATTATATCACCAGAGGTAGCGGCCTTCTCCCAGAGCTTTCAGGCAGCAACTCAGGATATTCTCAAGGGTTCCTTTCTTCTTGCAAAGGGAACATGATGGCCAAGCCCCAGCAGCTCAGGTTAGGTGGGCTAGGTACAACATCATAGACAGCCTGGACGTGAGACTCATTTTTGTCTAAGTCTTCCTGCCAGAATTCAGTCTACATGATTTTTTTCCCTCCACAGCAATATCCTGCAAAAAGTTGTCATAACTCAGTGTGGTGTGCAGTGCGTCCTTAAAAAAACTGAGGAACCAAGGCAAAAAAAAAAAAATGTCAGTCCTAAAACAAACTACCTGCATCAGATGAACATTTTCTGAAAGTCATGTCCGTAAGAAATAGGAAAAATCTGACACAAGACCTGAGAGATGTTCTTCAGTTGTCCAACTTTGTCCACTTCGTCAGAAATGGTCTCGGCGGAAGAGTGTGTGAAAAGAAGGCATTCGTATGTAAGAAAAAACTGAGAAAAAAGTCTAAGGTATGCCAAGTTACTCAAAAACTGCATTTAAAATCAGTGTTGATGGGTCTTATAGAGTGATAAATGCAAATTTTAAACTTTTGGTTCAGATGCACAAAGGAAAGAGGCACAACAGTAAGACAGAGAGAGCCTACCACCATCTATAAAACACACTGGAGGTGCTGTCATGGTTTGGGGCTTCATTCCAGCCAGTGGAACTTGTTATAGTTGATGAAATTGCAGAATTTACAAGATTTTGTTACCACCATGCGATATTATCTGGGAAGCATCTGATTGGCAGCAGCATAATGTTTCCACATAACAATGATCCCAAACATACTGCTAATACAGTAAAAGCAAAAGGCTCACAGTGGAATACCAGTCACTCACGCATTGGTCACCCCAGGGCCCAGCTGTTTGGGATCAAGCTGACAGAGAACAGGGGTCCGTTCTTCGTACCTCGCTTACTACATCCAAGATCAAATGACACATCCAAGATCAAATCATCGTGCCAACTTTGAGCTCGCTATTCTGGTTCTCCGAACACACCTGTTGTTGACGATTAGTACAGCTGGATGAAGTAATGTGAGATCACTGGGTGGCTTAAAAGGGGCTACGCATCGATAGTAGAAACATTGATCGGCAACCCTTTGATTGGTCGGCAAAAACGTTGAAGGAGCGCGCTCGGTATTTTTCGGCAGCAGAGCAAGAACTCTTGATTGAGGGATTTCAGGAGTTTCAGAGTTTAATTAAAACGCAAGGGAACACTGCAAAGGCTGCAAAAGTAAGGAGAGAGGGCTGGCAGAAAGGTGCTGACAAATTAAACTCGTAAGTAATTTATTATATTACATTATATCATATTATATTACATTATATCCTCTTTCACATTAGAGCCACAACAGGACCCACTAGAACATGGGAACAAGTAAAAGTGAAATATAAGAATATTCTACAGAATGGTAACATTTATCACTTATATTGGTTTTAGTGTCTTGGAAAGAGACCCTGAAATAATCTGTTTGTTTGTTTATAACAGCAACCAAGAAAAGGGCAGAGCAAAAAAAGACAGGTGGTGGTCCTGCACCCCCTTGTCAACAAGTTGGTTAAGTAAATAATACCCTCACGGGAAAATCGATATCTCTCTATGAGCACACTGTCGCGCTGAGCTAAAGGATCCTGTCTATCCCGCAATATACGCTGAATTCTGAAAAATCTCCTTATCAATCTTGCACCTTCCGCAATGGGTGGCTCGCGTATACGGACAGGACATGGCTGCGACAGACTTCCCAAATCCACCTTCGCTTTTATAGCCGTGGTCTCTCATCTTGATTACACGAAGTAATTTACTATTACTACTCTGAACTGTGAATTACATCTGAAATAATCAAATACATGAAATAGAATGATTAATAGTACATTTCCCTTTTTTCAGGAAATGACCTGTATGTATCTGTATGAAATCAATAAAAGAATCAAGTACTGCATTATCTTTAGTTACATTGATAATATTTATTTATGGAAAAACAGTGGTAAAATATCGCTGTTGCTTTCGTATAAATGGAGCGGACATACCTGAGTGGCCGCGATCTAATCCTGTTTACATAAAGTAAGCCTGCTCCCGAGCAGGTTTACGCTTACGGATCTGTTGCTATGACAGCAAGTCCCGGATGAGCTTCGGAGAACCGAACGATCCAAGATCACGCGAAATCGTCAACAATCAAATCCAGCTAACTTACTTAGCGAGGTATGAAGAACGGACCCCAGAACAAATAGCATTCAACATGGAAATAAAAGCTTTGGGATGTCCTTCAAGAAGCCATGAGAATTATTTTGAAGACTTTTTAAAGAAATTGCAGGAAAGTTTGTCTAAGAATTGATTCTGTGCTGAAGAATAGGTGGTCATACTAAATATTGACTTTCAAGCTTGTGAATTATACAGTCTTTTTGTCTTATATATTGTATTAACATGTATATGTGCAAAGTTGACTAAAATGCTGCACCTGTTTCCCATTTTCCTAACAAATTATGAAGAAATGATGGGTGACACAGTATTATATTCAAGAGCTCTTTGTCAGTGACATTTGAAAAAGGTATGGTGCTAAGATTTTTGTTTTGGCCCTAAAAAGCACTGTTATGTGAAAATTTATTTAAATTGTAACATTCGAGCATCATTTATATGAAGACATTTCAACTACATTCTGGTTTGCAGAGCAGAAATCAATGACTTCTTTGAGCCGGTGGTCCTTTGGGATCATTTTCCTCCTTTATGGTCAAAAGTTATTTTATGGCTTGAACTATCTCTACTATGGTTAAGGAAAACCCATGGAAAGCATAGTGAAAGTTTATTCCAACAACATTTTCCACAAATACAGATATTTTGGCACACACTAATATACTGTAGATGCTGGGGGACTGCATCACATTACATTAGGCTGACAAGTTGTTTTTCTGTTGTCTGGCCTGCTTCCATACATTGGCCTGTCACTGTCTTTTTATCAATTGTCTCTACCCTTTTAAACTTTCTATTTGTCCTTTGCCAGTCTCAGACCATATCTATTCAAGTGAAAGAACAATAAACATCAAGACTGACCTCTCTGGAAAGTTAAGAACTTGTGCTTCTAAAGAAACAGACTGTTCCCCCCACTGAGGTCTTGAAATAATTGAATGTTTTTCTCCAGCAACCTGTTCTAAGTTGATAAAGCACTTTCCAAGGGTCTTTCGGTGCAGGTAAAAGAATGTGTAACTCTCAGAATAATGGAGTTATCTTATCCCTTATCAAGGGGGATTAAGGGACTTGAGCCTTTTGAGATATTCAGTGGGAAATTATAATGGATGTACTGTAGTGGACTTACACCCCATAGTTTCTATCCTCAACATAGTACACACTGAACATCTAATTTGACAACACACACATACAAACACACAGCTCTGGCTGGGATAATAGGTTGTGATAACTCCCCATCTGTGTTTGAGCTTTATTTTAGCTCATTTAGAAGCAACCTCATACTTAGAGCTTGGCTCATTAGTAGTAGTGTGGAAAGAGATTTGGCTAGATAGCAGAATGAATTTATCTAAAAGGAACGGCACGTTGGGAGTCACCTGGGAAATCATGGATTAGATAAAGCTACCTGATTTTTTTCCTTCTGGAGGAAAGTAACACATTGCCGGCAGGATTAACTGGTTGGATGAAGAACGGGTACACAGAAAGAGATAAATAATAAGTCAGATACAATGTAGGAACAAAGACAGAAAATCATTATAAAAATCAAAGCATGAATTAAGCTACTAGGTTATTCCTCCAGGGTGGAATACTGCACCTATATAACCAACAATAGCAAGCTACCATAGTGACAAAGAGAGAGAAAATCAATCAAATAATGGAATCAATGACGTTTATTAGTTTTTCATTAGTGATTGGATGGGGATGGAGTTTCTGAGCTTGAATATGATATGAGCTGAATATCCTTTCATACATCGCTAACTAACAGCAAACATTAAGATGGAATACATTTGATTTTTACTCAGCACAAAATTAACTTCTTGAAGATGCATAAATCTCTGAAATGCAGCTGAAGTGGTTCAAGTGTCAAATCCATGCATCTTCACTGATATATTTTGGCAGCTTGGAGACCAGTAAAACTGGTGGGTTTTGATAAGACAAAGTACAAGAACATAATACATCAACACATCAGTTGCAGCTTGATCTTTCAGTTCCTATCAATTGTAATATAGGTTAGTTGATTAGAGGGGCAAGTGGTGGGGGCATATACTAGGTTTTCATTTGCTTTCCTAATGCTACTGACAAATCTTTTTTGTTTGTTTGTTTTTAGTTGTTTGTTTGTGTTTTAAATCCAATACATGCACAGTTTCAGTGTGTGTTGCATTTTTTTGGTTTGAAGAGTAGTTGTCTATACATACCATCTGCCAGTTGACAATTCTCTGACCGTAGCATGTATTTCAACACTACTTAGATAGCAGCCGTTAGGCTGTGCATTTTCAGTCAAACCCCAAATTTACTGCAAATTCTGTAGTAGAAATGTTAGGTAGTACTAGATATAGTAATGGAGAAGACTTTATAGTACACTCACGTCTAGTGTTTGATGTTAGAGAAGCAAATTTCCCAGGTTGAATACAGATCAGGCTCCCAGGTTGTTTGTCATGTCCCTGAGTTGGGAGAGACCCAGACTTGGCGAATGTTCGATTCCCTTCTCAGTAAGGCATTGACGTCTGCAGATGGGGCAGGATGCAGCTGGAGTTTCAAAACCAGGTGGGGCAATGATAAAAAGATCAGACTCCAGATGGCAGATATCACCCAGAGATTCTTCAGAGTCAGGCAGCATGGTGGGAGGAGGCAGGGGATAACAGTGATGAAAAGACAGCTCTATCAGGATGAGATGCAAAGATTGCAGATTGAGCAGAGACTTGAAAATGGCTAAAGTACCAGGAAAAGCAATGGTAAAGGGTTTGCCCTGCTTTGACCTTACCTAAATGCCTGTAAGAATGTTTGGGTTATTGTCACAAACACAGTCAAGTAGTGAGCATAGAATAATATGGAGATGCACAGTCACAGGCGTTAGGAGCTGCCTGGAACTTTGATGGTAGACAAAGTTAGCTTTGATGTTTTTTCATTATTGATCATTCATCAGTTTTAATTTGATTTTAGGAGTTGGCTACTTAATTAGACAGAGTTTAACGTTTTGGTGGGTTTTGTTTGTTTGTTTGTTTTTATGGTTTTGTTATGTTTGCTGAGTATCAGATGATAAATAGGGATAGGGAAGACACATTGGCATTAATATGTCCTGAACAGTATGGTAGTACAACACAGGAACAGTGCGAGAACAGGACTGGACTATTGCCACTGACTATACATATGGGCATATATAAGCTATATACGGCTATATACATACTTTTTTATTATGTTATTTCTGTTTGGGATTAATACGCCTATCCTCGTGACTGAGTAGTAGTGCAAGAGAGGATGTTGCTCTAAGACCAGTTATTTATTGCTCTTTGTTTTTGCCAATAATTCTATAGTTTTATATTTGTCTTTATCTATTCAATTACTATTTGATTAATAAACATAGCATTTTTGTACTGTCTTTCTTTAACCATGACAGCTCATCACCCAATATATGGGACCACAGCACTCAAAAACTTATATCTTTGTGTCTTCATACCTGTTTAAAACTGACTATTGCCAAATGACTTTTCACTCTTTTTTTTTTTTAATCACACCCAACTGCACCTGGACTTTTAATGTGTGGTTCAAGATTATGACAAATATTGCATCATTACACTGGGTTTGCATGTAGAGCTGATTCAGTTCAATTAATGAAATATATTATCATTGCAACCTACTAAAATATCAGTTTTTTCATTGTGTTATCATTAGCAAGTTCCTAAGATATAAACGGTTATCTCAGCTTTTTTCTGTGAAAAAGGGGGCAATGTTGTTTTAAGAGTAAAGTAACGAGTTGAAGAAACCCATTTGTGATAACCAGGTGTGATTTTTACCCTCTCAGTCAAATGAATAACTGATGACTATGGTTTCATTTCTGACAAAGATATGAAAAAACATAATTCTTTTTTTTTTCTCTCCCAATGTATTCACCTCATACAGTTTTCATTCTCTCAAGGTAATTGCCTGAGGCTAAAGAAAACAGTCTCGTGGAAACAAACACTTTATTTCTGCAGACAGAATTTAAGTACCTTGTGTGCAAGGAGGAAAAAATGAATGTTCATTTATGATATTCCTTGCTCCTGCCTCGACATCAGACATTAATTGCCCATTAGGTTTCACAGTACTTTGTCACATATACCAAATCTTCTTATTGTGTTAAATGGCTTTTCTGTCAAATGGTTTCATTCCATAAGTGAGAGCACTCAATGACCGAATGTGACTCATTCAATCCCTGACTGAAGCCAGAGCTCTGCACCTCTGCATACCTGCAAATACAGTACATGCATGTATGCATGCATGCGTCCACAGTCGCTCGCACACACTCAGAAAACAGATGCACACAGCAACAGGGATTCATTATAGGGCCTGTGATTAATTAAAACCTGACACATTGTGACTGTTAATCACTCTGAGAGGATAAGGAACAGAACAAAAAAGAAAAAAGGGATGGGGGGGATAAAGTCAGCAGCAGCAGCAGAGAGATAATGAAACTGGTGAAATGAATATATTGTGTAGCTTGAGCCAAACAATCTGATGAGATAACAATGTGTTTTATGATAAATTTGCTACTTGCACACGGTAAATTTGCAATAACCTGAAGACACTTTGTTTGCTTCCCTCTTGCTTTTTAACATAAATTGCTATGGAAGATCTGTTTCTATGCTTTAGACAGTACAACGACATGTAAATCCTTATCATCACAATCTTTCCTGTGTGATACATGACAAGATATTGCTTTTGCACAGTCAGAACATGCTCTCACTCCTTCATGCCATTCTATGTATTTGCTTTTCACTGTTCACTCTCTTCTCTAACTTTAAAAACCAACATTTCTTATGGTCATATAAAGCAGCACTGGTTTATACCATGTTAAGAAGATATCAAATGGTATATGACGTAAAAGGGCCACTCTATCATTGTTGGGTACACTAACCTTTTGCCTCTTGTTGAAAGAGTTCTGCAACACCTGAACAGCATTCTGCTCATTAGTGAAATTGCACATCTAGCCTCTGCACCAAGTGCTCCTTGACATTTGACCACTGAGCTCTGTGTTGTGTGGTTGCTAGGAGTTTTCCTGTTTGGTAAAATTTTAAATTTGTCCTTTGAAACTTACTTGTGGCAAACATGTGAAGCCTCAGTCCTTTTATGAACCTGCATGTAAGATAGTGGAAGCTCAGCAGGGGTTCTTGCCCTGGGGTTTTATTTTAACCCTCCATAACCTGATAGATTATGAATAAACTGTTGCTGATTACTGAGAATCCTGAAAGGAAGGGGAAAACTGATGAAGATCCTGAACATCTAAATATAACTTTAATACATGCTAATTATAAGCTTGTATTAAATTAAAGATCACAGGTAATGACACCATTGTAGCTCACCTGCTTGAGCAGGTGACCCATATGCCAAAAGGCTACAGGCGGGTTTAAATCCAGCGCTGACTATTTCCTGTAGTATGAATATGGCTATAATTCCCAAACAGTTAACGCAACGCCTTTTTGTTCAAACTATGAAGTAAAGGCTGAATTTCATCAGGGTATGCATGTACCTCACTGTATATTAAAAGCAACAGCTCAGGTGAAGGGAGTGTCAGCAGCCATATAGAACAGAATTAGCAGAGTAATTATGGTCTAGATGGATGTATTGAAATTGGAGCATTCACCATAGTTTGCAGTGAGTTACGTGTCATTTAACTAGAATTTCTTTTGTATATAGGGCCTGTCATTCAAAGCATCCAAACCTTTTATCAAGATTCTTTTTTTTTTTTTTTTGTCTTTTCTTTAAGCTAGGTGTGTGCAATGTGGGGGAGAAATGACAACACTAAAAGAAAAGGGAGGTAGATGAAAGACAAATGGAGAGAGACAGTGATAGAACAGGGCCGGGGGAGAATGACAGGTGGGCAGGGAAGAGGAGAGTAGGAAGAGAGAGACATTGCAGATCAGCTGGAGCCTTGAATGTATAATAGGCTTATGATGGATGGATGGCCTACAACCACATCAACTGCGGGTTACTTATGCATGCCATTAACTGCAAAGAGAGTCAAACTGCAGCGCAAAGCATAAACACTTATGGTGAATGATAGATGGACAGTCTGGCAGGTAAATAGGCAGGCAGGGAGACAGACACATAAATATGCTGGAAGAAGGAGAACAAGTCAAATAATGAGGCAGGTAGGAAAATTAAGTCAGACTACTGCAGAGCTGGACAGATAAACAATTTACAAGCAGAAAAAAATAGGGCTGACTCACAAGAAAGGTAGTTTGTAGCCACCTCACTGCATAAGCACTTAAAATTGAGGTACTTGGGGTTATTTAAGTTTTGGGAGATAAGTAATCTCTTCAAAAACAGACAGATTAAAGCAATTTCTTTTGTTTATCACTTCCGTACATGCACCTTGGGCCTGGCGACAGGCCCATTTTAGAAGCACTATGTAATAATAATAATAACCCAGCTATCGTTTGTGCTACAGACAAAATTCACATGATTTTAGAAAGAACAGAATACAAGCTTTACGGGGATATTCTGTTTATCATGGTAGCAGAAAACATTAACAAGATACTGACAGACGGAAAAAAAGGCTCTGCCTGATTGTTCTGTATTTATAGCCAAAACTCCAATAAGTCCAGGTGTTCTGTAAATGACTGAATCTGACTGAATCTATAAAAATACATAAAAACTCAAACACTGGGTCACACGACCCAGTACCGTGACACTGAGTTAGCGTGTTAACAAATTATTTGAGTAAAATGATGTAGGTTTGGTTACAGAGGAGGAAAAAAAAACTAGTTACTTTAATGCCTTCGTACTGATTCTTACATTTGTAACTATTATAAACCAACGTGCATGTTTGGAATTGTGCAAACAAAATTTTAATGGTTACACAAAAAGGAACACCAAGTAAGTTTCTCAAGTCTCTGGCGTGTACTGCAGTGATATTTAAGAGAGAGCCATTATCCACAAATGGGGAAAACTTAGAACAGTAGTGTAAGCTCTCCCAAACAAATGAAAAAAAAAGATTCCTGGAGTGGCTAGCCTGGCAAAATTACTCAAATAGCACACTGATGACTCGCTGGAGGTCAGAAAAGAACCCAGAACAAGAACTAAAGAACTGGAGGCCTCACTTGCCTCGGTGACTTTAGCTACAGGTCGGTTTTAAGGTCAGTGATTCAACAAAATCAAAAAAAATGGCACCCACTAGAGATCTATTACAACAACCACTGAACACAAAAGCTCTTCTCACATTTGAATGAGTTCCAAGACTAGAAAATTTGTAATTTTAATTGTTGAAAATCCTGAAGTCCAGCCATCAGACTGTGTGCAAAAAAAAAAAAAAAGGAGGAAAACGTGTTCCTTTTTTGGGGGGGGTGTGCATTTCACTTTGGTGCTCTAGGATGTCATCAAAATGCTAAAGCTACAAGACTGAATCATCAAACTCGAGGGATTTTCTCCCTGTATAATTCTCCCCTGTCTTCCTCTGCTTCATGTATAGAGTCTTTTTGTTTCTGTGTTTTAGTATTTAGATGGATGGATGTATATTTCACATGCACCTGTATCTTGTTTCCCTTCTGGTTCTTATTCTTCAATCAGCCCTCATGTATTTATAGTCCAGGTTTCTCTTTGTCAAAGTATCTGATTACATTTGCTTATGTAAGTCTCATTTCTTGCTGTGTTTTTGATCTTACTCGCTGGCTCCTGTGCTTTCTGTTGTTTACTTGCTTTCTGGAAACTGTGTATTTTTGCACTTTTGTATCAGCCACAATACAGGTGTGCTACTATTTCATTGTTTTCTGTACTGTATTTTCTCTCAAAGCCCACAGACATGCAAACAATACATGGACGGACAATTACACAGGTGAATAAATGAATGCATAGACACAGCTCTACTTGGCCTCTGACATGCCATACACTGTGAATAGAAAACAGCGGTGATCAAAAAGCTAGCAGGTGTTTCAGAATATCAAGTGGCACTATGTGTGTGGTGTGTAAGACAGACAGGTCTGCATTAAGCCACGTGCAAAAGAATCTTTTTTATTCTTCATCCTTTGCTTGGAGACACTAGTCAAAACCTTTTTAATCATCATAATTTCAAGAGATAAATTCCAGTCATTAACTCATGGGCAAGGCATAATATTCAGGCTGAAAATCAATAGTTGTTGAATTAAAATTTTAAATACATTTTAACTGTGGCTAGAAGAATTTTTTTTTCTTAATTTTTCCCAACTAATCAAATGATATTAAAAGTCTGGGGTCTGCTTACTAGACCAAATGTTGAAACAAGTGTAAAAACAGAATATATGACACATACTTTGTCATTAGATTCAAAGCATTTCTGATTCCTTTATATGGCTTTCTCACGTAACACAAAGACACTTGTAGATTTATAGTAGGTAAACTTTGAAGCACATGTTTATCTGTTGAAAGCTTGTGGAAGTTTCTTCCCCTTTGTCTTTGTTCTTAATGTAATTGGAGTATTCAGGTTTGCATTTGGGCTCCCTGCCAAAATAATTGCTGGTGTGAATTCCTAGATAACGATATTAGATATTTAAGCTGTTAAATTTTTTTCCTTTTGTTTTTTTAAAGTCCTTTTTCATATTTCTTTGGGATAATTGCAGTCACAGTGAGAAACAACTCCAGTATTTGAGCCGAATTTCTGTTGAGTCCCACAAGATTATAATAAAGAGAAAGATGACAGGCTCACAGAGCTAGAGGAGAATAAAGAGTTTCAACTGTTTACTAATGGCTTTAGATATTGATGAGTGGCAAATTTTATCAGCTTACTGTACGTAAACATCTGATTGTTGGTCAATTCACATCACTTTGACATGTTTCAAATACCTACCTAGATGGTTTTTGCAAACCTGATTGTTTTGAGGGTTTTGCAGTGGATCACACACTGCGTTAAGGTGCAGCCCTTCACACAGAGCATATGCTCTAAAAAGGGCATTTTCATCTGTGCCAGATTCTACAGTAAAACAGAATGCAAGGTGGACTTTTTACAAAAGCAGTGTGACAAGAGTTACATCCGAAGCCTGTCTGAGGTTAGCTGTTTTCTTAGGGAGTGTATCGTGAACCAGGTCTTTACTTTTGCAGCACTGACCCAGAGATGTAGCAGCCATTTATCACCACCACAGTGCATTGACACAAACTGCAAATGAGGGTTTTTGCTAATGCTGAATGAAGGAAACTTTTAATAAGGAAAAGTGATGGAAGCATTAAATGAGTGATTGTGCTGAGGGAGCAAACGATCACCCAGTCAACCATTCAGCAAAAAAGAAAAAAAAAGGTTTGGGGGGAGGGCAGCGTTATGCAGCTCTTCTTTTATATAATGACCTTGCTTTTATATCCTTCTGTGTCTGGGGCTGTTTTTGACAATATTCAATAGATTAAACAGAGGTAATATGGAAGCAGCAATACACCTTAATGTCTGCCCCAAAGCCTACATTCATTACAACTATGCCTGAAACGGCACTATTACTGTGCTATGGCAGTATTGCAATAACTAAATTATATTTTGTTCTGCTAAGTAATTAATCTTTTGTTCAGAAGAACTGCAAATATGACTCATACAGTAAAACTGTAACTTAAAGTGTCTAAAACATAATGCTAGAGGGAGCAACTTTATGTACTTGTCATTATATTCAGTGAAACTGTCAGTAAAAGAGCATTTAGGAACAGTTTGGCGGCATTTAACTTGCAGTTCGCATGTTTGATCATTTGTTTCTTTTTAAACTGATTGTATATATTGTACAGTCACATGCAATGCACATGATTGTCTCTCATGAAGTGACAGGCAAAAATAATCCATGTTGCACACGAGTGTTGCAAGCCATAACCGAAAGTAAAACACAGATTTTCTCTCAAGTGTTTAGTTTTATTTTTAAACAGTCAATGTTATTGACATTCAATACATTTAAAGTAAGGGCGACTTTTTTTTTTTTTTTTTTTTTATCTGTAGGAGCATGTGTGTGTAATCCCTTTCTACACCCATGGGCACTCCACACATGTTTCTGTTCAGAGCCTGATAAGACCTCTTCTAGGACTATGTTTTGATATTGAAGTTGTTTCAATGTCCTTTTTTTTGTCAGATTTAAGCACTTTAGACATGCAATGTTTGATATCAAATTTTCCTTCCAACAAAGCAGGGTCACATATTGGTATGGAATGAACTGACTGAATTGTCACATTATGAAAAGTAGTGGTGGTAAAATATTTAATGACTGAATTTCTTAAAAGGTAATACAAATTTGAGGTAAAAATAGCTCATTCAAACTGTATGACAATTTAACATTTGTACATATATATGTTCGTCATCTTTTTCTCAATATGTCGTTCACATTTATTATCATTTTCATGTCAGGCTCAAGTGTCCTAAAAATTACACTTTCCCTCTGATAAACAGTTTAATTATATTCTCACATCATATTAGTATCACTAATAGTGGCTAACACTGGCAAAAACAGCAGCGCAACAGAAAGTTCACCACATTCAACATCTCAGCTCAATATCCCTGTCACTAGAAAGAAGTGAGCTTCACTGACTTCACATCCATTTACCTCCTCAAGAGGAAATAGATGTGGACACAAGCTGAGGTAAACAATAGACTGACAGCCTAAACACACTATAGATGAATGGTGATTGTTTGTCCCGCAGTGGCCACTGTAGCTAGGATGACACACTTGAATTGGGAGGGGCAAGAAAACAGAATTTGGTCGACTTTAGTCTGTAATCTACTGACATCTGATGGTGAGACTTTCCAAACTGTACCTTTTAGGACCTTTAGTTACAGAGCAGATACTTGGTTCATTAGTACAACATTGGCCCATGTTTTTACATTTGGCTAATGTGGAACAGCTGGGATATAAGTAAGACAAAATAAATATTTTACATGAAGTATGAACAGCTCTAAGTTTATATGTGAACGCACATAAGGCACACTGAGTGTTCCACTGAGATCCAATAACTGAGATCATATTTTGAGGCAGTTTGGGCTGGAAATGGCCGACTTCTTTCAACAATGTGGATGGAAATGTGTCACAACACACTGTAGGACCACCTACTCAACCCTTCATCTGCCTCCTGCTGATGAAAAACAACAATGTCCTTTGGCAGAGTCGTGCTCTGGCTTGGGTACCCACATCTGTCATTTAAACATTTCTCCGTGAAATGTTTAAATGCGTCATAAGACATATAAACCAATAGTGATCCACACTCTTGTACACAAACTAGATGTTGTAATCTTATGAAATGCTGACTGAAGTAAATAAATTTTTCAGTGTCAAATGTTAGCTGGCTCCTATATGAAAGCCGCTCCTACAGTATGCTATTTAGATTTACTTGAGTTGTACTGAGGACCATGGGAAATCAGAATCAGAATCAGAAAGGGTTTTATTGCCAAATGTTGAGCGGGTTTACAACATTAGGAAATTGCTGCGGTGCTTCAGTGCAAACATACTGTTATAAATACTGTTATAAATTAAGCTTAAATAGACATGAAAATAAAAATGAGAATAAGAAAGAAACAAGATGAGTAGGGGCGTCCATTAATAAGGTTGACAGCACAGTCAAAGAGTAAAACATGACCACCTCCTGAAAAGTAGCAGGGACATAGGGGGAAATAGTGAAAAATGCAGAGGCTTGTGTAGAAGAAAGAAAGATTAGAAAAGGGCAGACAAAGCTTCACAGTTGACAAGACCTCCTGCTGAGACCCATTGGGGAGAGGTGATGTCTGGGGAATAGAAGGAAACAGAATAGAGAAGGAAAACAATGACAAACATGCACCAACTGCTCAAGCTTGGATACAGAAAAGAAACAAACAGAATGAAACATAAATTATACCATGTCCACCCTTCAGACTTGAAGTCTGAGCCCTTGTAACCTTTTGTACAGTGATCTATTCTTAAGTCTCAAGCAAGTAAGCTGAATCTAAATGTCTATGGTATTCTTGGTATTACTTCTTGATTGTAATCCTCAGTTTTTGGAGTGTACATCCTTGCAAGTCCTAGTAAAAACAAATACAGTTCACAACCTGAGAAACCAACAGTTAACAACCTGTCGATCTTATGCAAAGCCAGCCTCTTCTTCAAAGAATCATGATTCTGCGTGTTCGACTCGGTATTTTGAATTTGTTCTGTACATATGATATATTTCTTTGAAATGAAGAGAGAATTTGTGTTTGAGTTATTGAGTACGGTGTGGTTTTTTAGTGTTTCTGAGTTTATATTTACTTTTTGCTTTCTTGTTTGTTTGCATTAGTTCCCTTCTGTGCCCTGTTTAGTTTGTCTTGTTTCCCCAGTCAGTTATGTCTCCATGTTTTACTTCCTTTTGGTCTATGTCTCTGAGAGTGTCCCTGTACCTCAGTGCTAGATTTCTGTTTCATTGTGATAGCCCCTTGTCTCGTGTGTGTGGTGCTCAGTTTTGCTTTCTGCTCCTCATCAATAAGATTATGTTCATCTGTGTTCTCCAGGTGTGTCCCCTCCGCCCTGATTCTGTCTTGTTTCCTCCATTATGTTTCTTCCTTGTTCCTGGTTCATATGTGGCATGCCAGTTTTGTATTTTTTGTGAATTCCAGCAATAAAGCTGTTTTTTGAGTTTTCACTTTGTCTCTGGAGTCCTGCATTTGGGTCCACCTTCTTGTTGCACACAGTCACTGCATGACACAGAGAGTGTTACACCCAAATTGAATGAATAAAGTGGAACAATTTTTAATAAACTGCCATCTTAGCAAACACACAAAAGCTTTTCATACAATGAAGTGCAAAAGTCTTTAGTCACCTCTCATTTCTTTTAATGTTGCTTTTGTAACCGACCCAGAGTCTGGGCCGGTAAAACAGATTAAATGTTCCTGCAAAACAGGGAAATGATGAGACAGAGACGACTGGTGAAGTTTCTCTTTGCCTCGCTTCTGCCATATTTATTTATACAATCACATGTATTTTTAATTTGCAGCATCACCATTCTCCATATACAACAGAAATAACAATAAAACCGTCTGTATGTTCAAGCTGCAATACCACGATCTTTACATGGGAAACAAGAATACTTCACGTGTAGTGACCTTCAAATCATTTACTCGGTTATTCTCTCTGAATGACAATTCAAAACATTATGAAATGCATGTTCAAATACATTTTTACCTCTCTTTAACTTTTATCCCAAATACCTATGTATTCTGATTGTTTTAACCAACATACCAGTGCTTGGTCTTAAACCAATTTAGCTTAGTAGCTCACAAATACATGAAAGAGTCATGTGTATGCTGGCAGGCTTAGCTTTAGCTTTAACATTCTCAAAATCACTTTTCAGAACCAGTAAACAGTCGTTCTTCACTGCCAACAGCAGATTAACATTCATATTCACAATATCAGGACACAACAAGGAGCTTATTCAGCTAAAATGACCTGAAATAAGTGGAGAAAGGAAACCAAAATGGCGCCCGCGGCTGGCTAGGCTTTGGCATTTTTCCAGTCCTTCTACTTCATAAAACGTAACAAATAACAGGGTTCACCCACTGATTTATACCCCCACATTTATCTGTTTCTTATCAATATTTTACAACCGTTTTAATATAGTTTTACTGGTTACAAACCTGCAAAACAGGGAAATGATGAGACAGAGACGACTGGTGAAGTTTCTCTTTGCCTTGCTTCTGCCATATTGACTATGTGCACGAGACAATGCTAACTTCCTGGTTTGAGACCGGATGTGGGGTTGTGCATTTCCGGTAGCTTTACTTTGCGGTCAATCACTACTGCGAAGATATACTCCAAAATCATGTCCAAAACTCGAAAACG
Source organism: Simochromis diagramma (assembly GCF_900408965.1). NCBI lineage: Eukaryota > Metazoa > Chordata > Actinopteri > Cichliformes > Cichlidae > Simochromis > Simochromis diagramma. The sequence goes on along the minus strand of NW_024387245.1, from coordinate 17,329,809 downwards.
GAAAGATTCCGTTAAGTTACAAAGAGCAGAAGGTGGGAACACTCACCACTGTTGTGTCATAAAAAATCTAATGATCAATTTTGACGTTTAAAGCGTTTAGATTGATCAGTTGTTTACATCACTCAACACAAGCAGAACTGCATTACTGCAGCAGAAGACACATCGTCCACATTCAGAAGCACATCTCTGTATAGTGACTGGTCTTATGATTTAAACAGGCAAATGTTCAGCATTCAAACTACAGGTGAAAAATAGTCAAACCAGATGTTTCCCCCGTTATGTCGATATCAGCTAGTCAAGTACACACCTACACAGCATGTTAACAAACCGTGAAAAAAGCCACACAAAAAATGAATGATTGCTGGTAACGGTTTCTATACATTAGTATTTACGAAGAGTATGTTGCGACTTACCTTAAAAATTACAGCGGTCCCTCGCTATAACGCGGTTCACCTTTCACCTCGCTGTTTCCCGGATTTTTTAGTGCAAGTTTGCATGCTTTTTTTACGTCACATTGTGTCCTGCGTCCTGATCGCTGCAGACGATCTCCTCCATGACGTCTCTCCTGTACAGTACAGAATCGCTGCATTGATCGCTAGCAGTGTGACTCTGAAGTGCAGTACTGTATGTCCACGATGTCCACCAAACGTTTTGCACCGTCAAAAAATAAAATTGGCTACTTGATTTCACCTATCGCTGGTTATTTTTAGAACATAACACCCGCGATAAACGAGGGACAGCTGAGAAATATAACATTTGGATCCCTTTTCTCTTTTGCTCTGAGGCGCGGGGGAAAAATATCGACAAGTCGATGAACATCATTTACAGATATATTGGGTAAATGCCCAAGACATCTATAGAAATGTAAATCGCCGCTTGATTCATTCATTTGCTTAACTTGTTTTGGACCGTAAACCAGGCGCGAATAGGACACCGGAAACAAAGCTCCCCACAGGAGTTTCCACACCGGAAGTAGCATATGCTAACGTGCACATAGTCAATAGTTGGGTTGCGGTCACGTGGTTCTGATGACGTGCGGAGGCAGCGCGATTTTTGAGTGGAGGGCGGAAGTAAACATGGAGGACACTGTGGAGAGTCAGGAGAGCAGCTATTGTGCAACTTTAGACCCCGTTTCTCGGGAGAGATATAAACAGATAGTTAAAAAATATATCGGACGTGATCCGTATTCTTTGAAACTGTCCGAATACACCACAGAAGTAAAGGATTTGCCTACTATCGAGGCTGTGGATATCACCAACTACTTGGTCCTCCAGACTTCTTACTACACTAGGCAGCAAATGAAAGCTTTCAAGAGTCTGGAGGCGTACAATTTTTTTGTCAGCGGGTGGGTCCACAACCTTGGAACAAAACGTCTCCGTGATGGATACAGTTTGGTGTTTGCAAGGGTGAGTGTTTGTTCTTATATTGCTTTATCTTAAACACGCTAACAGTTAGCGGTAGCGGCTTTAACGTCAACAAACATGCCACATCCTTAGGACTGTTGCATATCCAAAATCGCCTCTGCACATCGATGCTGTTCTGCCTTAAGCTTCATTCTTTTCTCTCGTTTGAGAACTGATTCCGATCTGGGTTTTCGTTCGTAGCCGAGATTGACCGTCGGAGCCCAGTCCTCCGACTCTTCGTCATCCAAAGCACTTGGGCAGCCTATAGTCCCAATCAAGTCAATATTAGACTACTAACTTAAAAGCACTAAGTAAACGAGAATTTAACGACAACCTAATGCTAATAAGTTCGTTTGCAAACATAACATTACCTCTGACGAAGTGGTCGCTGCAGACACGGGCATTGGCAGACTCTGCTCCTCCCGACTGTAAACGTAAATTTAAAATCCATTTTTTCCTACGTTTTTCGGTTAGAATTTTCCATTTTTCTCCTCTTCGTTGGGCTATTTTTGGTACCCTAAAATACCGTTTATCAGTTTCTCGGGTCGACCTACTGGAGCATCCGTAAACACAACAGGACATAGGCATTTTGCGTACTGTCTGTCTGTGATTTTGCGCTTATCTTTTTCACTTCCGACCGCCAGTCAAATTTCGCGCTTTACGTCGACGTCACGTCTACGTCAAATGAAACCTAGCTATTGGAGAGGAGGACCTATGACCTCGCTATTCTGTCTCACTGAGCAATGCGCCACCCGGAGGCTGGGGGGTGCAACTACCTCATTACACATAGTTCACTTCGGTGACAAATCTCTCATTTTTTTAACAAGTACTACTTCTGATGGGATCACACATTAGTGTGTCACACTTTCAAAAAGCCAGACTTTCTAATATTTTTGAGTGCCCCTTGGTGTTATGGTCCGGGTGAGTGCAGGGTTTTTTCCATAGAGCCGGTGGTCCAACCTCTGGGCGGAGTCACCACATTCAAGCATGCAGTCCAAACCTGTTGGCATTTAAGCTGCCAGCACTCAGGACCAGGGCTCGCAACTACTCTTCGCCAGATCTTCACCTAACCTCCATTAGTGTAGGACATCACAGTTCTCATGATGCTGTTGATAGCGATATTCTCTGCTCACCTTGTGCTTCTCTGCTTGCAGTCATCCATCCGATCTCCACGCTCTAACTCTGACAATATTCACCTTCATTTGGACCTTGGTTTTCTTGGCAGCTCTTCTGCCACAGCTCATGCTTACTTCACCTGCCTGCCTGCCTCCCTGCCACAGTTACTGGAGATCATCACCGGCTGTAACCTTCACCATCTCACCGCCCACCTGCAATAAGTAAGATAGAACTTGTCCGTGTTTGCTCTCACCTGACCTGATTACCTTCTGAACACTGTTTCCTCTCATTACGGTGACTCAAAGACTGCTGGTTTCACTCCCCGGCCTGACTTCCCTTTTCCCCACACCACAGGATTCGTGTGTATAAAGTTTCCTAGTATTCAGTGTTATTGTAAAGGTCATATTTGCTACTCTACTTCTTAGAATATCATGTACATCTCATAGTTCACGTAGCATCATAGTTCACATTTTTATAGTTGTACTTCTCTGTTTGTAAATAAAGTCTTGTAATCACATTTACCAGTGCCTCTGTTTGTATCTGCAATTGAATCTGTTTATCTGGTTTGGCCTTCAGCCATGACACCTGGTACAAATAGTTCTCCAGGCTTTTCATTGGACTTGGCTGCTTCACTCATTTCCACTCATCCACTCAGTCCTCATACCTGGCCTTTCTCAAACAATTTGTTTCATTAAATCACCTAACACAGCGGTCCCCAACCCCCGGGCCACAGACCAGAGTCGTTTGGTACCGGGCCACGGAGTTGAGGCTCGGGTGTGAAATTGATGTTTTTCAGGTTTCCTTGGATGTTTTCCTGTGTTGTAGTTGTGTCTTATTTTGAAAGGAATAATTACGTGTAACCATAGCGACCAGAGAGCATTAAGGGGCAGAGAGGAGGATGTTGCTCTCAATGTTGTTGGCGCATTTCAGGAGGACACTGTTAATAATTACACAGTGAATTCGCATTTATTATTATATTTACAAAATACCACAGTTTTTGTCTTGGTCATATCATTTTATTTTGTTGCATTTATCCGCAACACCTTAAAGGCCTTTCCATGAAAATATTTTCTGACATTAAACCGGTCCGTGGCGCAAAAAAGGTTTGAGACTGCTGACCTAACACTCACATGTGAATATGACACACATCATTTAACCAATGAAAACTCGAGGGATGAAGCAGCAACTTCAGCAGACAGCTAAGGAATTTGAAATGGTGTATTTAGCCTTTTTTTTTTTTTTAAACTACTACTACCGTATTTACCACACTATAAGGCGCACGTAAAATCCTTAAATCTTCACAAAAATCGACAGTGCGCCTTATAATCTGGTGCGCCTTATGTATGAATTTTGGTTTGTGCTTACTGACCTCGAACCGGTTTTATGTGGCACACTATGCTCAAAAATCTGTCAAAAAAAGATTTTTAGTGCCACTTTTTGGAGCATTACGGTTACCGTTGCCAGGAGCCTCGCGGAGTAATACGTACTGTGCTTCAACACAACATTACCGTGTTGTGTGTGTATAACGACTCCAAAATGGCACCCGCGAAGAGACACGCTTACGAAGCTGATTTTAAACTTCGAGCAATTAGTTTTGCAGAAGAGAATGGAAATAGAGCAGCTGCCAGACAATTCAGCATTAATGAGTCCATGGTGCGCAAGTGGAGGAAGCAAAAAGATGACCTAAAACAAGTAAAGAAGACCAAAAGGAGTTTCCGAGGGAACAAGGCGCGATGGCCGCAGTTAGAGGACAAAATTGAACAGTGGGTTATTGAACAGAGAACAGCAGGTAGAAGTGTCTCTACAATCTCTATTCGACTCAAGGCAACAGCGGTAGCACGTGACATGCAGATCAACGACTTTCGAGGGGGACATTCTTGGTGCTTCCGTTTTATGAAAAGGCATAATCTCTCAATCCGCACAAGAACTACTGTCTCACAGCAACTGCCAAACGATTACAAAGAAAAGTTGGCCATTTTCCGCACGTACTGCCAGAATAAGATCACTGAAAAGAAGATCCGGCCAGAACACATCACTAACATGGACGAGGTCCCCCTCACCTTTGACATCCCCGTGAACCGTACTGTCGAGAAAACAGGGACCAGTACGGTATCTATACGCACCATAGGGAACGAGAAGTCATCCTTCACTGTAGTTCTGGGCTGCCAAGCTAATGGCCAGAAACTACCACCCATGGTCATTTTCAAGAGGAAGACTTTGCCAAAAGAAAAGTTTCCGGCCGGCGTCATCGTCAAGGCTAACTCAAAGGGCTGGATGGATGAAGAGAAAATGAGCGAGTGGCTGAGGGAAGTTTATGTCAAGAGACCGGATGGCTTTTTCCACAAATCTCCGTCTCTTTTGATCTACGACTCCATGCGCGCCCATCTCACCGAGGCTGTCAAAACCCAAGTGAAGCAAACTAATTCGGAGCTTGCCGTCATTCCGGGTGGATTAACCAAAGAACTCCAACCACTAGATACAGTGGGGCAAAAAAGTATTTAGTCAGCCACCGATTGTGCAAGTTCCCCCACCTAAAATGATGACAGAGGTCAGTAATTTGCACCAGAGGTACACTTCAACTGTGAGAGACAGAATGTGAAAAAAAAATCCATGAATCCACATGGTAGGATTTGTAAAGAATTTATTCGTAAATCAGGGTGGAAAATAAGTATTTGGTCAATAACAAAAATACAACTCAATACTTTGTAACATAACCTTTGTTGGCAATAACAGAGGTCAAACGTTTACTATAGGTCTTTACCAGGTTTGCACACACAGTAGCTGGTATTTTGGCCCATTCCTCCATGCAGATCTTCTCGAGAGCAGTGATGTTTTGGGGCTGTCGCCGAGCAACACGGACTTTCAACTCCCGCCACAGATTTTCTATGGGGTTGAGGTCTGGAGACTGGCTAGGCCACTCCAGGACTTTCAAATGCTTCTTACGGAGCCACTCCTTTGTTGCCCGGGCGGTGTGTTTTGGATCATTGTCATGTTGGAAGACCCAGCCTCGTTTCATCTTCAAAGTTCTCACTGATGGAAGGAGGTTTTGGCTCAAAATCTCACGATACATGGCCCCATTCATTCTGTCCTTAACACGGATCAGTCGTCCTGTCCCCTTGGCAGAAAAACAGCCCCATAGCATGATGTTTCCACCCCCATGCTTCACAGTAAGTATGGTGTTTCTTGGGATGCAACTCAGTATTCGTCTTCCTCCAAACACGACGAGTTGAGTTTATACCAAAAAGTTCTACTTTGGTTTCATCTGACCACATGACATTCTCCCAATCCTCTGCTGTATCATCCATGTGCTCTCTGGCAAACTTCAGACAGGCCTGGACATGCACTGGCTTCAGCAGCGGAACACGTCTGGCACTGCGGGATTTGATTCCCTGCCGTTGTAGTGTGTTACTGATGGTGACCTTTGTTACTTTGGTCCCAGCTCTCTGCAGGTCATTCACCAGGTCCCCCCGTGTGGTTCTGGGATCTTTGCTCACCGTTCTCATGATCATTTTGACCCCACGGGATGAGATCTTGCGTGGAGCCCCAGATCGAGGGAGATTATCAGTGGTCTTGTATGTCTTCCATTTTCTGATGATTGCTCCCACAGTTGATTTTTTCACACCAAGCTGCTTGCCTATTGTAGATTCACTCTTCCCAGTCTGGTGCAGGTCTACAATACTTTTCCTGGTGTCCTTCGAAAGCTCTTTGGTCTTGGCCATGGCGGAGTTTGGAGTCTGACTGTTTGAGGCTGTGGACAGGTGTCTTTTATACAGATGATGAGTTCAAACAGGTGCCATTCATACAGGTAACGAGTGGGGGACAGAAAAGCTTCTTACAGAAGACGTTACAGGTCTGTGAGAGCCAGGGATTTTCCTTGTTTGAGGTGACCAAATACTTATTTTCCACCCTAATTTACAAATAAATTCTTTACAAATCCTACCATGTGGATTCATGGATTTTTTTTTCACATTCTGTCTCTCACAGTTGAAGTGTACCTCTGGTGCAAATTACTGACCTCTGTCATCATTTTAAGTGGGGGAACTTGCACAATCGGTGGCTGACTAAATACTTTTTTGCCCCACTGTATTGGTATCAACAGGTCGTTCAAAGTTAAATTACGAACTGCGTGGGAGCATTGGATGACAGAAGGCGAACACACATTCACCAAGACAGGGAGGCAACGCCGAGCGAGTTACGCCACTATCTGCCAATGGATCGTGGCTGCTTGGGTGCTTGGGCTAAGGTATCAGTCTCAAGTGTCGTCCGAGCTTTCACGAAGGCTGGAATAATCACTGAACAGCTAAGTAACAGCAACGAGACTGATTCGGATAATGATGTAGGATTCCGGGCATGCTTGATGCCGAATTGCCCCAGCTGTTTACCGTAACTCAGACAGTGAAGGTGAAGAGTTTGATGGATTTGTGGAAGTTGAATGAACTGGAAATGTAAGTGTATTGTTCAATATTTGATGTTTAACAGCTTAACAATGTTAAGTTACTGTGAATGAGTTGGTTAAATTTTAACTCATCCGATTGTTTTATTCTGCTGAATGCACTTTAAACGCCTTTTAATCCGGTGTGAGAGGGATCCGGGCATGCTTGATGCCGAAATTGCCCAGCTGTTTACCGTAACTCAGACACGGAAGGTGAAGAGTTTGATGGATTTGTGGAAGTTGAATGTACTGGAAATGTAAGTGTATTGTTCAATATTTGATGTTTAACAGCTCAACAATGTTAATAGTTACTGTGAATGAGTTGGTTAAATTTTAACTCATCCGATTGTTTTATTCTGCTGAATGCACTTTAAACGCCTTTTAATCCGGTGTGAGAGGGATCCGGGCATGCTTGATGCCGAAATTGCCCAGCTGTTTACCGTAACTCGGACACAGAAGGTGAAGAGTTTGAGGGAATTGTGGAAGTTGAATGTACCGTACTGGAAAAAGTGTGTATTTTTCAATATTTAATGTGTTACAGCTTAACAGTGTTAAGAGTTACTGTGAATGAGCTTAATAAAGGTCGAGTTATTTTTTGTTTGTCTTAATGCGTCTTATAATATGATGCGCCTTATGTATGAAAACAGAGCCAGTCTTCAACAGTGCGCCTTATAATCTGGTGATCCTTATAGTGCGGTAAATACGGTATGTTACATGAACACATGATTTGTATCCACTTCTTTAACTGATTTGACAAAAAATTCAAAAGATAAGTTTGCCAGGAATAAAATAGTATTTTGGAACCAACAAGGTGATTTACAAAGGGCTGGTATTTGAAGATGTAGCATATCACAACCTGGTATGTCATGTGTCATTAAAACATTTGAGGGAAAACTAATCAAGTGAAGAACAAAAGAGGTGGCTGAACAAGAAAAAAAAATCTAATAAAGAATTAACACTGGACCTGAGGGATATATTTGGCAGAGGATGTACCTACTGTTTGCTGAAGCCTCATCACAAATGGCAATCAGAAATGGTGGCTATGAAGGAGCCATTCTTAAAAAAAAAAGGAAATGGGAAGAAAAGGGTTATCTATGCCAAATTACATGAAAACTGGTTTGAAAATCAGTAGCAACAGGTCTTATGAAGTGATGAATCCAAATGAAAATGATTTGGTTCAAATCATCCTTAGTATGTAGAGGAGAGAGGTACAACAATGAGTGTCTACAGGCATCTGTAAAACATGATGATGGCTGTATGTTGGGGATCTTGTCAAAATGGATGGAATTATGAATGCAGAAAATTGTCATCAGATTTTTATGTACCATGCAATGGTACACCATCTGGAAAGTGTCTGACTTATAGCAGCTTCATTTTTCAGTATGGCATCCCAAACACACTGCTAAAGCATACCTTGATAGGAAAACATACAATGGAACACTCCAGCCTTTTTTCCCCTAGTGCCTACTCAAGTCAGTTTCAGCCGTTTTCCATTACAGCTGAGCACAACCTAATGTGCATGGGGTCGTTATAATGAGGCAACCAAGAGTCCTGTGACTGGCCAATCATTGGCATGTAGCCTGTTCACATCACATTTTTGGGTTGACTAAGGTAGTTTGGAAGTCCAGCCAAGGAGGTACTAAAAGGGTACCTAGTACAAGGTGCTACTACCTAATGAAAGAAAAAGTTGAGTCGAGCTGAGATGAGTTGAGTAGGTACTAGCGGAAAAGGACTATCAGTGATGGATTGGCCTCTCCAGAGTCTGGGCCCCACCATTATTGAAGCAGTGTCAGTTCATGTTGACGGGGAATGCAAAAAAAAAAGCAGTCAATATCTGGAGCACAGATGGATTATGTAATGCTAGTGTGCACACAGGGGGTAAATGTAGTCTAAGCCAGTGGTTCTCAAACAGTGGTACGCGTACCACTATTGGCTCTCTCTAGTGGTACGTGGGAAATCTCCCAAAATTTTGTTTAACATTAAAAATTATATCATTGTGGAGGTATGCAAAGATGACACGAGAGTTCCTGAGGCGTCTCCCGAGTGTGAGCTTTTCCTTATCGCCAGCTGTCGCGGCTGCCACAGAGCGCTGGCGGGCTTGTTTCCCTGGGCCTTAAAAATGCAAGGCGGTAGACAGCGCCGTGCTGCAGGGCCTAAATGCTGATGGCAAAAACACAGCCCTTTTCCACGGTGTCGCTGTGCCGCGATCCCAGCCACCATCGTTGAGTCAGAGGCTCCTCTGGGAGAATCGGTGGGGGCGCAGGAGATGCCGTTGGTGAGTCGGGAACTATTGCCTGGATGCTGAAGCTCCTAGTAGCCAGGAGAATGCGATCTACAAGTAATCCTTTGCGGCCAGCAGCGGGGAGTTGGCGAGGCCAGCTTGCACTGGAGCGGAAAACCGTCGGAGGAAGAGGTGAGTAAAGAGGAGTACCTCCGTCATCTGTTCTTAGCAAGGACAGTGTGCTCTCCATGAGCTCGAGGGCAGTACCATCACCCAGGCCAGAGAGAAAGGAGTTTCTCGGCTCGTTCTGTATCAAAGAGGGAGTAGCGCTGCAGCAGCAGCACCTTGAGAGCAGTGGATTTCCCTTGGGTGGAGGGATCCCGGAGGAGGGTCATCACACGATGGGTGGACAGCGGATCGAGCGAGGCCACCACATGATGGTATTTTTTGGTCGTCGGCTGAAACGCCACAAAGAGCAAACTGAGCTTCGACGTGCACGAACCACGAAGGAGGGTCGTGAAGCCAGAAATCTGGCAGCTTAACCACCACAGCAAAAATTAAAGCGTACAGCTCTGCTATCACTTCTAACATAAATGAAGACTGGAAACTAAACAGCAGTGGCGTTTGTAGGGTTACTGAAGTTGGGCTAGCCGGTATATAGTGATGTGCTACGTGGTGGGTAGCTACTGTAACGTGCGGTGGAGATGAAGCCAGCCGCGGAGGTGTGCAGGTGAGCAACAGCTTCCGACTTTCCAAAAAGTACTCATTTATTTACAATATCAAAAATAAAAGTGCTACCTCACCACACATTACTAAAGAGCACACTAGTCCGCGTACACACGGGAGCATCCATTACAGGAGGAGTGCGAAGAAGAACCAAAAAAGGGGGATGACACACCAGTCATGAGACAGGAGGCGCCGCCATGTGGTGATACACTGCATTACAATCCGGTTGTTCAGTGATGACGCGACGAATCCTACTTCCGGGTCTAAAGTAGTCTGCGTTTAATATGGCTTTTGTGTTGTTAACATGTTTAATGTTATGTATTTTCTTCTATTTGGTCTCAAAAAGCTCCTAAAACAGTCAGTGATCCCTGTTGACCTCCCTCGGCTTTTATTACCACTAATCATTTATTTAAGCTCAGTTTTTAAAACCTTAGGATGTAATTGCAGCCCAGCCCATGCAGCAGTATATGAATGACTAACCTCGTATTGTGGATGGATTATCTCAGTTGTTCTCCTGGCTGAAGTTTGGTCCTTTTACAGCATCCTGCCATGCAATTACATTTGTTCCTGACCACCGAGAACACTCACGTTAACTTTTATCGAGTGGAAAAAAAGTTAGCTTGTTTATATTATGCTAACATAGCTGTGTCGCTAGCGGTCACGTAGCACATCATTATATACCAGCTAGCCAAACTTCAGTAACCCTACAAATGTCACTGCTGTTTAGTTTTCTGTCTTCATTTATGTTGGAAGTGATAACAGAGCTGTACGTTTTAATTTGTTTCCAAAACCCCGCAGTCAGAACATGCTATATTGTATTTAGATAGAAGCTAACTTCTAACTCCGTTAAATGTCATAAATTCCGTTTTCATGGATGCCTGGATGTTAAACTCAATTGTTACACCTGGTAGAGCAGAACGCTGATCATTTTATTAAAGATGAAAGACTTTAGACAGTTTTTCAACTCTCAGTAATGCCATAGTGATCGTTTGATATATGGACCTGCAGCGGAGTTTAGACCCAGACACGGCTAGTGACGTCAGACTGAACAATCGGATAGCAACTGTTACATTACACAACAATGGTTAGTATAACATAAACCAACACGTTCTCACTCCCAAAGCGTAACATTTTACGCTAGGTGACAAATCGTCACCATATTACGTTTTCGGCTACCCACCACGTTCCTAAATGACGACCTCAGAAAAAAGAGGAAATATGAGAACCGTCTGGACTCCATCTACACATGTTCGCTCTTTTTCTTCAAATCGCTTAGAAACACGCTATTTAACATCATTATAGTCCTGGTTAAGATCAGGAATAATGGTTATGGTTAGGGCTAGGGATAAGGTTAGGTTTAGGGCTGGAATACAGGGCTGGAACGTCTATTCCCGCGGGAGCGTCATTGCACTGGATTCCAGCCATAACCCGCCGCGTACCATAAGAACGCCGAAGGTCTCCTTTCGCGTTCCTCAGGAACGCCGCGGGACGTGGCAAAACGTCGACATGTTACGCCTCAGGAGTGAGAACGGGCTGCATAAACACAGTGAAGCTGGAGGATGAACACTAACGTTTTACCACTCAATAAAATAATGTTTTAATGCAGTACAGTTGTTATTATTATCACTTGTTACATCCTGTTTATGAGTTAAAATAAATAACATTCATATAAGAAATAAAATTGTCTCTTGTAAACTGTATATGGTGTTAAATAGCCCTATATTACTGTACTTTGATGTCAGTCATAAGGGTGGTACTTTAAGAACCACATATTTTTTGAGGTGGTACTCACTGTGAAAAGTTTGAGAACTACTGGTGTAGGCTTAAACCTGAAAGTACATATTCTTCTAAGACCTATTATTGTATCAGTGTGCTTTATGCGCAATACAAGTACTTAAACAAAGTAAGAGCAAAATAGAAAAGCTGGTCAAGAGTTTGTTTAAAAAGGGAAAGCAGAGGGGTTCATCTTTATGCTCTTGACTTCAGATAAATCCTCTTTAAAAGGGATTACAACAGTGATTTTACTTTGGGCATTGAAATGCTTAGATGTTCAAACAATAATCTGTATGCTAATGAGTCTATTTGATATTTCATCTTAAGTCTATTTCTTTGTTGCCCTCTGATGCCTGCAATAAGCTATAAGGCAAAGCATGCATTTGGAATGGAAGTAGAAAATCTCTATTTAAAAGAACAGAATATGTGTTGCAACACTGAATAAAACTGAGTTACATCTCTGGAGGTGTTATATTAATCATATGAGCTTTTCTTTAGTGTCAGTTTCCAGAAGGCTGATGAGTATCTCAGGCTGACACAATGACAACTACGGTAACAGATGGGAACAGAGAATGAAACAAAAGATTGTTTCATGGTAAAATAAGAAATGCTAGAATACTATTACATACAGCATGAGGATGCAAATTTAAAAGAATTTAGCAATTTGATTCATTATCGATTCTCTTATTGTTTCTCATTGGGTTCTCATTGGCTCCCCCTTGAGTCACCACCATCGCTAAGCAGCATATTGACTCTCATGTAAAATCTTTGTCTCGTTCCTGTTTCTATCATTTAAGAAACATCTCTAAACTGCGACATATGGTTTCCTCAGCTGAACTGGAAAAACTCATTCATGCATTTGTGTCATCACGCTTAGATTACTGTAATTCCCTGTTTACTAGCTTGGATAAATCATCTCTCTCTCGCCTCCAGACAATACAAAATGCAGCAGCCAGATTACTAACTCGTTCTACCAAGCGTGTTCACATCACTCCCATCTTATATTCTTTACATTGGCTCCCAATAGAGTTTAGAATTCGCTTTAAAATTCTTGTTTTAACATACAGAGCACTAAATGGCCAGGCTCCAGATTACTTATCCAAGCTTCTTTTAAAATACACTGCTGCTCGTCATCTCCGCTCACAGACTCAGAGTCTCTTAGTTGTTCCCCGTACACGACTGAAGACAAAAGGGGACAGAGCCTTTCAGTCTGTTGCACCAAGGCTGTGGAACAGTTTACCACTACAATTACGTTTGCTTGACTCTGTGGATTCTTTTAAAAAACAGTTAAAAACTCTTCTGTTCAAACAAGCCTTTTGTTGATCTACATATTTTATATATTTTTTTCCATTATCTACATTTGATCTTTTACATTGTATATAATGTCTATTGATTTTATTGTTTATTTTAATATTTTAATATTTGTGTACAGCGCTCTGTGATTGCCTGTCTGTGAAAAGCGCTTAATAAATAAAGTTTACTTACTTACTTACTTACATATCAAAGACATTACATTTGTGCACATTAATTGCATGCTTTGTGGTCAAATGTTTGTGCATGTTGAAAGTATGTCCACTCTTTGTTGTGAAGAGTTTTGCTGTCTTTACTCAAAAAAAGTTATGTATTACACATTGCTTGTTGCCTTTTTTAAAAGTAATGAGTACGTTACTTAATTATTGCTGGAGAGAGTAATTTGTTACACAACTCATTGCATTACACATTTCTAATTTCCTTGTACTATTGTATTAGGTATGACTGTTCAATGACAGTAAAGAGTTATCTTATCTTATTACCTTCTAATTTCTCTGTAAAATGACCTGAAACACATTGCCAATTATTGTTAACAATATAAACCTCAGGCTACAGGCCCATAGGCCAACACAAACGTCTGTCCTAATGAGGACACACATACAAGCTTTCTTGTAGTTTTTAGGTATGAATACAAAGTCAACAACACAAAACAACCCTGACCACAGAAACTTCAAAACGATCTCCACATTGATTCTACAGTAGAAACATAAACAGATAGAAACATAGGCTGCAGCCTGACTGATCGTCACTGCCTTTGTTACCTGTTGAAGTTCAGGGTCTGGCTGCTGAGCTTGGGTCGGCATTCACTCAGCTTTAACATCATTCATTCTTGGCTAGCTTGGCGTTACCATGCTATCTGCACAGATGCTTGCAAAGATCCAAAGTTCTCTCTCACTTTTGGACATTGTCTTATGTTGTTTGACACTGCAATGTAATGTGTCATGTTTCTTGATGGCTACCAATAGTATGTGCTCAAGATGCAACTTTCTAAGAGACATTTAATGAAATATTTGTTGTCACATATTTTTGACCTGTATGGAACAGAGAAAATTAAAAAAAATTTAAACTCCAGGGTTTTTTTTTTTGCCGTTAAAGATGTATGACATTTGAAAGATTTGAACCAGGAAAAAGAACAGTTCAAAGAAACCATTAAAAACCCATTGCGATGATATTCACATCTCTGATGAGTGTATATGTATGTTGTTTTGCGTTGTTTCATTATCTAACAATGAAGTAATAGCATAATTTTCAAAACCTGTGTGAATCACGATCACATATGTGTTGCACTACAAATTTAACTCAATGTCAGTGTTGACTGGGTATGTTCATCTATAGTAATTGCCTCCAATGATGTTTCACAGAGGGCTAACATTTTGCTGAATTTCTTTACAACCAAACACTGGAGCTGCTGATTACACTGATTAGCACCTTCAACCAGAGAGTAGGGTGCAATCACTGAAATCACCTGCTGCTGTGTTTGGTTGGAATTAAATTATGGTTGCTCTTGAGCTTCGATGACATATGGCAGGAAACCACTGTGCAACAAATATGAAAATCTATTAAGGCAGACTCAAATTTCAAACAAAATCCCAGTGTTAAGGTTTAAAGAATAGAAGGCATATGCATTTGAGAGGTGTACTAAGACACAACAGTGAAGTTAATAAAAATTGAGTCAATGGCATCATGAATCTAGGATATAAGCAAATTTCAAAATTTTCTTCTTTTCTGCGTACGGATTAGGATGTGACGTGCTGTGACATGTTTGAATTTTAATAAGCTATAGCTATATTAAAAAAATCCATAGAAATAACACTTTGTATGCAGTCACACTGAAGCAAAACGAGATTAAAATGTAATTACATAAATTGTGTTCAATAATTAAGTTTTGAATCACTTCTCACACATTCTTGACACCCATAAATTGCCATGATACACAGCAACATCAGTTAAAATTATGAACATGTTAATCATGTTTTGTTTTTTTGTTTTTGATTTTTGGTTATTTTGACATCCTGTGGTCATACACCACTTATAGTATCATCTTCATCAATAAATCCATCCACTTCCACTGTCGCCTGTTTTAAAATCTCTTACATTTTTTTAAAATATAAAGAGCATCTTTTGTTTCACTTAAAAAAATTATAAATAAAAGCAATATCTGGTGCCACAATAGTTTCCACCTTTTGTGGCAAGCTTTTCCCTTACCTCTTTATGTATTCCATCCTACTGAATACTGAGAGCCTGCTTCAGCTGCGAGTGTGTTTTGATCCAGAGTGACATTCCTTAGTAAAGTGCTAATGGCGAGGCAGCGCTATGGCAGAATTCCTTATTGTATTGAAGAGTTTTCGTCCCTGTGGCTTGTGGTGGAAGATCAGAAAAGTGTAATGGATTTAATGAGGCCAGTTGACTGTGAAAATAGTAGCATCTCCAGGAAGGTTCTGCAGCACAAAAAATGAAAAATACTCAACTGCGACTGCAGGCAAGAGTTTATATATTCATGTTTTAACTTTGCTAGACAAATATATGAAGCCATGGCATAACTTAAACTAGGACAAAGCCTTTTAGTAAAGTTGAATGTTGTTTTCTTCTTCTGCTGCTGCTTCTTCTAGAGGGCTAAACATACTTCCAATCAATGGCCAGTGGATCACTTTTAGTTACAACTGTGTCATTTGACTTTTCTGTGTTCTGTTTTGTCTTCCTTTTTCACATTGCACCCAAGATTAAGTGGCTGAGTACTTTCCCAACTCTGACAAATCAAAAATTTCTCCTGTGAGGAAGGTCCGTTGGGAAATGAGCTACTGTGATAGACCAGCAACAAGCTAGTAAAATGGATTACCACTTAGTACCTTCCGAAAAAGCATCTACCTTTGCAATATTTTAGTATATGTGAAAGGATTTCTCTTTTCTCTGTGTGTCTTTTCTCTATTTACACAGACCAATAACTCTCTACTCCTTGCTTGCCAATAATTGTGTCTTTCCTGTCCCACAGGGCCTTCAAAGAGAACTTTGTTTAATTCATGTCCATACAGTTAACATGAGTCCAACAGATACGTCGATTTCGACAGGTTGTTCTAATAGTAGGGCTCAACCAGAGCCACCACAGAATCAACAGAAAGAGAAATGGGCCAAAATGTCTCCCACAGAGAGCCCACTGGTGTTACCAGCTGAGACAAAGCAACAATCAGCAATTAGACTATGCTGCACAACTGAAACTAACAGCTCGCCCTGTAGGGATTAGGTCCATTGTTTGAAGTCTAGACAGAGAAATACATTGATCTGCAAAGGATTTAACCCAAGCAAAAGTATAGCAATAAGAAGACTAAGCATCTAACTTGTGTTCGAATTCGGTCAGTGGAATAAAAAGACATTCAATATATTTCAAGTGAAACAACTTTATTCACAACCATCAAGTCAAAAATATTGTCTTTATGGTATTGTTTATCCTGATACACCATGTTTTGGCTATCTCGCAGCAATGCAAATTCTAACAGACACTATAAGTTTTAAGGAGCGTTAAAGTCCAATCCCTGACTAATGCATTGAGTAATAAGGTGATGTCATCTCTCCTTTAATAACAAATTCCATCTGCTTTATTTCATGTCCGTCTGAAATTTTTTCCGACAACTTATTGACAACTTTTCACGTTTTTCCTAACTATTCCATGATGACTATTAGTAAGTGATAACATTCCTATTCTGAAGTAAACAACATTCACAAAAGTCGGATGCAATTCTTGACTTGTTTGTTGTTTTATTATGTTTATCATAATAAAGAATTTTGTGTCTCTATTTTTAATGTATATGATTGAATCTGATGATGTGAAAAATTGCAGTGGGGGAAAAAAAAGCTGGAAATCGACATATAAACAGCTCACAACTTCACTCTCGTGATGAAGTAGTACACAGTGCATGTATTACTTCTCAATGAGATTTGACAGTGACACGGTGTTTAAAAAGTCATGAGTCCTAAGTGATAGAAAAGGATTTTTGTTTAATTGTGCATCATCATGTAGCTTCCAGTTAACAGTGTAAAGCTATTATGCGAGTGTATAATTTCTGTTAAAAAATGCCTAAATGAATAGAATAAAGGGCTGCATGAATATATGTATGAAAGGGTGAAAGTGGCCTGCGGCCTTAAAGAGTTTTGAGTGCTCATTAAGAAAAGTGCTGTGTAAGTACCAAGAATCCTGCACATGCATATGAATTTGATTACACTTCTTTTTCTATCTCTCTTATCATGCAGGTAATTAAAGAGCTTACGAGACATAAGTAATGGCATCCCTGCTTGATTAATAATTACTGTGTGACTACTGGTAATATATCACATTACTGTACTAGAGATGTAACTTGATTAATGCTGTATAGAAATTTCTTTTACTTATGTATTAATCACATTATTTTATTGTATAATGCCTTGGTGCCACTGGATTTTAACAAGTCTCACACTCATACAGTAAGACAAATGGTGGGGGTCTAGTAAGGAAGTTGGGGGAAGCAGACAGCTCCACAGGAAGAATCTATTGTCTCTTTGAGGACTCTGGGAGGTAGCAAGGGAGTGTGAACCTTAAGGTGTGAAACAGCTGTGTACTGCCTTTTGTTCCTGAAGAAGGTATTTAACTGAGAGCCATGTTAGACTCAGGGAGACTCTGCTGACCGTCTGCCCCACGGTCATGTAGGCTCTCCACAAGCTTGGTTGTCTGTTCTTTGTGTGTTTTGATTAAAGAATGTTAGCTACCGCTCACCGCTCGTCTGCAGGCTTTATTTAATGGAAAACTTCCACAACAATGTCATGTGTTACTTTTCAACTGCATTACTGTTTAACACATTACTCCTAAGACTGGCATTATTCATCTGTATGTTTGATCGAAATTTTGAAGTTTTATTTTCAAAATGTAAGTAGTGTTTTGTCTGTACTCGGTTTGTATTTTTCCCTCGTTTTTCTCCCTAATGCTTATTCTCCCTGATGGACCCCCTATCTTTCCCCCCATCTGTTTGTGGTTCCATTTCACTGTTACACTGTTTTCAGAGCACATATTATATTCCATGTTTGACAACTCCTTAGAGCTTGAGTGTTATAATTGGGCAGAGGAAGATGTTCACTCTGTCAGAATCCACCCTAAAAAAAAAAAAACTTGCGCTGCATTGAAGCAACAATCAATAAAGAATTCCTTTTGCCTCTTGAGCGGTCTTATACTTTATTCTTCTTCTTTCCCATTTGTTTTATTCACCCACTTAGCTCCCACTACTTCTAATTAGGCTGCTTCTGCCACTTCAGTGTTGTGTGAGCGTTGAGTGTTGTACTCTCAAGCTTGTCCATTTATTCTGTGTGCATGGACGAATGCGCAGAGCCACTGGCATGTGTATCTGTGCATGAGTGTGTGTGTGTGTGGTTTAACACAGAACACAGATTGTAGCTATGACAAGTCAGCTAATTAGCTGCTCAACTAACAAATGTGCCGATAACAACGCTGTACTTGCGGTGGTACCGTATTTTTACTTTTTTACTTTTTACCAACAAAACTTTGACGAACAACCGAAATTTGGGATCAAAATAAGACTGACAAGTAATAAAGAAAAGATGAGTATATATAGTTAATGAAGTGGTGGTGTAGAAATTGTTATAAATCTGTGTGTGTGTGTGTGTGTGTGTGTGTGTGTGTGTGTGTGTGTGTGTGTGTGTGTGTGTGTGTGTGTGTGTGTGTGTGTGTGTGTGACCTGATACAGCTAACAGTGGTATAGAAATGGTGTGTCAGTGACAGTAAAAAAAGAATTCTGGCATTGTGGAAAGTTATGTTGTTACTGTGTGCCTTGTAATGCCATCATAGTACAGTACTGATGTTAAATGAGCTGACTCTTGTGTAGGTTATCATTATAACACTTTGCAGAAGTGGGGACTATTGACATTAGTGCTATAAAGCTGAGCACTTGACACAGACAGGTAAACAACATAAATTTACAACATCATGGATTGTATCCAGTTTCACATTTTAGTTTTACCTTGTTTTCACTTGCGTTTTGATCCATATTAAGCATCAGAACTAATTGGTTATATTTAGGGCTCAATTAAAAAAATACTGTTGTTAAATTGAAACATAAACCCTACAACAGATTTGGCCCCAGTCGCCCAAGCCTAGAGACCATTTTTCATCAGGACCAGGCAACCGTGTGTCCCTATGGGAAAAGTTTTCCCTGAGCATTTGAGAGTGGCTGCTGAAGATACTTGCAGTTACTGCCCAGTCAGTTCCTAACACAGTCATGTATTCCCAAAGACCAGATTGTAGCTCATGGTAAATGGTTGCTGGTTTTTTGGAGTCACTAGGTGAAACTGCTTACAAAGAGGTATACAATGCTGCAGCGAAAACCTCATTGCAATATGTGTTGGTTGCAATCAAATTGTCACAGTCATCTGTAGGTTGTATGGAAGGTGACAGTTTCTCTCCAAACATTTGGCAGCTACTAAACTGCAAAGAGTGTGATGTAAACCAACAACAGAGGCCATTCAAAGTAAAGGTTGCATCTTTTGAAACTGTTGGTTTCAGCAATAATGCACAACTTCTACTTTGAAAGGATATGGCCTTGTTTCCAGCTTGCATCACGTTGTTTCAAGCGTGGTTGGTTAGTGAGTTTTGCAGCCAAGTCGAGCTCTTCCATGCAAACTATGAGTGACTGCAACACTTTGGTAACCAAAGTAATGATAAGATGCAGCATACTCTTTGTGACCAGTTTCACCCAGCAACTTCTAGCAATTTCAGGAAAACACTCACCATTTGGTCAGGGAACACACATCTTTCCCTAGCAACCAGAGCTTACCAGGGGGTCACCAATCAGTTCTTAGGTCTGTGTGACCAAGCCCTCAATTTTACTTAAAAGCCTGCTTTTTGTCCAACTCAGTATCGCAGTATTAAACTACCATCATATCACACATCTGCAATTTAAATCATGCAAAAAGAAATACATGCATAAATGCCTAATGCACTGATAAGGGGGAAGCAACGACAGCATGCATAACTAAGCTATATTTGCAGTGACCTGGTTAGTTTGTGTGAAATTACAGTGATTAATTCAAAAACTGACCTTTTCATTTGTCGCTGCCACTACTGCAATATGTTTAATGGAAACTAATGATGTGAAAATTGCATTCCTCCTCCTTGAATGGCTGATGTGATAATAGCATGATTTGGACAAGCCATTTTCACATCTTTATGTGTAAAAGTGAGCTAACAGTTAATTATAGACCCCACAGTCATGTTGAGGCAAATATTATTTTAATTTCTCCTCCATGACATGTTCTCATCGAAATAAATCTTTCTTTTTTTTTAAATGGGCTTATTTTTTGAAATACTGTGTGATGGTCTCTCACCATACATATGCATGTGTGAAGGTTTTTCAGTTTCAGTGTATGTTTTCAAAGAGTGTGAAGGCAAGGGACATTAGATTAGTGAGTTATTCTTCAGCCCATAGCCTGGTGAGGCCACAGCCTGTGCTGTAGGCGGCTGAGGTTGCAGGCGCTGCTGTGAAAAGACCAAGAGATTGTGTAATACGCACAGAGGAAAACACTTCGAGGGGCAAGTGTGCAAACACAATTCATAAAAACCTGTAGCTTGCATCCCACAACCTTTCTTTATCGAAGGAACTGTCTTATTTTGACAGAATCTTATTTACCACACCCTGAGGTTATCAGCCCAAGCTCACCCATACCTGTCCCCCAACCACCACTACCACATGCACACATGCTTACTAACACACCATGAACCTTTATTGCCTATCCCTCTGCTCTTGTTTTTTTCCCACTCGCCCACTCCCTCTGTGCACCTCTTTATTTCTGGGTTTTCGGTTGTTGTTGCTTTTTTGGTCTCCTTTCCTTCTTTTGTTTGGCGGTTTATTAAAGTCAGAGACAGAAACAAAACAAAAACACATCTGTCCTTCATGAAAGAACTTGCCATGCTCGTTAGAATTAATGAAATTTATTTTTTTCCTTTCTCTAATTCAATCAAAACAATGCTGTCTTTACAATTCATAAATACATTTTATTACTGCTGCAAAAGCATGAAAGACAGGAAAGCTTTTTTGAAGGTCTTCCTTATATAAGGCTGAAAGGGTCTTCAAGCGCAATATTGTTAGATGATATATAATAATCATTAAAAAATAAGTAAGTTAACCAAAATATTTAGGAAATAATGTGTGTATGATTGAGTCTAATGCCAATTCCAACTAAAGAATAAATCAGGCAATTTAGTTGACACAAATTGCAGTGTACAACATTCTAAGAAGAAATACATTCATTATTATTTCCGGTTAATGAAATTGCAGTCTTTGTAGCCATCAGCCTTTTTATTTTCAAAGCCTGGCTCCATTTGAAACAAAGCAGTCTGCATGACATGCCTGAGACAAAAGTGTTGCTATTCAATGAGACTGTCCTCCCACACGAAAACAACCCTACAGGTCATCTGTTCAAGTTGTTAAGACAGCCTGTCATTATGTTTTAAAGTTTAGCAGCCTCTAAAGCATTTGTAAAGAACTATAATGAGAATGTGTGCCGTTGTTGTCACCTTTGGAGAGAGCGTATCTCAGCACCGTGTAAACACACAAAGCTTGTAATGTGTTTAACACAGTTAAAGGATGTTTTTGAACCCAAACTATGATGTCTTTCAAATCACCAGGACACCAAACAATTCGAGTAAAAGTCAAGTAAAAGCAAATTTAATCCTACAAGTGATCCCATATGACATTCAAAAACGTAATCTAAAATCCAAAGTCCCAGTTGACAATGTTGTATTTTTAATCACATTTGCCTCTTACCTTTTGACCCCATCAACGGAAACACTGAAGTAATTTCATGTGCATATCAGAAAGTATGATAATTTAGTAGGGTGACTTGTGTTGTGTTTGGAACATCAGAAATTGGTTTAATTTTGATTCCTGGAGGAATTTTCTAGCTTTTCGCTTATTTGAAACCAGAAAATTAATGGAATTTGTTGTGTTAATGTTGACAAAAATAAAAAAAACATCACATTAGTGTAACTGTTGCAGTGGTATTTTCAGTTAGTTGCAAGACCACTGAATTAGTATTTATTATGGACTTGATTTGTGTCACAGAGATATACAGCAGATGTCTTCATACACATTAAAAGTTTTGTGGAGAAATAACAGCCAATAACTCTGCACAATGAAAACATCACCCTGGAAGAAAGTTCTGCTTGAAGTATACTTGCATGTCACTGTTTCACTGCTAACTCTCTACTCCTTGCTTGCCTTAGGCTTGGACTTAAGAAGGCTGATTGGAGGCCATTCTCTCTGCACAATACACCACCTTGTTGCCCCTTTTACTCTGTCCTCCATCCTACACCTCTATGCTTGGCTGCTGTAATGACTCAATTTCCCCTCTAGCATGCCTGGCCTTCAGGGATCAATAAAGTTAATCTCATGTTGCCTTACCTTATCTCACAGTGGATCCCAGCCTCATTAAGACATGCTGGAACTTTTGCCACATAGAGGCTGAATAAAAGTAGGCCCAGGGCCCAAAAATGTGCCTGAAGCTTAGTTCTGGTGGCAGCAGTGGCAATATGTTATAATAAATCTCAATTGTAGACTCACAGGGAGTGCATTTCTCATTTTTATCCCTGACTGAAGAATCTTTAATATCCCTGGGAATATGGGTTTGTGAAGACCACAGGGCTTCTCCGGTTCATCTGTCAGACATCTGTTCATTTTACAAAACTTACCTTTTTTTCCAGTTAAATACTTGCTGATAGCAATAAAAGAGAAGACTAAGGAATTCACCTGAGATCATTCGTATCCATATTCATCAAAACTGTGTCCTGTGTTTGGTCTTGACCATTTCTTTTCATATTTTTCCTAAAGACAAATAGCAAGAAGAAAATCACATGCTCTTGTTTTTAAGTTTGTTCCTGTATGATCTGTCTTCTTGCAGACGCCATTACACTGTTTTGACCTTTTTTTCTTTGGGAAAATACTTTCAATCACAGAAATAAGTCAAGGAGGCATATTAACCTCCCACCAGCATACCCTCAGGTGCATGGCAGCACATACAAGTGCAACCGCATGCATGTATGAGTCATCCTGCTACTACGATTGCACCCTTTTGGGTGCAAATTTTGGGCGGTGCTTGTTGGGTCAAACAAACTTTGCCTTGCTGTCTTGGTGTAGTGTCAAGCAGCCTAATCTTCCACCTCCAGATTCCTGTGCAAAATCAACACAGGCTGCCTCCTTCATTTACCTTGTTAGCTAACTGACAGCGGGCTGTCTGGCCTCCAGTTTAACGGTTTTAATGAGCAGAGGGCCTCGTTAGTACTGTGTGGATAGCTTGAGACAAATGAGCTTGTTAAGTCCAAGCCATGCATATTCTTAATTAGCCTTTTGTAGTGTGTTTGATAGCACAATAATTTTGAAGGTGTGGGATAGAGTGTGTGTTTTCAACATTAAAGGCATTAAAATTTCCTAAATAATACCCCTAAGTTTAGTGCATTATTTTTATTTTTATTTTGTAATTTATACAGGATTATTCAGGAAGAAGACGCTTTGCTTTTAGAGGTACACTATAATTAGACAGTTGAAAACACATTCGCAGTGGAAGCTGTCCAGTCAACTCAGTTTCATAGCACACTCACAGTCCAAACTGCTGAACATTGAGCAACACTGCTTCAGCTGTTGGGTTTAAGGGCCTTGGTCAAGAACACAGTAACTGTGTTAAAGATGAAATAACTTGCAATGTTTTGTTCGCAGTTCTGCTTCTCTAACTACCAATCCCCATTTAGAACAATGCTAATAGAGTGCTTCCAGCTGCAGTAGCAATGTCTGATAATGACCTTAAACATAAACTTAACACATACCAAAAATTTACCTTGTCTTTCACACAATTTCAGCCCCACAGTAGCTGCTTGAGTTGGCAAAAGACTTAAGCAGATGGGAACCAACACACCGTTTCACCAAAGCATGAGACAGAACACTTTCCTACAAGACTAGAGGAAACTTCCAAAAGTTACTGTTAGGTACAACATAATACTTATTAAATGGGCAATGTATTTTAGATTTATTATGTACATGAATGTATTAATTATTGTGGATTACAATCAGATAAAAAAAATACAAATAATTACTTATTGAGCACTTTGCAATACATTCACATTCATCTTTCTCACAAGTGTTCATACAGCAATTTATTTGCATGCACTTCAGCACTGCATTTAACTTCCATTCACTCCCACAACACATTTTTAAATCACTATGTCACCTAACATGCATGGGAGGAGCTGGAGGGAAATCTGTGCAGATATACATGCACATTCCACACAAACAGGTCTCAGTCAATCAGGAGGTTTGAATCTTCTTTCTGCAACAGCACTAACCACTTCACTACCATGTCAACCAACATGGTGCTATAATAATACTATCCAAGGCTCAAGTTATCAAACCCAGAAACAGGGTTAAAGATACTGGCCATATCATTCCTACTGGGATGGATGATCCAAAACACTCAAAAGTTCAGTCGAACAGAGATGAAGAATTTGGCTGGACTGTGGCAGAAGCATTAGCCTTTGGCTACATGAAGAGGGTTTCTTTAAATTAGCTCCACTGGTATTGTGGTCTCCCCTTCTGCTGCTGGCAGCTGCAGAGCGTCTGAGACAGAGACCTCAAGCAGGATTCTTGTAATTGGAAGATGAAATTCTCGGAGCCATCGCTGGCCTGAAAGACACAGTCATAATTGTAAGATAAATAATGTATGTTTACATAATATATGAAGCCATGTTTTGTCCACAGTTTTTACAGAATCTTTTCATGTGCTGCTGGCCTCTTTTTCCAACTGCTCTGTTTTCTCATCTTTTTATGAATGACATACTTATTGAAAAAAACAAAATGGTGTTAGAGTTCTGAATTCCCTCATTTCTGTGCTTTGTGGTTTACCAGTCTAACTTCATTTTGTTAACTATAGCTGTCTGACAAGAGATAAATGACTACATAATTGGCAGCCTTTCTGAATTTCCCAGTTCTCTAAAACTTTAATTTGAGAGGCTGTAAACAGTGTCTGGGTTGATAAAAGTAAATTGATTGAGGTTTTTGTTTATTTTCTTTAATGCCACCAGTGGTCAGCGTTAACTAATCAAAAATACCGCAAATTGCAATGCTCAAGATAAATAAATAAAATAAAATAAAAAGCAATGGCGACAACCTTTTCTGTACAAGACCTCTAATTTGCCACTCACTTATTTCTGAGTGCAATCTTGTTTTTGTTTTGATGGCAACTGAAAGCAGTTTCAGAAGACCTGGAGTGCAATTTTTAGTCATTATTTTCCTGCTATCCCAAGGACACAGGGAAAACGCTTGGAAATTCATGGGTTTGTAAGTGTGTGGGATATCAACCTCATTAACATTTTTGACATCATTTCAGGGAGATGGTGATAAATCGGTGTAGGCAAAGCAAGTAATTGGCTCCCTATGGTAATTATGGAGTGGACCTTTGAAGCAAATACTCATATAAATGCCTCATATTTTGGAGCGATAACACTAGAAAACAATCTGTTTCTTCCCCACCATCTCAAATGAGAGCAAACTGACTGTTTGTTGTAATTTGCTGATCAAACACCAAGCTCTTCTCCAGCAACACAATCTTATTGGAGATTCAAATCACTCTCTGAATTCCTTTTGGGTGCTTTTAGATGGAACCGTATTCTCAAATTTGGTTTCTTTGACAAGCTTTAAATGATAAAAAGTGAATATTTGGATATAGCTTTTTACTAAAATGAAAGAAGCTGCCCTTGATTATAAGTCTCCACCAGCTCCACAAGGGTTTCTGAGGTGGTCTTTAGGCTTTAAAGTGGCATCTATGCCAATTATTTTAGAACCGACCCAAATGGAAAAACACTCTAAAAGGTCTGGACATCCACAAAAGACAACACCAACATCCCAAACTAGTTGAGCAAGGGCCCTTTGTGGTCATTATTTGCTACAGAGATTTGTCATATCCCATATGTCCCATCATGGGGTTATAGTGGGCAGTCTGGAAAATCATTTCCCCGCTGCTTTTTGTTACCAGCAACTGGGTGTGTTCCTCTTTCATGCGACTGTCATGACTCAGTTGATATAGTCTGCCCCTAACCATCACAAAATGTGGGTAGGTCAGTGCAATGTCAGGGTGCACCATTTGAACACTGATTTTCATCGTCTTGTCGAAGGTCGATTGTCGTCTTGAGACTGTTCTAGTGGGAATTCTCCCATGGAATAATTCACTGGAGACAGCGGAGCCTCTGTCACTAAAGAGAAGCATCACTACTACAACCTCACATCACTGACACTACAAATCGCTTATTGGTCATGAAAGCATCCCACACACTTCCCCAACAGGTTATTAAACCCCAGTCAATATGTTCCCAGAATTAAAGACTGCATCAGACGGGAGCTAACTGCAGTCTTGAATTTGTGTGTTGCTCTTGTAATTTCCATAGCGATAAAGGGATGTTTGTGTATGTCCCCATGTACACACCTAACCTCCACCTACACTGCCTCAGCCAATGTCCCTGGCCGAATTAGGGTTTGGTGGTGGTGTTTAGCATGTTTGGCGTGTGTAGTTAATGTGTTGTCTTGTGTAGTTAGTGTGTAGTGTTGTGGATAGTTTTGTGTTGTGTGTCAGAATAATGAGGTGACTGCTGTCTCCAGGTAGAGAACAGAATTTTTTTTTTTTTTTAAGTAACGCAATAGTTACTTTTAAAGTAATTAATTACTTTTAGAATCTTGTAACTCAGTTACTAACTCAGTTACTTTTTTGAAGAAGTAACTAGTAACTATAATTAATTACTTTTTCAAAGTAACTTGCCCAACACTGGTGGTGATGGGACCAGCTGATTTCATGCCACCGGTTATGGCCACCCCATGGTTATGGCCACCCCATCGACAGGTGGTCTTCCTCCAATGTCACCGCAATGTCCAGACTGGCCGGTCAGTGGCAAACATTTCATACCATATATCAGGTAACGTGTTGTAAGGGTGATGATTTTAGCTTGTTTTTCAACCAACAGACCTTTTGCAGTAAGAAAAGTACCAGCCCACTTATACCTGAAGGAGCTGCTCAGGCTTTGTGCTGATATTAATGCTAGAGTTTTCTGAACTGTAGTTATTTGGTTAGCAGAGTGTTGGTGACTTTTACACACTGTGCCACAGCACTCAGCCTCAAAGCAGCACTGATAGAGCACAGGGTCACTGAGTTGCTGTAGTCCGCTTTGCAATAGTGCAGTTAAAATAAATAGAGACTTTTCTAAAACACAAGAAATTAGACCAACTGACTTATTGCAGATGTCACACCCTTTTTCAGTACTACACTCGTAAGCACAGAGATCTTTCAAACAACCAGTTATTTCAAAAATGTTTGTAAAGGCAAATGGCATTGCTAGGTGCTTGATTTTACATACCTATCACAACTAAAAATGGAGCAGTTTTGTTTTGCTGGCACTATTGAAAATGTCCTCCCATTTCTCTTTGTGAGCTACTAGTCTCTTTCTCATTGACAGGAGTAAAAAATGCTGATATATTCGTAATCATAAACTTCCAGAGCCCATTTATAATGTCAAACAATCCTACACATTAAATATATTTTTCTTTAAAAAGTCAGGAAATGTGAGTAGAGGCTAAATAACCTCCAAAACTCCTGCAGTATAAACCTACCATTAGAGAGGCCAAGATCCTAACGGATAAAATTAGGTAATTTCATCAATAGTTAGATCATGAGTTATTGTGCTTAAGTACTTTGGATTTAAAACTAAACATGCCCTTGACTCATGCTAATTTACACTCTGTTTGATTAATAAGTTATATATCTGATTAAATAATTGATAGTGAGACTCACATTAACATTTTCATGGGTAATTGATAAAGCAATTAACCATATGTTGATGAAGCAGATCTCTGAACACATGCTGACTGATAATCCATACACACACTTTGATAAAGATCGGAGGTTACACACTCACAGCTGTCACCACAAGGATTCCTTTATACCAAGAGAGAGTGTACGTGTACATTTCCACCTTAAAATGAGACCATGTGTTTCACTGTTGACCCAGCAAGTCATAAGCGTGTATCAGTGTGTGTGTTTTAGTTTGTGAGTCAGGTAGTACCATCTGTTCTCCCAGTTATAGGGCATGCTGTGTTTTAAGAGAATTTGAGACAACAGAGCAGTTCACTCATCTGAGACCAAACCATATGACTACACTATTTAGCACATATAAGAGTAAATGTCATTGAACTGCTCCCACCTGTGCTTTCGTGAAATAAGATTATATTTTTACTGGACTTTAAAAAGTCTAGTGGAAACTGTGACAAGCACAATAAAAATTACAAGTAACATTTAATGTTGCCAACAATAAATGTAAAATGGTAGCATTTTCCTTGATTAATTTATATACACTCTGAAGCTGATCACAAGGTGGAGCATGAAGCACAATAAAGTTTTGCAAATCACATGTGAACCTGCACTGAGTTCAGGTCTGTTTCTTCACTTCCAAAGGGTACCCACTTTGAAGTAACTGTTTCTTTCAAGTAATTTCTTTTCATCCAGAAATCAACAAAGCATGCATACAAAACATGCCTCAAATTTATTAGTCAGTCTCTAAACTAAAGCCTTGGAGCTGCTTTGTATAAGTACACTGATACTAAGAAGCTTTAACTGTGGAAGTTAGAGGTCACTCAGTTTTTTTGCTACTATTTCTCTATATATAGTATCTGAAGTTAATTCAAGGTTCTGAATTTGAATTTTAAACATGAGGCCCAAAAACAGCTTAGTGTGACTAACAGAGGCCATCATTAGGCCAAAAATCCAAATAAACCAGAAAAGCACCAAATCAATAATCTGGTGCAGTAGAAGGATGACTGCAATAAAGGTCTAGTAGAAATCTAGGTAGCACTTTATTTTACATCTCAGTAATAAAGGGGTAATAGTAGAGTAACAAGGAAGAAACAAGAACTTAATAATGTGGTCATTTCTAAGTTATTACCACTCAATTACCTGTGGTAGTTTCTGTGTAATAAGCACGAAACAGCGCTGCAAAATGTAAAACCTCGTGTTTTGCAGTAGAATGTGACTGCAATAAAGGTCTAGGTCGATTAGCATTATTATGGTAAGGCTGCATGATATTTTGGCATTCACAAGATTTCCAGTAAACTTATCCTCTGACATCAACAAAATTGAAACTTGTTTGAAATATTTGGAAGACACTGCTATGGTATCAATTTGAAAATGTTGCTTGGGTTGGGTGTCCGTCTTGGCCAGATTGTCCAGTGGACATCCTGGGCAAATGCCCAGGGGCGGGGTGATGACAATGACGCTAGACCTTCAAAATGAGGGATAAAATTTTTAAAAGTCTGCACTTCAATCATATATTAATTGTTTAACCTACAATCCACCTTGGTTGTGTACAAAGGCAGAACTACAAAAACTGGGTCTTTTTCCCAAATGTTATGGAGAGCACTGTGTGTCAATTTCAGGGAATCCAATTTGCCTTTTCTTTTGGGTGGTTAGTTTCAGAGAGGACTGCTGTTAAGAATATAACCAGCTGAAAGCTAATGTACAATCTCTTAAGTCAGGAAAAAAGTGAATCATGTCCAGCTAGATCAGCTGTGACATTAAGTTTTATAAGATTGGTAATGAGCACAAGATGAGCAAAATATATCACATTTTGACTGACTCACAGAGCCATTTGCATTTGGGAGCATTACCAAGAGGAGATGTCCCAAACACCACAGGGAGACAAAGTCAAAATCCAAAAACTTAACAAGCTTGAGGTCATGCATGGGTAGTCAGTCAGCATGTCAAACAATTATGGCAGGAATCAAATGAGAGGCAAAATCCCCAAACTGGCAAGAATCCAGAAATATAACAAGGCAAGATTAACAAGGGATAAGCCTGAGGCAAAAATCTAGGAAACAGGCACAAATGTACTACAGAAGGACATCAACTTGAAACATGAAAACAAGAAGAAAAACATTGTTGAAAATAGCTGGAAGGCTTAACTACAAGGACAATTGGGCATCCGGCTGCTGATATTCTAGTGGTCTGTGGGGTAAACCAAGATGATTGATTGGAATATTGAACGAAGAAAATACACATAAATGGAGGGACAAAAAAAGACAGAAAGTTCACACTGAAATAAACAAAGTGAATAAATGAAGTGAGATTTCAAAATAAAACAGAAAATGACTAAATCAGAAATGCAAACCCACAGCAGTAAACAGACTTGTTTTATTAAA
Source organism: Simochromis diagramma (assembly GCF_900408965.1). Lineage (NCBI taxonomy): Eukaryota > Metazoa > Chordata > Actinopteri > Cichliformes > Cichlidae > Simochromis > Simochromis diagramma. Next base: position 17,299,575 of record NW_024387245.1, on the reverse strand, counting down.
TTTGAGCAACTGATGTGTGTTTGTTTTTGGAACCACAAAAATGAGCATTTGCGATGCTTTTGCACCACACAGAGTACAAAGCATTTGGAAAATGTATTGTCTGTTTCTATTACCTGCAAAAACAATGGGATCTACAAGACAGTTAGTTTTTGTTTAGGAAAATCCAACACCACTTCAAAAATCTAAAATGCTTTCTACTGTGGTTAAAAAAATAAATGGAGGGTGGGGGGTCGGGGACACATTGGTGGACACTTTTAGTAAAATCTACCATCTAAAAAGGGGAAAACGTGCTCTCCTCTCTACTTTGAAGGAAATTAAAGCTTACTCATGTGATACTCCTATTTTAGACATGAAGGAATCATAAATAAAAGATTTTTTTTTTTTTTTACTTTTTTTGGTCCTATATAAAAAGTCTTGTCTGACATGACGTATCTCTTGAGAAACTTTTGAATTACTTATAATTAGTTTTTCACAGTAGCAGGCTGATGAATGACTGGCTACTGAACATAAAGATGTTCTAATCCATCTTTAATGATAATTTGGACATTTTGTTATTAATTTTCCATCAGGTTTCCTTGGGGTGACCCTGAATCGAAAGTCTTGCCATGCATTTGCTCCCTCTTAGAGCTTTCATCTGCTCTTTTTTTTGTCCACTCTTCACTTCCTCTCTTAATCCCACTGCCTACCTGCTCTACTTTTCTATTTGTCACCTCTCAGTCTTTTTCTGTCTTTCCTCTTCAGTTTCCTTAGCCCTCTTCCTTTACTATTGTTTTGTAGTCTTTTATTAATTCTCCCTTTTATTCCCTTTCATCCAGCTCAGATTTCCCTTTCCTTCCTTCTTTTTTCTCTTCCCTCCTCTCCTCTGCAGGCAGCCAATTAATCTTGCCTAGTGCTAATTCCTCATGAGTGCCATTTAGTGGCAGCTCAGTGGGAGGATCCATAAGGATTTAACGTGTTTATTAAAAGTTTGACTGCTGGTCGATGGAGACTCCTGGTGTCCTCCTTTCTCTCTGCCAGCAGGACAATGCACAGCATGTTTGTCTGTGTTTGTTCTTTCTCAGTGTGTGAATTCCTCAGGGCTGCTACTTAGTAAATGATTTTCGATACGTGTGACATGAGGGTGGTTTGAACTGAAGCAGGCAGTCACGGGTGGCAGGGTAATCACTTCTCAAAAATATCTACAGTTAATTGTTTATTGTAGCTTGGATTAACACTGAAATTGTGTATAGTGAAATGGAGTGGCACAGCTTTTTTCCATACTATTTTGTCCATTTACTCAATCACCATTTAAAATAACCAGGTTAAAATCAGGTTATTTGTTGAAGCTGAAGGGTATTCTGTGTGTTCAGTCTTTCCTCTCAGATCTTTTATGTGATTTTAAATACAGTATTACGATACACAGGGAACTATAACGGCATCACATGCTGTGAACCCTTTTTGGATCTTCTCTGTTTTACATAAATATAAGATTTCATTACCTTTTTGAGCAGAAGCAGAAAATTTGAACCATACTGAATAAATTCTTTTCGTGAAAGGACATATATGGGACACTAGGTCTTGAGATTCCGTTAATGGAAAGGTGTCCGCAGGTTTTTAGAATTTGCAAAAATCTATTTGTCTTTGTATAGATACAACAACAAAGGCTTTAACTATGATGGTACCACTATGTTTCACAGATTGAAGTGCTGTTTTCTTTCCCCAAATACACTTTTTATTCAACTTACTTTGGTGCTCAACTGTTCACTAAATATTGTTCTAATATTCCTCTAAGCACATCATTGCTGTTCTATGTTATCCCCATAAACAGTTTGTCTAATGGTGGACTGGAGCGGCTTAACCATCAATGAGATGCTTTTGTAACCTTTTACAGCCAGATTTGTATCAATATCGCTGGAATCCAAATATGTTTTTGATCAGACTTTGACAGATGTTTGCTGTTTAAATTGCATCATGATGCCCTCTAACACTTCATAAATTGATAGCATCTGAGTATAATCACACTTTGATATTAATTTCTAATCCTGAAGGTACATATACTTTCCTCTTCTCGCTAATATTTTAATATTTAAGTAGATTACCTTTTCTTCTTTATTGTCATTTGATCCATCAATCAATACATAAGTATCCTTCTGGCGCTGGAGAATATGCCAGCTGCTATAGGGCGAGAGGCAGGGTGTGTTGGTACTGTGTGTTAGCATTATTGACTCACAGCAACAAGGTGCTGGGTTTGAATCCACCATCTGTCTGGGGCCTTTCTTTCTGTTAGAAGATTACATTTTCTCTCTGGGTACTCTAGCTTCCTCCCACAGTCCAAAGACATGCAATTAGTGGGATAAGTTTAACTGTTAGCCCTACAACAGACTGGCAACCTGTCCAGGGTGTACCCCACTATCATTTAGCATTAAAATTATTTTTTCCCAAAAATGACGTCTAATTAAGCTATATGCAGCACCATGGAAAATCTGTGTTGATGTTTTCTTGATGCATGCTCAATCATCGAGGTAAAGAAATCCTGAAAAGTCAATTCTGTTCATTTGTACATAGCATTTTAGAAAATGCTATGTACAAATGTTGTGCATTTTATGTTGCTAACTTCAATGAAGAAAAATTGGTATTTTTTGCACACTTTATAATTTTATTATAGACTTTTTTTTTTATAATTTGTTACAACTGTATAATTGTCAAAGCTAAAAGTGTCTGCTGTATTTTTGAACTGTCAAAACAATTGCAGTGTTGTCCTTTGGTCCTAATCTATTAATACCTTTTTAATGTGCTGGAGGCTATGTCTCACATCTTTCCTCACTTCATTTCAGTGCTGAACCAATGCCAAGACAAAAGTTGGCAGAGAAAGGGAATAAGAGAAGAGTGTTTAAACTTGTTTACCATGTTAACAATTCAGGATAAACACATCATTTCAATTAGGATCAGCTAGATGAGAAAACAAAGTGTCTATTTTAAAAAAATAAAAAAGAAGAAATAAAATAATAAATTGTTATTGTTTTAGAGTTGGATGATGAGCATATCGCCTCCCAGGTTCAGCAAATTAATACAAAAAGTGCTACTTTTTTCCCTTCATGCATAAATTAAAACTGCCTAAGCTTAATACCTTAACCATACAGTTGTCTTGAAATATTATCCAAAAGTGGTGTTAATATAGTTAAACTTCAACAGGAATGATTCTGTTTGCTCATGCTCTGTGGGACAAGGTCTCAACTGATTATGTTTCTTTGCTTGCTTTTTACAAGTTACTTAATTTATTAGTTACACCAAATGTTTTATTTAACTGAATTTTGACTAAGTCATCTTACATCTATCTGTCTGTGACTTTCTTTTAACTCACTAACATTGTGTGCACCTTATAATATCCTACACAATACAACTTAAACTAATTCCATACAGTCATGTAGTAATATATTATTATATTTAACTTTGTAAAACCTTTACTTCACTGCGGATAACGCTTTCTGTATTTCAGCACCATGGAGAGCTCCACCAAATGTCAATCCCTGACCTTTCAACCAGAAAAATATGAAACTACATTTTGTCTGATGTATATTTTCATTCTGTGGCTCCCAGAAAATTACACTGAAGCAATCTGGTTTTGGTATTGACAGCAGATTATTTATAAATTTATGTTTATTAAAAATGTTTTACAATAAACTTGCCCCGCATCCACCCACTAATCGCCCTGTTTCCATCTTTGAAAATAAAAGTTTGTTAATTTGCCTTTCATCTTCTTACACAAACATGCAAGCTGATATCCCTTAGTGATATTGAGACAAGGTCCTGCCAGGAGGCAATCTGTCAAAACTTGGGCAGAAGATAACTGCAGGACAATCTCAGACACCGGAGAGGCCCGTTGCCAAAATCAAGAGAGGGAGATGGCAGTTAAGAATATAAACGCAAAGGCAAGGTTTGTCGCAGGGGAGAGGGATATATATAGAGGGCATATTAAGGATAAAGAAAGTTGGATTCTATCACATTTTAAATCATAGTGGTTGTGTGTGCACAGAGGACACTATGAGTACACTATTATGGTAGAATACTCATAGAGAAGCTAGATAACAACTTCATTTCGATTATCATCGGTTAGCTATTTCAAATCTGTCTATTCTTGCCAAATTTAATCCTGTATTGTTTCTGTGTAGAGGTTAACAGTGTATGGTAATCCATAAAATTTTATGTTTTTAGATATTTTTACAATGTATACTCTGCAGCATGTCCTTAATAAGGTGAGGAAACTGGACAAGTGGAGGATAAAAGAAGTGGTATAGGCTTTAAAAAAGCGTTTTTCATTTCCTGTTCACTGAAAGCTCATCAGAAATAGTCTAAGTGGAAGAGTAGCTGTGAAAAAGCTGTTCTTAAAGAAAGGGAACTTTGAGAAAAAGGTGAGGTTTACCCAATTAAAAAAGAACTGCACTAAAAATCAGTGTCAGTGCTTCAAACATAGGAGGTCAGAAGAGAGAAAGTGGCGAGTTTCTATAGTCATCTATAAAACACGGTGGAGGCTCTGTCATGGTTTGGTGCTGCATTATAGCCAGGGGTATTGGAAACTCATCACAATTGACGGAATTATGAATGCCGAAAAGATTTTGATCCACTGTAAATTAAACTATAGAACACACCTGATTGGCAACAGTTTCATTTTTCAGCATACCTTGGTAGAAATACACACAATTGGACATTATCAGTTATAAACTGGCCACCCCATATCTCAGATCTTAACAATACTGAAGCATGAGGCGTGAAATCATCTTGAAACAGAATGCAACAAAAGGCAGCCAACATGCAAACAGATTGGCGCCCAAGACTGCAATTACATTTTTTTTTTTTTGCAATGCTTACAAATCGATCAGTTTATGAATTTGAAATATATACATTTTGCAAAGACAAATGAAAATGAACTGTCCCTTTTTTGTCTTCAAGGTTTACTGATTTATGGATTAAGAAAACGTACAGTAGCTTATTTCATGATATAAACTTACAGTTAAATAGGTTTAGTAGGGTTTTTTTTTTAGATAACCTCTAGGTTGTTGCCTTTTTTTATTAGACAGTGGCAGTGGAATGACTGGAAGGAAAGGAGACCGTGTGTTTGGGATGGCAAGGAGCATATCAGCTGGTGCTTAGACAGGTGAGCTACAGGGCACACCAGGACTCAGTTGCTCCTGTTATTGCTTAACTCCTTTTTTAACTTTGTTCAGGCAAATAGTCAGTACATATTTTACAGTGAGCACCTATTCTTAGCTGAGCCATAAAGACAGAGGTCTATCATAACAGACAGTGCCCAAATTGCAGGTTGTGCAAAGATGTCCCAGCAACAGTCGTACAGATAGTGGCAGGATTTAATATGCAAGCTGGGATGGTGAAAAGAAACATCTGTGCTGCCTGTGGATTAGAAGTTCCCCCACAGGGCTAAGATCCTGTGAGACTACAAGTTTGAGACAGACAAGCAGCTGTTGGCCAACCAACCAGACACAGTGGTAGTTGATGATGAGCATAAAATGGCAGCTTCGGCAGAAATACAAGGGGCTGAAGGAACAACTGGAGTCCAAAGTAGCACAACTGAAACATTTTAGGCTGTAACCCCCAAATTGAGAGAGATTCCAGGCTCCACATTTGAGGTCTCTGCCCAGAAAAATGCAATCCTAGGAACAGCTAAAGCCCATCATTGTGCATATGAACTGTGATATTATCACAACATTGCAACCATTTATACTGGTCTGCTGAAATGACAAAAGTCAGATCTCAAAACAACATCAAAAAATCAAAGCAGGTGGCCTGTAGGAATAAAACAAGCTGAAATAGGCAATAAAGCAAGTGAAGAGTTTTTTTCGGGGTTTTTTGCAGAACACTTGATGTTTTCTGACAGCTTTGATGTGCCCCTTTGCGCTATTTGGAAGGCTCTATGTTACTCTGTTGATATGTCACTAAAATACTGCTTGCAAAAATTCAAAGGAGTATGCTCCCTGTATCCAGGAGTCCCTGTGCTCTGGAATATATAGACAGACACTATATATTTGTTCATCTGCCTTCAAATGCATATGAAATGCAATGTCAACTCTAACTCAATTACACACACTAACGTAACCACATCTGTACATGAGCCATCAAATAGGAAACTGTTCAATGCTCACATGCGCATGTGCTAAGATGCATATACATTTCTCTCCAAATTTCATAAAGCAAAAACAAACTACTGACACAGATACATGCAGTTATGTGAAATCATTACATATAGTGAGAAAGGAGTGAGTCACAAAGTACAGGTTTCACAATCTTGTACAACCAACCTCATGCAAATTATTTCACAACATACATAAATCCTCAAACACACTTTAATGCTTTAAATTCAACCAGACAGAACATCTGAGACAGCTGGAGTGTCATCAGATCTTGACAACCTATTTCATGGTCTGTTTATTCAAAAATTAAATTTACTCACCATTTCTGTTTTGCATCCACAGTCTCACACACAGACACACATACACAAACACACAGCTATCACATTCACATATACAGTATATGGATTTGTTGCATTATAGAAACATGTTCCTATACTCATACAATTTTGAGGGAAAAAAAACCCCCAAAGATAACTGGAGAGACTTTTGGATGGTATAAGAAGTGCTCTAAAGGTATATAATCTTGCTTCATGTTGCTTCAAAGTGCTTTACATTGTAGGGTAAGACCCCAACAATCAGACAACCTCCTATAAGCAATCATTTGGCAAAGTGGGAAGGAAAAACGTTCAGCAACTTGGACCTATGTGCAATTTAGTATACCCTAAACCCAGTAACTGGGACTGTGGGAGAAACCTAGAGAGAACACAAGGAGAACATGCAAAGTAAACACAGTAAGTGATCAGTTTCTATACCACTTTCAGGACAGTACCTTGAGTGTGGTTATAAGTGACGGGTGGGGCAGTGCTGATGTTGTTTTCAGCTGAAATCACCTACTATAATTGTTTTACCAGAGCTGAGTGCTACATCAGATAGAAACTCTGTGAAAGGGTCAGGTGGACGATAGATAACACCAATTAAAGCTGTTTTTTGAATTTTCCAATGAGGGTGTACAAGGCTAAGAGTCAGGCTTTTAAATGAATTACAACTCTGTCTGGGTCTTTGGTTGGTAAATAAACTGGAGTGAAAGATTGCTGCTAGTCCTCCTCCTTGGCCTGTGCTTCGAGGATTCTGACAGTTAGTAGGACTTTGAGGTGATAATCTATTTAAACTGTTTTGACATTCATCCTGCTGAGACCAGGTTTGTCTAATTGATTTTATAATTAATCAACAATATGTTGGTTGATTATTAAATCATTTACTAATGGGAACTTAAATGTCGGTTATAAAAATTAGGTCTCTCTCTTCTATTTTACTCTTTGATCCAGCTGGGGATGCTGTATTGTTTTGACTTTGTTAATTTTTATGCTTAAATCATTTTTTGTTGATTTTGTGTTTTTTGGTGGTCTGGGAGCAGATGGAGATGGGCTTTTTGGTAGGGAGAAGACAGAAGAAGAGAAGCTACAGAGAGTTGTGTAATATTGCAACTCTGCCTCCTCGACTGAACTCTGGATAGACATATTTTGGGAGGTTTAATAAATTTGTCCATTTCTGGAAATGAGAGCTGCTCTGTCTAAAGTGGGATGATGCTAATAATTAAGCTAAATGTTGTGCCAGCTAGCAAGTCCCTAAAGACACACAACTTGTGGGTGATTCAGCAGAAAGTCTGCTTTGGATAAAGTATGTGAAGGTTATACTATGAAACAGTTCCAAGGTGCAGATCTCTTTCTCTCTCTGTCATGTCTGTGGTAAAAAAAAACAAGACCCAAACGCAGGTCTTTTCCAAAAGGAGACAGCGAATTTATTTACAGTGAACAAAAGTGAATAACAATGTGACAATCCCCACACTATGGCTTATGGAGGACCACAAGAGCCACGCACATCGAAATAAAGAATTCTGTTTTTAAATAATGAATTGTAGAATAAATTCTACATTTGTAAATTAATTTTTGAATTCCAATTTAATAAACTGATTTTCAAAATGTTTTTTTAAATGGCGATTCCTCTTCTAATTTTAAAGTCCATTTCCCTTTCCTGTTCGCTCACGAATTAGCTCAGGGTTTAACACTTAGATAAGCAGCTGGATTAGCAACTTCATTTTAAAAATCCTGCTGCTATTCAAATTAGCCAAACCATGGGATGTAAGGAGCTCTCTGATTGGTTGGACAGACACAGGCTGGCTGCCTGTATTTTACTATGCTGCTGTTTGTGCTCATAGCTTCGCCCTGCTAAGAAGCGTGTCTTCTTGTCCAAATGCTGTTCAGCCTCGGGATTTACACTCGGCGCGACATAAATATGTGAAGAATAAAGGAACCCTGCAGTGAAACGGAGAGCTGAACCTCTGACTGTGTGTCTGTTTACTCAGTCCGACCACCTGTTGAAGGTAACATGCTAACATGGCTAACGCTAGCATCACCACACGTAGCCCCGTTATTTTAAGGTCATTTTAGCTTATGAAAATTTTACATCTAGCTTGTACAGCTGCGACATAAAGTTTCAAGCCTAGTGTAAATCCCGAGGCTGAACGGCCTTTGGACAAGCAGACACGCTTCTTAGCAAGGCAAAGCTATGAGCACAAACGGTAGTGTTATGTTACTGCTTAATTAAATGGCCTGCATTTGGCCTGCATTTGTATAGCGCTTTTCTAGTCCCTAAGGACCCCAAAGCGCTTCACACTACATTCAGTCATTCACCCATTCACACACATTCACACACTGGCGATGGCAAGCTACATTGTAGCCACAGCTGCCCTGGGGCGCACTGACAGAGGCGAGGCTGCCGGACACTGGCGCCACCGGGCCCTCTGACCACCACCAGTAGGCAAACACGGGGTTAGTATCTTGCCCAAGGATATTTGGCATGCAGCCAGGAGGCAGCCTGGGATCGAACCACCGACCTTCTGATTAGTGGCTGACCTGCTCTGCCACCTGAGCTACAGCCACCCATTAATTTCATGTTTTAAGTGTTAGTAAAATGTGCCACCCTGTGGCCCCTTTAAGTCGATATTTTGTGACAGTAGAAGAAGAGTTAGACAGGAAGTTCATGTTTTCTTGCTATGCTGTTTCAAGATGGCTGCTCCACATTCATGTCCTTCTTTGGGTGTTTGTTAAAGCATTGTCTGTAAGTATTTAATGGTAAAAAGCAATGAGACACTCCAAGTGTTGTCTTTATGTGTGATGGATCACAGTTAACAAGTTTTCAATGTGCTATTCATATGTAAATGAGATCACCAGTTCATATGCTAATTAGCGGTGCTAATCGTCATGCTAGCTTCTCAAATGCATTGTTAGGTCATTGGTTTAAGGCACATGTTGTTGTTAACAGTACGGATGAGTAATGTACATTTCCACATATGCTTTATTGTTACAGTTTCACAAAATGAAAGAACCAGTAAACTTCATAAGATCTCATCTATTGTCTGGAGTTCCTGGGTTCATGTTTAGCTGTTTGGATAGCTAGTCAGACTTCTAGCGAGGCCAATTACAGGCAGCATAGAAAAATCCAGGCAGCCAACCTGTGTCAGCCAATCAGAGAGCTCCTTACATCCCGCGGTTTGGCTAATTTGAATAGCAGCAGGATTTTTAAAATGAAGTTGCTAATCCAGCTGTTAATCCAAATGTTAATCCCTGAGCTAATCCGTGAGTGAACAGAAAAGGGAAATGGATTTTGAAACGAGGAGTGGAATCGCCATTTTAAAAAGCATTTTGAAAATCAGTCTATTAAATTGGAATTCGAAAAAGGTTTTTCAAATGAAGTTTTAGAAAAGCATTTTGAAAATCAGTTTATTAAATTGGAATTTGAAACAGGTTTTTGAAATAAAGTTTTTAAAAAGCATTTTGAAAATCAGTTTATTAAATTGGAATTCAAAAATGTAGTCCTCCATAGCACCGGGGTGCGAGTTTTTTTGATTCGGTTCACATAGGTACTTAATTGATAGAGAGCCATACTCTCTGGCCAACTTAATAGATGGGAGCTGGAACAATGTCAATCTACGAGATGTTTGTTCTGTTCCACTGACCTGAGGAGAGCTGCCTGCGTGGTCCTCTACAAGTCGTGGCAGCGGCACTTGTGATGCTGCACAGAAGCAGTTTAACGGTTTCGAGGGCAGTGTGCACCTTAGGGTAGAACAGTAAAGTGGACGGCTTTGGAGAAGCAGTCAATGATGGTGAGGATGGTTGTGTTACCTGATGAAGGAGGCAGTTCCTGCGAGCCATGGCAATGTGAGACCATGGCCTCTTGGGCGTAGGTAGTGGTCGAAGCAGGCCACCTGGAGGAGTGTTTGGCACCTTATTTTGTATGCAAACAGAGCAGGTGGCCATGTATTCTTGTGCGTCTTTCACTTAAGACGGCCACCAAAACAGATGTTGAAGAAACTGAACCGTGCAGTTCTTACCGGGGTGGCAGGCAAATTGGGGCATGTTTGCCCAGTGGATGACCTTGCCTCGGCCCACAGTGGGGACGTACAGTGGGCCGTTGGGTCCTGACCCCCGATCTGGTTCATTCTTTTGAGCCTCCTGAATCAGCTTTTCGATCTCCCAGGTGAGGGAGCCTACTATGCACATGATGGGTAGGATGGGCTTCTCTCTGTCTGAAGCTTCTTGATGCGGTTCAAACTGGCATAATAGAGTGTCCAGCTTCTTATTTTGAGATCCAGGCCTGTAGATGATAGTAAGTTAAAACTGGAAAAAAAAAACAAAAAAAAAAACAGTGCCCACCTAGCTTGACTCAGGTGCTTGGCAGCTTGCAGGTGCACCAGGTTTTTGTGGTCCGTCTAGATGAGCATGCGGTGCTCACTTCCCTCCAACCAATGCCTCCATTCTTCCAAGGCTAATTTGATGGCCAGCAGCTTGCGATCCCCCACGTTAGTTTTGTTCGGCCTGAGAGATATGTCAAGAGAAAAAAAGCATAGGGATGCAATTTAACTTACCTTATTTACTTATTAACTTAAGGTGTTACCACCTTGTTGAAGTCTCTGATATACTGTCTGTAGAAGTTTGTGAACCACTGGAATCTTTGCAGCTCCTTCTGATTCTTTGGCTCAGGCCACTCCCCCACAGCCCTGATTTGGCCCGGTCTGCCCACAGCGGCCCCTGTTCACGAAAAGACGATTCTCCAACAGGCATTGCAGGATGAGGCAGACATGTTTCACCTGGTTGGCGTGACTCTTGGAGAAGATGAGGATGTTGTCCACATAGACAAAAACAAAATGGTTAATAAAGTCTCTCAACACATCATTACAAAGCACTGGAAGACTGAGTATTTAGTCATGCCATTTGAACTGATCTGCTAAGTGGCCTAGATGAATATGGAACACAGGTTTCCACTTGTCACCCTTTCAGATACTAACCAATTGGTAAGCACTGCGGAGGATGAGTATGGTAAATATGGTGGCTCCCTGCAGTAACTTGGATGCAGAAGACAGCAGAGATAAGGGATATTTATTCCTTAGGGTGATTTTGTTTAGGTCACAGAAGTCTTTGCAGGGACGGAGAGTCTTGTCTTTCTTTTCGACAAAGAAAAAGCCCGCATCGACCGGGGATGTGGAAGGCCGAATGATTAAGGAGTCTCTTTTGGGTTTAGACAGGCAGTACAGCCAGCTAGTAGCCAGAGGAGCACCGGGAAACAGATCTATGCTCCAGTCATAAGGTCAGTGTGGTGGAAGTAATAGAGCCAGATCTTTATTGACCTTGGCCAGATTGTGATACATCTCAGGAACGACGACGAGGTCAGGTTTAGTTAACTGTTCGGGAGGTTTGGATACTGCAATGCTAGGCACAGTTGTCGTGGCACCAAGTACTCCACCCAGAGACATGGCCCTTGGTCCCAGTAAATCTGGGGATTATGCCAGTAAAGCCAAGGATAACCTAACATCGACGGAGTACTAGGTGCCCAAAACAGAAACAAACTGACCTCCTCCACATGATTGCCAGACAACATTTGCTAAATCACCTGAGTGCAGTGAGCAATGTCGGCTAGGTGGGACCCATTTAGGGCCGAAATCCCACACAGTGCTCGTGTCTGTGGCGTGAATTGTGAAATTACAAATCCCAATCTGTACAGTGGCTCTGCTCCCATGACAATCTCTGTTCCCAAATCCTAGCAAGACAAAATGCATAGATTAGTCTGGTGAGCATCACACACACAAAGTTTTCACTATCGAGCCCAGACTGCACTGAGGAGTAAGCTCAACGATCCAGCGTCGACTGAAACTCAGCCACACAGTTAAGTAGGGAGACTGTCCGTGGTGACAATCATCTGAAGCTGGTGAGGGCTGATGAGCAGCAGGTGTGGCTGACTTCAGCACGGGAACTCTTCCCACTCTGATGACTCTTGAAACACATGCCCAAACACAAATACACACAAACAGGGAAATAGGGGACTGGGAGGGGAGCCCAGACAAATAATAATAATAATAATACATGGACACAATGAGCAGGTCAACTGGCAAGGGCTGCCAGACCTTGACACTCTATATCTTTTTTACTTCAATTTTTAGGTACGTCTTCAGTGTTAGACTTTAGACTTTAAAGGAAAGTTAGACTTTCCAGAAGGCTTGTGTTCAAGACCTACTTTCTGCATACCTTCTATTGCTTAATTAAATATAATAAAATGAAATAAATAAAAAGTTAAATAGCAAGAATGTGAAGAAAAAAACACAGCTAAATAGTAACTTGAATCCAGGATCTCACATGTTCAAGCCTGTTTTTTTTTTTGTTTGTTTTTTTTCCTTCTGAGATATAAACTTCAGTATCCACTAAACCCATCCCCTGTTTTATGATGCTGACATCTAGAAGAAAGAAGTGATATTTGTAACAGTCCAGCACATCAGGCTCTGTGGGTGTGCTACAAAGTGAGATTATTGGCTCAGCAAGCTATGTCAAGCTCATAAAGGTAGAGTTTTCCAGCTCTTTTTACTTGGCTAAATCACTGTGATAACTTCTGCTGAACACAGAATTTGGTCAGGAGCAGGTTATGGTCCAAGTTTCTATTTAAAATTGGCTGGAAGTGGTATTTTCACTGACTCTTTGATTTACACCTTGTTTAAGTGCATTATAGATTCTCTGCTGCGGGACTACATTTTCTATGAGCAAGTTGTTAAGCCATACCTTACTAAAACCACTGAATGAAAAGCACAAACTGTGCATCACATTGCCATGGAAATGTGCATTATTTATTTGGTAATTCACAAAATGTATGTTTCTATACTTGATTCTAATCTGTTGCTAAGTCTTCTTTACACTGCTGGAACTGCAGCTACTAGACTGCAATTTCATTTCAGCAATTCCAGCAGAGTAAAACAGACTTATCAGTAGGTTGAAATCAAGTATAACAACAATTACACATGTTCTGCATCAATTCAATTCAATTTTATTTATATAGCGCCAAATCACAACAACAGTCGCCTCAAGGCGCTTTATATTGTACAGTAGATCGTACAATAATAGATACAGAGAAAAACCCAACAATCATATGATCCCCTATGAGCAAGCACTTTGGCGACAGTGGGAAGGAAAAACTCCCTTTTAACAGGAAGAAACCTCCGGCAGAACCAGGCTCAGGGAGGGGCGGCCATCTGCTGCGACCGGTTGGGGTGAGAGAAAGAAGACAGGATAAAGACATGCTGTGGAAGAGAGACAGAGGTTAATAACAGATATGGAGGCTCTGCCTCCCATTCTACTTTTAAATACTCTAGGAACAACAAGTAGGCCTGCAGAGCGAGAGCGAAGAGCTCTAATAGGGTGATATGGTACTACAAGGTCATTAAGATAAGATGGGGCCTGATTATTTAAGACCTTGTATGTGAGGAGCAGGATTTTGAATTCAATTCTGGATTTAACAGGAAGCCAATGAAGGGAAGCCAATACTCTTTCTAGTCCCTGTCAGGACTCTTGCTGCAGCATTTTGGATTAACTGAAGGCTTTTCAGGGAGTTTTTAGGACTTCCTGATAATAATGAATTACAGTAGTCCAGCCTGGAAGTAATAAATGCATGATGTAGTTTTTCAGCGTCACTCTGAGACAGGATATTTCTAACTTTAGAGATGTTGCGCAAATGGAAGAACGCAGTCTTACATATTTGTTTAATATGTGCATTGAAGGACATCTCCTGGTCAAAAATGACTCCAAGGTTCCTCACAGTGTTACTGGAAGCCAAGGTAATGCCATCCAGAGTAAGAATCTGGTTAGATACCATATTTCTAAGATTTTCAGGGCTGAGTACAATAACCTCAGTTTTATCTGAATTAAGAAGCAGAAAGTTAGCGGCCATCCAGGTCTTTATGTCTTTAAGACATTCCTGCAGTTTAACTAAATGGTGTGTGTTATCTGGCGTCATGGATAGATAGAGCTGGGTGTCATCTGCATAGCAGTAAAAATGTATATTATGTCTTCTAATGATAAGATCAATTAATCACCAGATTAATACATTTCCATTCTCATGACAATATGACACATAGTATGCGCTTCATTCAGTGGTTTTAGTAAGGTACGTCTTAAACTCTGACTTTAAGCTCAACACGGTTCATTAAGGTATTAACCTTGCTTCATAATACACCTCACAGACCTTTATTCTGCATTCAAATAGTGTCACATCTCTCAATCTGCAGTTCAGTTTTTGACACAACCACTTCTGACCTGGGAGATGTTTTCTGTAACTGTAGTCAAAAACAGCCTCAGAACACAACAATGATATATTTTCATCGCAAGAAGATATTATAGTAAGTGTGTTTTTCACTAATGACTTTTTGGAATAACCACATGCGGAGCCATATTCATTCAATATGCATTTTTTAATTGTCCTTGTTGCCACAAACAACATAATTCAGAATGAAATTAATTAATTAAATTTAATTACAGCCTTTTTAAGATTTTGTTCATTTACTGTGTTTATCCACTTGGACGCCATATAACCCTAAGATAACCTAAATCCAGTCATAAACCTAATTTCTCCTCCTCCTCTTATCTAACAGTGTTATAAGCAAAATGCTTTGGGGGGTTTTGTCTTTCTAAAACTGATAAAAATTCAAATTGGTCTGCACAAAAATAAACATACAAGAGCTGGTACTTACTCACACACAAACACTTGCACATGGTTTCAACTTGTGATGATCAGCACCAATAAAACAACTTTGGACAAAAGCCTGAAAATAAGTGGAGTAGAAATGATTAGAAATTCTAACAGAAGCTGGCATAGTGAGTGTTCATAAAGTGAGACAGTATGAACAGCAAGCAGCCTTACTTCATTATCCTCGGTCAGTGTTCACCAAGCTGTGAGATCCAGTATAACCCAGCAGCTGTCATTTTCTGTCATCTACAAAACACACACACACACACACACACACACACACACACACACACACACACACACACACACACACAAAAGAACCTAAATATATAAACAAAATACTGCCACTCTAAACACACAGAACTTAACTTTCTAGAACACGCTAATATAGCTTGTTATGAATACACACACCTTTTCCTTGACTCTCTGCAGAGTCTTTGTAATGAGCACCCAATTAAACAGAAACACATACACGCGCTTCGCCTTCATCTAAGTTGATGGGCTCATCATTTTTTTTTTTCAATCTGCATTGTTCTTAGGACACCAATTACCGTCTTTCCCCCTTGTCATATCGACCAACTAAAATTGGTCACACAGGGTAAATAGGTTGTTATTGCAGTAATTACATACAGTAGTTATAATTCTCTTCTCACCACTCTTTCTGTCAGTTTTCCACTCTCCTCTGCCTTCACCCCTCGTATCCACTCCATCATTTTTTCACCTCAATCTGCTACTTTTGTTTTGCTCCCATCCTTATATTTCCCCTGTCTGCTTATTATAAGCAACTATGGTCTTGTTTTCCACAGAGCCGATGATTGATAGCCATGTTTTCAGGCAGTGTATTACCTTTTGGGTCTATTGTGTCTAACAGCGCTGATGCTTACACTCTGAAGCACAACAAATCTAATGTAAACTTCAAGCTTAACTCTTTCTTTTTCTTTTTTAAATGTTTGACCCACCACATTCTTCATTTCAGCATTTTATTACTGGAGTAATTAAAAAGGAATCAAACACCATAAACTGTAAGTCATCAAAATATGGTATGCATTGCAGGGTACTTGTTGTTTTGTTCTGCATTTTATTTAGATTTTTTTTATTCTTCTTTATTACCCTCTACAGTTTTCAGTAACAAAACAACACAAAATAGAACAGAAAAAAAGCAGTTCAATGTAAATTGCGTCTTGCTAATAAGAGGTATCTGTCAGCTGCCAGGAGCCCCACTTCAGATTTGATCATACACACCTGCAAACTTAGTACAACAGCTCCACAATACTGGTGGGCCATGAAGGAAAAGAATGACATCGGTGCTAGAATTTCAAAACAACAGCAGCTAGACTGCTAAAGCTTTTAGCCTAGTCTGTCCAAAGGACATTGTTCCGAAAGTCTTGTTGTTTGTTCAGATGCAACTTTGCATACCTAAGCCATGCTGTTTTTTCCTGGCAACCCTTCCAAACAAGCCACACTTGTTCAGTCTTTTTCTAATTGCACTGTCACGAACTTCAGCATTGAATATGCATTGAATGAGGACTGTAGCATCTGAGATCATGTTTTGTCTGTTTGTTTTCCAGTTTTTGTAAGCAATGCATAGTCTGACCTTAGGATGGAAAGGTTAGCAACTGTTTTCCACTTGCGAATAGTCTTTCTCAATGTAGAATAATGAGCTTCAAGACCAGTGGTGATGTCTTTCCTCCTTGGCAGTGTTATTGACCAGCATGTTTTTATATAGGTGGTCACACTAGCAGGACTATGTATGCACATATCTGTAAAGTAACAAGTTTTTTTTTTAAGATTTTTTAAAGATACTTAACATGGTCCTGTGCTGTGTACAGAAGATCAAACTGAGAAATGTTATTTCAACTAAAAGTTCCACCTATCAGTTTTTGGTAGGCTATATGAAGTTACTCTAAATAACATTTTGATATTTTTAATATTTTAAATATTATTGTAAATTTTACTGTAAATTTGTAAATTGGTATCAGCATCAGTAGCTACTGTAAATTAGTAATTCTTGAAAATACCAGGTAAAAACTGATTTGTATGATTTACATTGTTGTAAGACATGTACACTCATAGCACATTCTGTGAAGTGCCATTACTGTGAAGTTAAAGTAAATGGGGTAACTTGTGGGTACTATATTACAATGTGCATAGCTTTTAATTGTCCTTCTTTCTGAGCTATTATTATCACTATGTATTAGATTAATTCAGTCAAATAATAAATATTTTACAAAGCGTTGCTTATATCTTATATAGAGCACTTTAACAGTTTATAGTAATATTCTCTTACTTTGAGAATATTAATACAGATCTTATGGGGTTTCTGGTGTGCATTATTCCTCAGCTCTACCAAAGGCAGCTTTAAAATTGCCTATGAAATCTATGGAAGATTGTGGTTACCAGCAGTTGGTGGTTGATTATCTTGGACATCAGGGTGGTAATATCCCGGCTTCAAAATCCCTTAACCGCTGCTGTAAAGATTGAGTGTTTTAGGGCTGACAGCTCGATATTTGGAATTTATTCCAGAAAAAAGGTGGTGATAAACTCAAAAGTTGCTTCTGTCATGTGAAAGACAAAGAGCTTATCATAGATAGATGTAAGCAGATCTCAAAACTTTCCAGTTTTGAGTTGACATTAGTGTCTCCAGTCACGTTGGCTTAAACTCTCACACTGTATGTCATGGGCCATCCGCTATATCATGTAAATCCAGACATATCATATAAAAAAAATAAAACACAGATGTATCTTTTGAGCTTTAAAAGCTTTAAATAAAAAACTAATGCATAGATAGATAGATAGATAGATAGATAGATAGAAGTGCAGCACAGCTGCACTTGAATAACTGAACTTACAAAATATTACAAAATGGGAAATGTGGCTTCTAAATACTCTCACTAACCATATTAGTTTTGCAGCAGGAAGCTGTTTCAGCAAATGATACCTGTGTTTCCTCTGTGTTTTTCTTGTTCTTTAAATCCATGTGTAGCATGTGCAGTAAGTGGTTTGCAGTCATGCTTTCTTAGGTGAACAGTTTTATTAGATTAAACCCATTTTCCCACAGACTGAGAAATATAGTAACAAGCTCTCTAGAGGTCTATAAAAGTAGAACCGAGGCATCAGGTGACAGAGTATGGGCTGCTTTTATATACTGTAAGTGATTCTTCCTCAGTGTTTTAAACAAAAATCTAAAGGAATACTGCTGAAGACCAAATCAAAGAGGTCCACAGTGTGTTTACACGTGTTGTACCAGAAGGAATAACATTAACAGTTTCTCTGTGGGGGGAAAATCATTTTTATTGATGTTAATCAGTTTTATTAAGCTATTCTTTTATTACTGTTGAAATGTTCAATCTTACTGCCAAGATTAAATTACATGTAAACTCAAGTGCTAATTTTTACAGCATTGTCAACAGATGGCTGGTCTATGATTGGATTATATTGTCAAAGAGAAAATTCAGACATGCACTGCATGGAGATTTAGAGTGCTGTGCCAGGCAATATTACTTAGTATTTCTGTGCTATGTGCCATGTACAGTATCACTACTACCAAGCATGCCTATTATCTGTGGACATTTTCCCTGGCACAGTGCACTATTGAAATGAAAAAAAGATATACAGGCTGCCATTTTTTTTCAGCTGTCTGGGATAAATGTTAGCTAGCGGTGTCATATACAGTCCACAAAGATACAATGTGAAGTCTGGTGTGAGACACTACTGAACAGACTAAAGGTCATGTTTGTCTGTTTTGGTTTTTCAACCACTTTTTACTGATATATAAAAACGTGTTTTTTACAAGGCATCTAAATTTTAATTTCTGTTTGGACTTTGCACAGCACTTAACCTCCAACAAAGGTGAAGTTGCAATGTGAAACCATAAAAATATGCAGTAATATATCAGTAATGTAAAACTGTAGCCTGTTTATTTTTTTATTTTCTTTTAGCTCATTCAGCATTCAGGTGATATTTGTCATTTTACAGGCAATAACCTGTTAACTGTGCTGGATGCATTGGATGTGGGGGTTATGTCTGTGATTGTACCGTGAAACATGTACAAAATTGTATCTGTGCAATGAATATGATGTACTTAAGGGATATGATTAATGCATGCATCAAAGTTGAGTCCAGTAACTTCTTTTGAAGTCAGATCAGTCTAACAAACTATTCACATTAAGGATTAATTCACTGGCCATTGCTTAGTTGTTTTTTGTTTTTCTTTTGTCATTTGTATGATTTTTTTTTTTTTTTTGCTTCATTTTGGCCACTGAAAGGAACATATTTATGAACTTATTTTTTGCTTCCATGAAATTGTATCTAGAACACCAAACTCCAGCCCCATATTACATAACACGCTTGCACATATGCAAATAGGGCTGTGCGATATGACCAAAATCTCATATCCCGATATAAGACATCTATTGTCCGATAACGTTATAAATCACAAAAATGTAACATTTTCTGTAAATTCTGTGAATCTCGGGCAGCTCGACTTGCATGAAGTGTTTCCAGCTGCGCGTCGTGTACCTGGAGTCGAGTGTTTTGCATGAAACTATATATTTTTAGACATAAGTTGTAACGGCCGCCGTTTTCTTTTTGAGTATTTATTACACGATGTGCTGCGGGGAAAAGCCTGTTCTAACGTTTGAGTCTAAGGTTTATTTTTTTAGCACCTGACGGCTCTTTTTTGCTTCTCATCCGTAAATACTGCATACTATTTCATGTGATTCAGTTTATTTTGAAAAGTCTCAACAGGCTCTTGAGCTGTATTGTGAAAGGTTTATGTGGAAAATAAACAAGCGGACAGCGATGGTTTTACCATCGTTGTTGCTAACCACAACGCACAGGCACTTGTCTGTCCGAAGTGTGGTTATATTAAATATAAGAGAAAGAGAGAACTTTAAGAAATGAATATAACCACTACAGTGACCATCAAAACAATGAAAAAATATTACCGGGAAACGTTTATTTGGCGACACCACGAAACAAACGATAGCGTAAAATGAAACGGTAGATGTTTTTATATCGTCATCCGATATATATCGTTATATCGAACAGCCCTATATGCAAACTTTCCCAAGTAACAATGATTTACAGTTTGAAATCTTAGCAAATTCTCTCTTTATGCATGTTGTTCTCAGCCTCTGGCTTTTTGGTGAGACCATAAATAGGCTCAAAGAATGAGCCATATGAAGATCATGATCAGTTATGAACAACATACGGTGACTTAAACTACTTAGCTACTGTAATGCTTCAATTTTCCTCACATCTGACTCAGTGAGGTTGTTTTTGTGAACCTTATCTTATGGCTTTTTCCAGTTGGCTTGTGATTGATTGGTAACAGCCTGATGGAGTTCAGTAGTTAGTTACAAGCTGCTGGCAGGCCAGATGGCTGCTAACTGGCTGTTGGCTGACTCTCTGTGCAGCCATCAGCTACTGTCTGACTATGTGGCTAGTTACCTGCTGTTGCCAGGCTGCTGTGGACGCAGACTTGCTCCTAGAACATTGATTGGCTTGTTCTTCTGTTGAGGGATTGTACTGGTTGTGCAAAAGTCAGAGTCAGACCCTGGAAAATAAGTTGTTTCATGGCCACCTCTGCACACTAACTTGTTGGGATTGTGTCAATACAAACTATAGAAACTATGTTCACTCAAGGCTCATTTTTAACAAAGAAATAATTACATTCAGGTGTCATAGTATTAAGTTACATTTGATGAGAAGCATCAAAATAATAGTAGAGATAAACTGCAGACATGAAGGCAACATTATCATAACTTTTACTACAGGATTGATGAGGACACTCTAAATTATCCTGTAGATGTTTACTAAATATCTCCATTAATTTCCCATGGTAACACACACAGTAAACATAGGAATTTTTATTATTAAATAATTCAGCAAATCATATTCTGAATGAGCTGCTGTGCATTTGTGGCAATAAAGTAGCTGTTGCAGTGCTGATGTTAATGTTTGATAAGCCAGAAACATTAACATAAAGAAGTCCAATCCAGACTTCAGAGGTTGAAAATGTTAACATTAACTGTATCTATTGACCACAGTCTGTCTGTTGTAATTACTGCAGAGTAGAGGACATGGTTACTTCAGTTTTCAGTATATTTGTGATCATATCCATCCAATGGGCAATGACAATGACACCAGAAAACAAACAGAAGAGTGCTGGGGCAGAGAGATTGGACTTGAGCCAGCTAAAGTAGCAGCAGCATCCACAGCAACTAGAGCAGCACCTGGCTGATTCACTGGAAGCTGCAGCTTCACTCTGTCGGGCAACTTAGTTTCTCTTCTGTGAAGTGAAATCACAATTTGGCTAAGGATAACTTGCATACTCAGAGTAGTCTTTAGGTTTTAAGGCAAGTACACACTCAAAGTCTGCCAGTAGTCAGTGATATGAAGCGAGCAGATGAAGATGCTGTGGATCTGGATTCCAACAACGGTTTGCATATGAAATGTGCTTGAAAAAGAAGGGCCTGGTCAATGCTGAGGCAGATGATGCTAAAAATCATTTGGCAGTCATTTTTTCCTTGATGTGTCACAGAGCCATCGTCTGGTCAAAACGTCAGTTGATCTAAGGCTTTTTTTGGGTTATGATCAAACAAACCTAATGACATTTTAATCAGACTCAGCTTTGCTTTATTTTCAGCAAATGGAAATGTTTTCAAATACTATTAAGATGTGAAAATGTTAACTATTATACATTATTAGTGTCAGAATTTAGCTTAAATAATTATCTGCTGGCATGCAGAAGGTTAGTGTAACAGAAAAGGATGCAAGACATAGGGTGAGATGGAGGCAGATGATCCACTGTGGCGACCCCTAAATGGAGAAGCTGAAAGGAAGAAAAAAAAAGAAGCTGAAAGCATGAAAAGAACTGGCAATTTACAACAATGGTAAAATGTTATTGTAAAAGTGTGTGTGTGTGCATCTTTGTGGCAGCATTGGATGTTTCTAATGCTGCAGCTGTGTTGATGCTTTGTTCGGAGGCGAATGCACAGGCATACACAGTCCCCAAGGTCTGCCACTCTGTCCTGTACTAATCACTGATGTCTATTCACCCTCTTTGTTGCTGTAGTTCCCTTTCTGTCCTTCTTCCTGCTCTTCCTTCTCTGTTCTCCTAATTTTCTTTTTAGTTTCCGTCCCTTTGTTCTTCTGTCTGTTCTCCTCCACATTCTCTGGCATATAAAGCTTCACCTTGTTGTAATTGCCTCCACTGTTTTCTCTGTTTGGGGGGGGTTGGCCTCACATATGGACCATCTTTCAAACAGCCTCTAAATAAAGTACACAGAGTTGTATCTGTTTCTTCTTCATACTATACTATAATAAGTATAATATTTACTATATATTAAGATATATAAATCTCTTACATTTTAAATAAATGTCCTTCATAACTGCAGGTAGATCAGTTATTGCATTACTTTCATTATTTTTTTTCTTAAATACACTCAAAAAACAATCAGAATTAGTCCTGTAAAGCTTTTAGATGAAATACACTTGCCTCTCCTCCAATTAGTGTCACCCTGTACTGGTGTTGGTCTGTCTAGACAGAAAACAACAATTATTTGATTTTAATGCAAGTCACACGAGAATTTGACATTTAATGCTGTTGTATAAAGCAGAAATACGTAGTTCTATTAAAATCAGTAATTGGCGACATAATGTCACACATTCTGAATTTGACTGGGATCACTGGAATATCAAAATACCGGCAATAAACAGGGGTGTTAAATTGTTTCAGGGTGAATCTTCTTCACTTTTTCACTTCACAAGACCATCATACTTCATCTCTCTATCTTGTACATCTCTGATAAGTTATGAAAACTAATAACATTAGGAAGGTATCAAGGTAAAGATCACCATGTGCACAGATGTGTTTTTCTCTCTAACACCATCTGTGGCTGTGTGAAAATACTGTGTTGACATTATTCAGCAGGTCAAATGTTTGCCTAATATCCCAGTGACAATTTCACATAGTGAAGGCTAGATGTTAGGTGGAAACATGCTTCACTACACTGTCAGTGCGCCCCAGGGTGGCTGTGGCTACAATGTAGCTTGCCATCACCAGTGTGTGAATGTGTGTGTGAATGGGTGGATGACTGGATATGTAAAGCGCTTTGGGGTCCTTAGGGACTAGTAAGGCGCTATATAAATACAGGCCATTTACCATTTACCAAAGATTAAAGTGTGAGCAACATAGAGACACAGGACAGCCCATCCTCCTACAATGTAAGAAGGTCAGATCCTTTCACAAACTTTCCAGAGCTGATAGTGAGAACTGATTTATATTTAGGAAGTAAATCAGCCCCCTAGAGAGGCTTAAATTAGATTTCAGTAACTCGCTTTGGTAATAAAACAAACTCTACAAGACAATAAACGAGACAATAAACAACATGGAGTGGCCAGTGAGATAACATCCACAAACTGTAGCAGCAGTGGGCAACACAGGTCAACAAGTATTTGTTTAACAGTGCTTGGAACACCAGGATAAAATACTTAGTTTGTTTTGTTTTCTTGTAGCTCAGAGGCACAGAGGCTGATACAAGAAGTCATACAGCGTTCAATATTTCCTATCTTGATTTAACTAGAGCTCAGGTTATTACTTGCAGCCTCTCAGTGTGTTTGTGTTTCATTATCTATTAAAGTAACTTTTTTGTAGGTTCTGATGTTGGAGGAGGCATATCTGCCTCCTCTTTAGATCTAACCAACCCTCCATTGCCCACCTCCTACCCCCCCTAGTGGTATATGTTTTTGCCATATCTCACAGGTGTTTTTTTTTTTTGTTTGTTTGTTTTATCTATCGTTCCAGTTTTATTTATCACTTTGTCGATCAATTTGTTCTTAATAATGCCACATTGTTTTTTCTGCTTCATGTTTTGGGGTCCCTAGAGATGGTCAGAAAGTCTGTGTACATTAAATATGTGGGTAGAATAAGGACTAAAGTGAGTGTAAAGATTTAGGAATATAGTAGTGGATTAATCCAGTTAATCTTGCACACACAAATGAACTTTATAATCCAACGCCCATCTCTATGGCTTTATGAAGTGGAGTTAAGGGAGACTGGGTCTGTGCTGAGCTGCAGCAGCTAATATTCAGTTTCTGAAATCCATCTGCTTGTTAATTCTCATGGCAGCTATGAAACTCCTCCAGAGCCAAGTGGGGCTATTGATCGTATCTGTTTCTCTTGTCAATGTTAAAATAAAAAAAATAAAAACAACAATAACATAAACAGCTGCTTAGTCAGCTCTCATACAGATGAATTATCTATGTGTGTGGGAGGAAAGGACAAAGGCAAGTATAAAGAAAAGGAGGATAAAAGGATGAAGGTGATGATCAAGGAAAATGAAAGAAAGAAAGTGAAAAGTCTAAAGTTACGGAAGAAAAAGCAAAACTAACTGGAAAGAGAACAAATGAGGCTTGTGATTTTTATAACACCACCCACAATAACCTTTAATAATAAGAGTATAGTATATCGTTGACATCCATCCATCCATTTCGTTCCACTTATCAAATTCAGGGTCCAAGGGGGTACTAGAGCCTATCCCAGCTGCCAGTGGGCGAGAGGCAGAGTACTCCTAGATCCTTGACGCAACTGTTGTTGTGATTATTTGGTGCTATATAAATTAAACTTAATTGAACTGAACAGGCCACCAGTCTATTACAAAGCTAACACTGTGGAAGGAAGCCGGAGCACCCAGAGAGAACCCATGCAGACGCGACGTGAACATGCAAACTCCAGACAGAAGTGCTCAGGAGTGGACTCTGGACTTTCTTCCTATGAGGCAACAGTGCTAATGTTGCCCCATATTGTGGTCATATATTTAAAAAAATGAATAAATGAATAAGTAAAATAAAAATTAAAACGTTATGTAACACCTTTAGATTCAGCCTAAAAAGTAATTAATGGTGTTTTCCAGTAGTTTACTATTGTGAATGCAACCAAAGGCTGAATCATCATCAGTTTGTAGCATAAAATGTAAAGTAACTGGGTGCAGGTACCTCACCAAATGCCAAAAAAGCTAATGCAGAGCCTGGAATTGGAATCTTCTCCAAGGCCTCTTGGTGTATCTTCTTCTTCCCTGTTTTCCTATCTTCTCTCCACTGTCCAATAAAGCTAAAAAATAAAGTGCAAGTGCACTCACTGGTTACTTTATTAGATGCAACTGTTCAAGTGCTTGTTAATTCATATATATCAAATCAGCCAAATGGCCATATTTAGGCATATACGGGGAGTGCAGAATTATTAGGCAAATGAGTATTTTGTCCACATCATCCTCTTCATGCATGTTGTCATACTCCAAGCTGTATAGGCTCGAAAGCCTACTACCAATTAAGCATATTAGGTGATGTGCATCTCTGTAATGAGAAGGGGTGTGGTCTAATGACATCAACACCCTGTATCAGGTGTGCATAATTATTAGGCAACGTCCTTTCCTTTGGCAAAATGGGTCAAAAGAAGGACTTGACAGGCTCAGAAAAGTCAAAAATAGTGAGATATCTTGCAGAGGGATGCAGCAGTCTCAAAATTGCAAAGCTTCTGAAGCGTGATCATCGAACAATCAAGCGTTTCATTCAAAATAGTCAACAGGGTCGCAAGAAGCGTGTGGAAAAACCAAGGCGCAAAATAACTGCCCATGAACTGAGAAAAGTCAAGCGTGCAGCTGCCAAGATGCCACTTGCCACCAGTTTGGCCATATTTCAGAGCTGCAACATCACTGGAGTGCCCAAAAGCACAAGGTGTGCAATACTCAGAGACATGGCCAAGGTAAGAAAGGCTGAAAGACGACCACCACTGAACAAGACACACAAGCTGAAACGTCAAGACTGGGCCAAGAAATATCTCAAGACTGGTTTTTCTAAGGTTTTATGGACTGATGAAATGAGAGTGAGTCTTGATGGGCCAGATGGATGGGCCCGTGGCTGGATTGGTAAAGGGCAGAGAGCTCCAGTCCGACTCAGACGCCAGCAAGGTGGAGGTGGAGTACTGGTTTGGGCTGGTATCATCAAAGATGAGCTTGTGGGGCCTTTTCGGGTTGAGGATGGAGTCAAGCTCAACTCCCAGTCCTACTGCCAGTTTCTGGAAGACACCTTCAAGCAGTGGTACAGGAAGAAGTCTGCATCCTTCAAGAAAAACATGATTTTCATGCAGGACAATGCTCCATCACACGCGTCCAAGTACTCCACAGCGTGGCTGGCAAGAAAGGGTATAAAAGAAGAAAAACTAATGACATGGCCTCCTTGTTCACCTGATCTGAACCCCATTGAGAACCTGTGGTCCATCATCAAATGTGAGATTTACAAGGAGGGAAAACAGTACACCTCTCTGAACAGTGTCTGGGAGGCTGTGGTTGCTGCTGCACGCAATGTTGATGGTGAACAGATCAAAACACTGACAGAATCCATGGATCGCAGGCTTTTGAGTGTCCTTGCAAAGAAAGGTGGCTATATTGGTCGCTGATTTGTTTTTGTTTTGTTTTTGAATGTCAGAAATGTATATTTGTGAATGTGGAGATGTTATATTGGTTTCACTGGTAAAAATAAATAATTGAAATGGGTATGTATTTGTTTTTTGTTAAGTTGCCTAATAATTATGCACAGTAATAGTCACCTGCACACACAGATATCCCCCTAAAATAGCTAAAACTAAAAACTACTTCCAAAAACATTCAGCTTTGATATTAATGAGTTTTTTGGTTTCATTGAGAACATGGTTGTTGTTCAATAATAAAATTATTCCTCAAAAATACAACTTGCCTAATAATTCTGCACTCCCTGTAGACAGGGGAAAGCTAAAGTTTAAACCAAACAAGAAAGGTGATGTAACCCACTAAACACTGGATGTCGGATAGACGTGCAGATCAGACCGTTGGGTCCGCTGGTCCACGACCAATTCTGTATATCTATACAATGTCTATACAATTTGGACTGCCCAAAATTACTTTGTGCAATGGAAAGTCCTTTTGAATGTGGCATGGTTGTTAAGGGGGTTTGTCTGAGTACTTCAGACACTTTTGATCATTTGGGATTTTCCTACACAGTCAGTCAGAGTCAGTTTTCTGGGGAAAATAACACCTTGTTGAGGTCAGAGGAGAATGGACAGATTGCTGATAGGAAGGCTACAGCAACTTAAATAACCTCTTGTTACAAGCAAGAATGTGGAAGAGCATCTCTGAATGCACAACATATCAAACCTTTAAGCACATGGGCTGCAGTCTGTGAAGGTTCTCAGTCATCCAGGTAGTCTAAGGCAGCGGTCTCCAACCCCCGGGCCACGGACCGGTACCAGGTGTGAAATGTATGGTTTTCGGGGTTTTTATTGGTTTTTAGCGTTATTTTGTTATCGTTTTTATCGTTAACTCGGTTTTCCTCTGTCTTTTCACATGTGTTATGAATAAATCTTATTTTTTTCTGTACCGGTACTAGTTTTATTTTGTTGTATTTATCCGCGACACCTTAAAAGCCGGTCCGTGAAAATGTTGTCAGGCATAAACCGGTCCGTGGCGCAAAAAAAGTTGGGAACCGCTGGTCTAAGGAGTCAAAGGAGCTTGCAAAGAAAAACGTCTGGACTTCTTTAAGTTGCTTGAAGACGTTTCACCTCTCATCTTAGAAACTTCTTCAGTTCTAGGGTCAAATGGTGGAGTGCCCCCCCAAGAGGGCCATGGACCCCCTAATGATCCTCTACCTAATCAGACGAGCCAAGGTGTTAAAATGGGTGTAGGTCACAATCAGCCAAGGCCCCACCCTATCATGTGATTTCCTGAGGTTGGGCTACAGCAGCAGAAGACCACACTGGCTATCATCCAGAGTTATAACAACATTTTTCCATTCAAAAAGTCTCAGATCTAATCTGAGATAAGCAGCTGTGATCTCCCTGACTCTCCACTCATAGCTGCATTGGGAATTTATTTCAGATGAGTATTACCCAGAATTTTTGTTTATAATCTTAGTCTGTCATGTGGTTTACCAACATTGTTTTAAAATCTCTTACTGCCCCCTGTTGTTCATTAACAGCTCATCTATATAAAGAGTAGACAATTAGATGTAAAAACTAGAGATGGACCGATCCGATATTACGTATCGGTATCGGTCCGATACTGACCTAAATTACTGGATCGGATATCGGATAAGAAATAAAAAATGTAATCCGATCCATTAAATATCACAAAAGTGCCTCACAAACTAGCGAGACAGTGTAACCCAGCTCATGACCTTAGCACATAGGAGCAGTGTGCCTCTCATGATAGAGCAGCTGTGGCGTGCAAGACCTGTCGGTGGTCTGGTTGAGCATTTGGAGCCTCGCTACGTGCTTCCAAACCAACATTTCATCTCGGAGAAAGCTATCCAAGAGAAGTAAAGCAAGTGTGTAAGTTCATCTCTGAATGTTCGTAAAGCATTTCCACATTAAGCTTAACAACCAATATATGGAGCGACTGCTTCTTCTCTCTCCCTCCCTCTCCTGTTGCTACTTCAATCATGAAACTGATCAACGATCAGCTGATTGGCTTTTCTGTCACAACTCCCGTCTCTCTTGTTTGTTTATTTTATTTATTTATGTACTTTTGTACACTGATTCTGCTGCATCTTTTCAAAGCAGTGTTTTCATTGTCACACTAAAAACTCCCTGCATGCTGTAGAAGCCATCACTTTTTGTTCATTTTCATTATGGCAGCTCTGCATGGCTCCGGGACCCAACTGTGAAAGTTTTCAGCTCTGTCCGAATTCTGTTGCTGGTCTGATCTATGTATTTATTTCATTTAGTTAATCGTTTATTTATTTATTCATTTCTGTATTTTTAAGACCTCTAAGGCAGAGATAAGTCACTGTATGTCTGAAAAACTTTGACAGAGCAGAATTAGCTAGAATTATTAATTCAGAATTATTAATTCAGAATTAATATTAAGAAACTTAAATGAGATGGACACACAACAGTCTTTCTGTTGTGATCTTTCCCATGTTTCTTTTCATCATATTTATTCAAATAGCATTTTTTTTTAACACTGCAAATCTTAGGCAATAAAAAAAGAAGAACTGCATGGGTTTAGGAACCGTGAGAGTTCTCAGCTTTGTTGTTGACCTGATTTAAAATTAAGCTCTAAGGAACAATAAATAAATAAATAAAGGTGAAAACACAATGAAAAGTGTAATTATAAGAAATTCCTTTTCAGTTAACAGACATGTCCCTTATGTCTTGACTTTCCTTTATCTAAAACAAAAGCTTCTCGGTAGTGCAGTAAGGGCGACCTTTTAATACATCTGTAATACAGAAATATGCACAACAAAAGACTCAACAAAGTGATGAAAAGCATGAAAAAGAGGATGCATATTTATCCAAGGTGCCCAAGTTTGACCACTTTCCCAGCTTTGTCAAAACTGCTAAAACCAAAGTCCATTTTGTCTTTGAGAGATTTATCTTTTATTCTTGTAGTTTATGGGCACAAAAGACTACCACGTTTTATCATTTGTCTCCTCTGGCACTGCAGGAGCTTTAAAAAAGGATAACTAACAAGTGTCACTGGTGTTAATTCTCAAAATTAATTTGCACGGTCAGTCAGAAACACCACAAGCTGCTGCTGCTGCCACAAGCCGCAAGAATAAAAAGCTGTGCAAAGGCATCAACAAATAATTTCCACATGACTTAAGTTCAACACATACAACTACCAGTGAATCAAAAAACAGTGTAGACCCCCCACCCCCTCCCATCAGTGGTGATACATACTGTAGTACTATCATTTTGGTTTAATAACCTTTACATTGTACTCCTTGATCTCCACAACCCAGCTGAGACCATGTTAGCAACAAGCATCCCACAGGAACGTAGAAACTGCTTGCAGAAACATGACTCCAAATGAATCCCAGTGTTTGCTGGTCATGCAGGAAACTGTTTGTTATAATGAAAGCACATTTATAAGGCAATAATATGTCAGAGCTGTGCTGAGCTAAGTGCAAAGGAAACACAGCTGATGTGGTCAGGCACAGATGAGTGGGAGGGTGACATGTCAGAGCCCCATAAAAGAAAAAAAGGGACTCAGACTATAAAATGGAACAAATTGCAGGAACATCCTGCAATATAACAAAATCAAATTCAATAGCCAATAAAAATGAACAACCTTATGTAACAATAAATTGAAATTGTAATTTTTTTTTAGGCTGCAGCATGTGGGAAGTGAATTTTTAGTTTTATTTTTTCAAAATCTAATTAAGTAACTCTGCGGTGTCCTCAGAAACTGTTGCCACAACCTCCTCCTCATCCTTATTATGTTTTGTGTGTGTGTGCTCTCCTCCTTACCTTTCTATCCCCCTGCATCCCCTTCTTCTGTTTCATCTCAGGATCTACAGCACCCAGTGAGGTGACAGATTAGCAGGTGAGAGACCTGCTCACGCTGCCCTCTAATTGGAGTCTGCTGAGCTGTTAGCGATGCCTGGATTTATTTCACTCTCTCTGGTCAGCCAGCAGATGAGTGGGGAGTGGGTTCCAAATTCTTCAATAAAATCTTTTGAAATAAACTCTTTTGCCAACCTGAATTTGCATCCTAAATTGACTGGTGCTTTAGCCAAAGGAAAGCGGGATCACATTAGAATGCCAAATATGATAGCTGGATCTGTTCACGAGCTCTTTTTTTTGGACTATCAACCTGTGACCAGTTGCACACACATTTTTTATTTCCATGAGATGAATTTTGTTGAGTTGGTGACCCCTTTAGTGCTAACGGCTTGACATTTTTGTAATTTTCCTAAAAATCTGGTAAAGACATGCACCCAATTGACTGCAAGCATCACAAACTTGACATGCATGTGACGAATAAAGAACCTTGAACATTAAACCAAATCAACACAGTTCTGTGTAAACTATGAATGCCGTTTCACTGTATTCTACTGGGAAGTCATGCACATCTTCCTGATATCACATCCAGTCTTTTAATCAATAATTATTTTGCCTACTGCTTAATTTTTTAAAAACACACAAAAATGTTGATACAACAGGGCCATGCAAATTACAGCCTACTAACCAGATTTCGTTTGGCATCAATAGCTAGCACTGGGAGAACAATTCTCTACCAGAACGCCTGCAAAAGACAAGCGACAACAATTTGGCACAGAAGCCAACCTATCCTCTTTCCTCCGCCAGTAAGGAGATTCACAAGGGTAAGACACAAACACAGACTCCTCTTTGTGTGTGGAGATAGAAAATATATATTGTCAACAAACACACACACACACACTCAGAGAGTCTCAAAGGAGTGATGAAAGAGATGAGAAGGGGATCCATGGTGAGCCTGGAGGACTGGATAAATATTGACCTGAATGAATGAGGTCTGTCACAGTACATAAAAAGGGTTATACACTCACACACAAGCTCACCAGCAACCATGACTCCAAAGAACCTCTCTGTTTATAAACTACACCTACATCTCTACTGCTCAACCATAACATTTAAGAAAACCTGGAATCGACATTAATATTTATAGAAAAACTGAAGCTGAGGTTGAGTGGAAGCAGTACAAATAATGAAAGTGATGTGTGTCTGTAGCTGATATTGCTTATTTGACATTGCGTGTGCAAATATAGCCAATGTTTTTGTGCATGCCTGAAATCCACTTCTATGCTTGACTGAGGGGGAAGTAGCTGCTCTATTGATGGAAAGAAAAACTGATGGAAAGATGATTTTATTTTATCTAATTGACACTGACATTGCTGGATTCATGTTTGATGTTTCCTCTTAAATGCAACAGCATATTCCGGCTGCCAGCCTACAGACAAAAATGCTGCACAGTGTGTGGAAAAGGAGATAAGTAACTCATTAACATAACATTAACAGGTTATGATGTCCTTAAAGGTACCACTCTGGTAATGTGTGATGATATTTGCTTTTGCTTCACTCAGCCATGATGAAAACGGTTGCACATCATCAGTTTTTCTTAGCAGCAAGTGACAGGAAGTCACTTGTTGACTGCTGACAAGTGGGGGAAGGAAGGAAAACTGTTTTGAAGCAAGTTTATTTACTCCTGTGTTGATGCTTTAAAGTGTATGTTTGTGTTTCTGTAGCCAAATTTGGATTCCAGCAGGCTTTGAGAACTCTTGGCTAATGTTCCCCTATGTGTTTAGTACAACGTGTGCTCACCTAGGTACATGGTACATTCTAATTAAAGTAAATGAGTTTGAGGAGCTTAAAAAACAAAGGAAAACAGCGATCCACCATGTGTTGCAGTTTGCTGTGCTTCTGCAGGTTTTAAATGTTTGTGCAACTTGTTAAGCAAGTATGACCCCTTTTGTCTTGCTTTGAAAGATTCATTCTGTCAAACCATATTTTTCTTGGATTTTCATGCTGTTACAGTTTCATACTGTTGGATTTTCATAGTTGCTGTCGAGGAATACAACATGATTGCATGCTAAGTTTTAGTGAAACTGATACATTTGCTAAAGTGACTTTAAACAGATGAAGAATTGTTTTATCTATGATGCTAAATATCTTAATTAAAATATACTGATTTTCCACCACACTAGTTTAATATCTAATCAGTTCTAAGCACCAGATAACACCTAAAAAGATTTACATTTACTAGGGAAAAACAATTATTTTAACTCCTATGAGTACCGGCAATGCTTTCTGACACTGTTGGGTTCATCCTCTTGTGGATTTGCAGGCACAGACAAACTCCGCTTGCTTACTGCATAATGAAGGGGGAACGCGGCATGATCATGAAACAACACTTTCCCCAGAACACAGCATGTGGCAATTTGTGTGGTTTTCTGCTAATTATCAGCTATTTGGCTCTGTTTTAAGGCAACGCTGATTATCCCAATAAAAAGAAACGTGTTTAGGAAGTAAAGATGAGCAAGTCCCGTTGTGACACTGCAGTAATTTTTTAAGAAGCTGAATAATGAATGTCTGCAATGGGAATTATCGTGTGCAGCACTATGGTATGAATACAAATACCCTGCTCTAATGTTCTGTAGCTACACACTGTGCCATTCGTTCTTCTCCACAACTGAAAAAGACCTACAGCCCCCATTTTCAATCAATCATTAATAATAAAATGGGATCAAAGAAGGACTTTAGCAAAGTCATACTCACTGTTGATAAATTCTCTAAGGAGAATGGCAATGTTCACTACTGTAAAGGTTTTGGCTACATCAAAACCAGAAAAAGAGACTGGGAAGGTAATGGTTTTTAACTAAAGCCTTGTCAAAGTCTCAGCCTAAACCAAATCACCCCCCTTACTTTTTAAACAACAGTACCATCTACTGTTATCATAGTGAGAGCACACCTCATTTAACATGTGAAGAGTACAGTACTTACTGTTGTGTTTCATTCAGTAGCAGGTAGAACATTTTATTTCACGAGTCCTCTAATAGCTCAATGGAAATTTGTCCCACATCACCACTGACCATAGATTTAGTATCAGAAAAAAGGATAACTTTTCAGTGTTGAATGTTAAGACGTTATGATTAAAAAAAAATAAAAATAAAAAATAATGAAAATAAGAGTAGCACAGTCTTAGACCTAGCCCAGTTTTTCAATACTACTAACAAAACTGTGTTTTTGTTGAGGAAATGCTTTTGTGGCTGAACACTTTCCAATATAACCAAACAAATGTTTGTAAGTATTTAACAGAAGGGATGTGAGGAAGGGGAGAATACGGTTTGGAGAGGTTTCACACACATTTTATTTAAAGTCCTTTATTACAGTCAGAAATCCAGTACCAAATTTTGTGCATGTGTACTGAAAATAGAAAATATTCACATATTCCTTTGATTGGTGCATGTAGAAAAAGCTTTCGGCCCTGTGTCGGATATGGTACTTAAACATGTAACTCTGAGACGGGGTTTTGTCTCTTGCAAATGCCTTTTGTTTTTTTTAAAATAACAAATCTTTTAAATACACGTCTTCCAACCTTCACACCGTTTGTTACAATTCAGTGCCTTTCTTGCTCTGGTTTTCATGGATCTATCTGGTTTTATAGTGCTCTTCTGGCAGGTTTCTTAGCTTCTCGGCAGCCTAAGGCAACAAACACAAAGTTATTATGCAGTTTGACATAGTTTTTATGCGATTTTATGGAGTTCTATGCATTTTCAAAGCAACAGCATGAATCAGGGGGATCCTGTACTCATGTTTTTTCTTCTTTTGATTTAAAGACATTAGCTTTTTATCTCCAAAATGAATATTTGTAAACATTTGTAAATCAAAAATTAAGGTGTCAGTCCCATATTAACAGTCACAACTTTGACTTTTAATTGAATATTATTCAGTTTATGATGCTGAGCTTCTCCTTGCAGTAGTTACTCACTATAGGAAGCTTTGAGTAAAAAATAGTTACTATGACATTTGACTGTAGTCTGGATAGGCTCAATAGAGATGAGAAAAATCAAAAGTTCATGTTCTCTGCTCGGTATGAATGCATGTGCATAAATGTATCACCTGTTCAGGGGTGAGATCTCTTTGCTCCTGGGCGAGCATCTCATAACCCACCATAAACTTCTTAACTGTTGCTGAACGCAGCAGAGGTGGGTAGTAGTGAGCATGAAGCTGCCAGTGGGAGTTATCTGCTTTTAAATATGGGCCAGTAGGCGCTCCTGGAAAAAAAGAAGACAGAAGAGAATCTTGAGTTGGATTGTGTGAAATGAATGGACCCCGCCCAGCCTCAGGTGGGAGCTCAGCTTTTCAGCTGCTTCTCCACTCCAGACTCAGCTCCCCTCTCGAGCCCCTGCATCACTGAAATAGGGAGAAACTGATTACTGAGTGGCAGCAGCTGCCCTGCCAACCACGGTGGCACTGACCCTCGAGCCCACTGCACCACCCCTCCACAGCAGCGGAGCCAGAGACCACACCCCTGCTACAGATTGAGACTACAGATTATTCAGAAAGATTAAGGTTGCCAATGTTCAACTTTTTCCACAACCCTAGAGACCTGAGACTTTCTGTATATGCATACTGATGCTTTCATATTGATAGGTCCACAGATCCCGAAGAACCTTGTGTAGGATCAATCTGAAGAACAAGAATAAAAGCTACAAATGGGAGCTGAGTTTTCACTGACAATATAATGTTAAACTGTTGGTCTGTTGTGGTGAAATTGTTTATGCTCGTTTCTGTGAGAGCCAGTCTGGTCTAGCAGTGACATGGAAAATCAAGAAGGCAAATCAAAGTACAAAAAGGATGCCTATGCTAAGCAGCCATGAAAAATATATATGACATATCACATCAAGGGCTTGGTGGAAGAGTCATGAATGCCTGCTCCTTCATATTTTCATGTTAAGACACCATGTTTCAAGTCTAAGAACTGTAATTTTTGAAGGACAGTATGACACTGCATGTTAAAATACACTCACTGGCCTCTTTGTTATGTACAACTTGTTAGTAGGGGTTGGACCCCCTCCCTTCAGGACTGCCTCTGTGGCACTGATTCCACAAGATCCTCAAGTATTTTGGTCCATTATGTCCATTACGTACCAAAAGTACTGCATTGGTTTCAGATTTGGTGACTGTGGAGGCCATGTGAGTACACTGAACTCATTGTTGTTGTCATAAAAACCAGTAACGATGAGCTTTGTGACATGATGTGTTATTGAAAGCAGTCTATCAACACCAACAGCCTGAACAATTGATACAAGATGGGTGGATCTATGCTTTCATGTTGTTCATACCAAATTCCTAAGACCCTAATATACAAATGCTGCAGCAAAAATCGAGACTCATTTGACCAGTGACCATTTTTCCAATTTCCCACCATCTAATTTAATGAGCCTGTGCAAAATGTAGCATTAGTGTCCTGTTCTTAGCTGAGCAGCCAGTTTGGTCATTTCATTTGGCGTTTTTGTTTAGATATTTTCTCTTTTTCATACCTTTCTCTGTAACCTCTAGAGATGGTTGTGTGGAAAAATCCCAAGAGATCATGAGTTTCTGAAACAGACCACCAGTGGATCATGTGTACCTAGCAAAGTATCTTATTATTTATTTCCTCAGTGTGCCTGTGAAACTACAAAACAAATAAATACACAAGCACACTCACACATTGACGAGAGCACAATCAAGAACTCTAAAAGGTAAAAATATGCACAGCCAGCTCACAACAGCTTAACAATCAGTTAACTAACATGGTAAATTAAAGAATAACCCATGATGTAGTGTAACAGAAGCAAAAACTTCCCTCCAACTTGGGCTTTTGTGAGGACATGCTTTCTGATTTAAAGAAAAAAGTGTGCAAATGTGCTTCCTGTTGCTGTTCAGATGGCTTGAGATCTGGTGACTCACAAAAGCAATAGCCTGTAATTACCATAACTTTCATGATCATTCAATCATTTGCACTCATCATGTTTGTCTCCCATTTAATTCTGCCTTTTGCCTTTAATTTGCTACCATCTGCATATGTAAATTTATAAAACTTGCAGAAAATTCCAAAAACATTTGTGTTATTACATCGAGTCTCTAAATCCCCTAAGTGCCAAGACCAACAATACATACTCACTGATTTATGAGTGAAGCATTTAAATAATTTTTTGTATCTTACTGCAAGCTAATTAAGTGATCAGGGAAGAAAAACATGCAGTGGCACATATCTTTGCAAAAGAAGTATGAATTATCCCTTGGGACATTGTATTCGCAAGGAAAGCTTCTCCTTTTGAGTGAGTTTCCTGACAACGGGGTCTGATCAGACACAGATACAGATGACAGGAGGGCGACATAAAAAAACTAATGGATGGGGGAGGAAAAAAAGGAGGAACAAAGAAAAGCCTGAAGCAGTCAGATAAAGAATGAATAGAGACAGATGTTCCTATTAGAAGACAATTACCTAGTTTTAAATCGTCTTTGCGTGTGTTTGCTCTGCTGGCATGCGTTTCAGTATATTACTGGGTGCATTATTTCACAGTTAACAAAGTTACAGATATTCCTGGATATGGGGCCACAAATCAGAACAGTTAGCAGTGTAATTTTCAAAGACAAGCAATAACACTATATATCTGACAGATGTTTTACGACTACCATACATCACTGTTACCCTGCATACTATGTCTGCCTCAATCTGTGTTCAAGTCCTTTACTCAGCCTGGTAATATTGTCTGTGATGCGCTGCACATCTCTCTGCAAGCCTCCTGAAGGAACAGAAAGGTAGTTTAATATAATGTATTATTTCCCAGGTGAATCAAACAGAATCCACCCAGTCCTCCATCTTTCTGTGTCACCACTCTGACTCTAATAAGCCCAGCACTAAATAATAAGAGCTGGCTTCTGCCAAATTAACTAAAATAAAGAAACAGCTAGAAACTGATATGTAAGCTATGTGCTGTATATATAGAGTGAGAGGTCAGTGTGTTTAAAGTAAACAAAGTTTAAAGTAAAGTTGTTGCCTATGGGACTAGAAAGCTTGGGGTCAGTGATTTAACTATATGTTTTAAATCATATAATGCTTAAAATAATCCACCAAAGAACTGCACAAACATAAAAAATTGAGGGTAAGGGGGGGAAAAGTCCAGGTTTAAATTCAACTGAAATGTCATTGATCTGAAATGAGCTGTCTATTTTAAATATGTTTAAACTGAAGCAAGTTTGCATAGAACAAAAGTTAAAAGTATGCTGATGTGAATGGCATGTGGAAAAAAGTACAATGCACCATGTTGACAAAGCATTCATAACTCTCTGAAATCTTTCAAGAGATAGAAAACATAGCAGGAAACAGGCAGGCATTTAATCCCCTAATTGTCTGCAAGTACAGAATGTGTAAATAAAAACCTGGCTATAGGTTTTTGGCTAAGTGCACACTACAAAACCGAACAAAATATGTATTAGCTTAATATTCTAATATTTAAAGGCCTAATTTTGAAATGCTGTGTCTTAATTGTTAAACTGAGACAACTCTCCAATGTATAAAAGTCATTCTGTTTGCTAAAAAATGAAGGTGCAGCTACTGAGTCCCTGCTTACAACCTTCAACACATTGCTTTAACTTGACCTGAGTCTTTTAGACTCTAAGAAATGAAACAGACTAGAAGATTAAAGTCAAAACTTAACACAAGATCTGTGGGATCTTTCACCATAGGCAACTTTAGAGTGCTTCAAAGATTTGATATCAAATAAAATAAAAAGAAGAAAGTGATTCGATGACTGTGTCCTCTGGTGCCCTCTGTCCTTTTCACCACACTGCAGTTTGGGTGGGAGTGTTTCATCTCGCCTTTTAAAACTATCTTTCATGTGGGCTGCCTTGTTCCTAGTGACCTCCTTTAGAAAAAATGATAGCATGACAACTCAGGTGGTAGGTCTTAAAAATACAGGATTTCATTTTCTGAAACTGATCTGTCAAGAGATATTTATGGACCAAAAACTGGCTCTCTGGAACATAACAGATTTCTGAATTCTTTCTTGACTAATCAAAATAATACATTTTAACCTTGTGTTTATTATTTCCAGTCAGATTGCTATCAAACCCTTCCCTGGTCTGAGGATGCTAATGGAAGAAGACACAAGTCACAACAAAAATAAAAAAAAAATGGGGAATTACAACAGACCAAATAGCAGTAGAGTTGACCTTTAAGCTAAATGCTAAATTTAGCATACTGATATGCTCACAAGGACAATGCTAACTTTATAATTTCATGTATTGAGAAAGGAAAACTGATGTCTGACAGGTACTGTGTCTCAGTATTAATTTAATGTGTTACTTGGTTACTTACTAAATGCAAAGACCAGATGAGACTGATGGGAATACAGTAGTTTTGGTCATCATTAATAAAATATTGATTTTGCCTTCTTACATACAGTCAGTGAGCAGTGAGATTTCCTTTCAGTAAAACAACTCACAGGGC
Source organism: Simochromis diagramma (assembly GCF_900408965.1). Classification (NCBI taxonomy): domain Eukaryota; kingdom Metazoa; phylum Chordata; class Actinopteri; order Cichliformes; family Cichlidae; genus Simochromis; species Simochromis diagramma. Next base: position 17,260,658 of record NW_024387245.1, on the reverse strand, counting down.
ACAGGTGCTGCAAGGATTGAACCGACAACCTTTAGCTTATACAAGGATCACTCTGTCCACTCAGCCATGATAGCACTACAGTCCTTTCTGCCATTCATCACCTCATCGCATCACTGCACTCTGCTAACCTCTGCCCCAGCTTGAACACAATGCAAGGACATTTCTGTGGCTTGACTCACAGTATGTAATGTATTTCCTTTACTTTCTAAAGCACAGGTTACTATCAGCCAGTACATTCACGAAGCACCTCCGTAAAAAAATAAACTGGCTGGTATACTCAGGGAAATATTCAGGCAGTGAATATTTAGGGGACACTTTATTTGCTTTTGCTTCGTGTTCTGTTGGTGGAGTGGGCAATTTAAACATCACTCGATCATCGTCATTTAATTGTAAGAAGCCAAAATCATGATTAAGATTAAAACTGCAGCCCTAGATGCACAATTAATCCAAAGAGAACACTTCCATTGCTCAAGGGTCCAATGGTGGATGGAGTGCATTAAACCACTCCATAATGTAATGCTTTCATCCAGCTGCTTGGCCATGGAAACCCATGTCATGAAAGTCTAGCCATAATGTTAATGCCAAAGGAGGTTTGCAACTCTGCAATTGTTGTAACACCATAACATTGGTGGTTGTTATGCACAATGCTATCAGCACTCAGCGACCCTACTCTGTATCTGTACATGGTCTTGACTAAATTATTGCAGTTCCTAAACATGTCCACTTCACAATAGCATAGCATAGAATAGAGTAGAATAGAATAGAATAGTCCTTTATTTGTTATTGTACATGTACAACAAAATTGTAGGTGCTTCACACCAACTGTGTCAGAATAAAATATAAATGGTAGACAGTAGGAATAAACAGCAAACAGGAGAAATATATACAACCAAGAGGGATATATACAAAAATAAGAGAAAGGCACACATTGGAGAACAAAATAGTTGCAAAGTGCTTGAAGGCAGTGCAAAGAAAAAACTTGGTCTGAAAAGAGACTGCGTGTGAGTGGCCTGAGTGGTTACACCATAGCTCAGATTGATGAGGCAATGCTGGTGGGCAAGGGGTAGGGTGTGGGAAGATAGTGTTTGTTGACAATCCAAATGGCCCACGGGAAGAAGCTATTTGTGAGTCTGGAGGTGTGGGACCTGATTGACCTGAGGCACCAACCAGAGGGCAGCGGGTCAAACAGTTGGTGGGCGGGGTGCAAGAGGTCACCTGTGATGGCCCTGGTTTTCATGAGACAGGAGAATCCAGCAATGGTCTCCAGGGGTAGCGGAAGGCAGCCAATGATTTTTGTGGTGGCAGTGTTAATTACCCTCTGTGCAGCCTTCCTGTTCTCAGTTGTAGTCCCTGCGTAAAAACACCCAGGCAGTAGGAGAGCACGATCTCTACTGAGGAGCAGTAGAAGGACAGCAGCATCTGGTCCAGGTTATTCTTCCTCAGGACACAGAGGAAGTGCAGCCACTGGTGGGTGACCAGAAACCTGAAGGTGGAGACAGATTTCACCCATTCTCCAATTATAATGAGAGGAGAGGAGAGTAGACCTATCTGTCCATTACGAGTTTTTTTTGTTTTAAGGATGTTCAGCTTTGGGTTATTTTCTGAAGTTCTGTACTTCCGCTGTCTTATCTCCGTCAGAGATGAGCCCAACCACAGTGGTGTCTTTGGCATACTTGACGATGAGGTTGGTTAGGTGGGTAGGTGTGCAGTCATATATGTACAGAGTATCTGGTGCTGGGTGACAGTGGGGATGAGGGGTGGGGGTTGAGTCGGATTGATTGAGGCTGGTTTTTGAGGAAATCTTTGATCCAGGAGTATGGGGTAGGGGGTGTATGGAGGTGGTCCATTTTGGTGTAGGGGTGGGCGATATATCAAATATACTCTATGTATCGCAAGTTTTTCCACGTATGATGGTTCAAAAGGCTATATTGTAACCAATGAGTATAAACTGCCTATTAATAATAATAAAATTAAGCCAGTCTGCATGTAATTCACTGTGGGGGCGTTTTCTCCCACACTGCGAATGCATCATTAATTCCTCTTCCCAACTGGAACACTTTCTGCCTAGCATGTGTTTTTATATACTACTATAAGAAAAATATGGCGACAGTGGGAGCTTCAAACAAGCAAGGGAATGAAACTCGATGTCGTTTGGATTTCACAAGGAGGATGTCAAAAAAATGTGGTAACAGTATGGTCATTTGTGAAATATCTCTGTGTGCAACCAATGGTTAAAAAATAGTTAAAATAAAACATTTCAGTTCAGTCTGATTTTTTGTATTCAAAGTAGAAAAAAAAAAGTATTCAACAGTCAATTTAAATGAGTACAATTTTAGGCACCAAATGGTTGAGAATAACATGGTGGGTAACATGGAGGTCGCCAAGCCTTATTTTGGTGGAATTTGGTCAAATCAATGAATATATATAAGGAACACAGAACGACTTGCTGCAGTGGTGGCATCCTATTGCAGTACCGTGCTCAGTGACCTCTTAAGAACAAACCATTCTTTCATAATTGTTTGTAAAGACAGTCTGGGAGGCTGAGCATGACTTTATACACCCATGGCAAGAAACAGAATAAAGCATGATTAAGAGGTGCGTCTCAACACTTTCATCCCTGCATAAAATGGTAAACAGACAAAGTTAACTGTAAAGCGTGCTGATATTTCTCCAAAGAGAACCAAAACAGAGCTAAAAAAGAGTAAATATTGAAAACACTGATTGCAAGGAAACTAGGATTCTGAGGTGATTACATCTTATTCCTACCCTACCTGGCCAAAAAGGCAATTAGAAAACAATCAAATATGTTTAAGTAGAATCTCAAATCAAAACTAAATGTTGTATATGATAACATTCAGTCAGTATGCCTTTATTAAAAAAAGAAATTTAAAAAGCTTCATCATTTAACATATGCCAGACTGAAGGAGTATAAATTACACCGTGTGTGAGTCCTCTTTATCTGTAAGGCTACGTTCACACTGCAGGCGAAAAACGCATCAAATCTGACTTTTTTGACCCTTTGCGACCCATATCCAATTATGGTATGACAGTGTGAACAGCACAAATCCGATATTTTCAAATCCGATCTGGGTCACTTTCATATGTGGTACTGAATCCGATACATATCTGATGTTTTAGAAAGCGTCTGCTGTTTGAACGGTCATGTCGCATTAAATCCGTGTTTTACGTCACTGACACAAAACAGACACCAATTATCAGCGCCGGAGAAGCGCCCGAGAAGACATCGTTAATGCTTCCTGGCCATCCGGTGTAGAGGAACATTTTATTTGTACTGTATAATCTGCAGATTCTAACAGAAATCTGCATCCTTTGAAGCACCGCTCCTCTGTAAAACAGCAATAAGGATCATTATTACGCCATATGTAAATAACAAAATAACTTTATAACTTAAGGCAAAATTGGGAAACGTAAAGTCTGAAACAGTCAAATAATACTGTTTGGTCTGGGTCTAAACAGAGCGCGTTGTGTGTGACGTCTTCTTTTGCGCATGCGGGCCGCTTTCAGGGTTCACACTAGAGCGCGTTTGCTGTCACATTTTATTTGTAGTGTGAACGAGCAGACAAAAAAAAATTGGATTTGATCAAAACATCGGAATTGAGCATTAAGACCTGCAGTGTGAACGTAGCCTAAGATCTCCTGTTTTACACAAGAGGCAAAAAGGTTGTATCTTTTGTAGAAGTTTTAAAAATGTAAATATTTCAATGTGTCTGAGTGCACACTAAAGTGGTAACACAGTAAGTGGCTGATGTCAAAGCTGAGACTTTATCAACCAATTTATTACAGCAGAGATGATGCAATTGCAGCAAGAGCTATCTAAACATCAGAAAACGTGTGTTGCACCTTAACGAACATATATCTTTCCGGTGACATTGGACGAGCTGATCAATATTCATATGTTCATTTTGTGTTGGTGTATGATGAAGTGCCTTTGCAAAATTATGTTGGGGAGAAAAGACCGATCAAGGAGATAGGTGGAAGACTGGGGATGAGAAGTCCTCTGCATGTTAATTATGCCGATCTGCCATTATTAAAAAGCATGTCACAGGGTGAACGTTGACTTAATGGAGAAAGGGTGGCACAAATAATTAAATATAACAAGAGGTGGAGAAAAGCAATTGAAAGCTCAAAGAAAAACCAGAGGATGTAAGGAAAAAGTCAAGAAGTGGCATCTTTAATCTTGTGTTGCAGAAAATATAATGCATATGAGGTCAAAGTGGGGTGGATTTTCAGTATTAAAAATCTGCGGGGCTGTCAAAAACATAAGGTGTGACAGAATTTTAATCACCCTCCTTCCATATGACTTCTCATTGGTGCCAATTTGGTGTGGTATGAGAAATCATTTAAATACTGACTATGAAAACAACTTGGCAGCACGGTGGTTAGCACTGTTGCCGCACAGCAAGAAGGTCCTGAGTTCAATTCCACCATCAGGCCGGGGTCTTTCTGTGTGGAGTTTGCATGTTCTCCACGTTTTTGCGTGGGTCCCCTCCGGGTACTCTGGCTTCCTCCCACTGTCCAAAGACATGCACTTAGTGGGGATAGGTTAATTGGATAATCCAAATTGCCACTAGGTGTGAATGTGAGAGTGAATGTGAGTGCAAATGGTTGTCTGTCTCTGTGTGTTGGCCCTGCGACAGACTGGCGACCTGTCCAGGGTGTACCCCGCCTCTCGCCCTATGACAGCTGGGATAGGCTCCAGCACCCCCCGCGACTCTGAAAAGGATAAGCGGACACGAATAGATGGATGGATGGATGGATGGACTATGAAAACACTTGAAAACACATATTTTTATAGATTATTCTATAATAACTGCACTAGCTGATCACTCAGATTCAGTCAAATCATGCAAAATTGATTAGATGAAACTTTACAGTATAAATTGATAATAACCCAAAGCACAGTGCAAAAGCGAACAAAGAGGTTCTCAAGGAAAAGGAATTGGACATCCTTCAACGGCCAAGTCACTCACCTGATCTCAACCAATAGAGCATGCACTTCGGTTGCTAAAGACAAAACCGAGAGATGGACGAGAGATGGACAAAGCAAAAGCCAAGTGATTGCAGTAAAGGCCTAGCAAAGCATCTCAAAGGAGAAAATGCATCATTTGGTGATGCCCGTGGGTTCTAGATGTCAGGCAGTAACTGAATGCAAAGTAGTGAAAACCTCCTAATATTTAAAATTGTTAGTTTGTTCAGTTAATTTTGAAAATGAGGCACTGTATAAAAATGGCTATAATTGCTGAACAGTTAAGGCAATACGTTTAGTAAACCCCTTGATTTAAAGCTGAGAGTCTGCACTTCAATCACACCTTGATTGACTGATTTAAAATCCACTGTGACAGTTCATTTTCCAAATATTATTATATGGATATATTGCAATATTTTGTAGTAGTCTACATGTGATACATCCATCTATTTATTTAAACTAAAAGTATCTTGAAAGTTTTCTGCCATCTGTCTCTCATATTTCTTTCACTCTCTTAAAATATCATAAAAATATGACTGTTTCTTTTTAATTCCCCCCCCGACCATCCCACTTTTTGTCTTACCATGCCAGCCCATGGAGTATGGAAAAGAGACTTCGAACAGATTGTCATATTTGGTCAGTAGTCGCTTCATAATGGCAGCCAGACCTGACAAACAGTAACACAGACATAGATATAATGACTAAAGGCAAATAGTGTGGAAAATAGGGAGCATGAATACATTTACATATACTTATATACCTGTGCGCATAGTTAAAAATTAACTACATGAGGAAGGGAAGCTGAAGCAAGGGTGTAAGAGTGAAAAAAAAACTTTAAATGTGAAATGAGAAACAAATGCAAGCAAAAAAGCTTTGAACTGAAAAATTAAAAAATAAAAATCAGTATTTTGGAGGGAAACTGGAATATAAAAGAAAAAAGTCCATAATTATTAGTATACAAACAATTACACACACACACACACACACACACACACACACACACACACACACACAGACACGACAGATAAATAAAAAAAATATTCAAAGTAATATGTCACCATTAATCATTAGTTTCACTTCTAATATCTAAAATATGATCTCTTCTTTACTTTTATCTTTATCTATCTTTATCTTTGAGAGCTGAAATATTTGTAACACACAGTTCAAAAACATTCTGTCATTGGCCTATATGTTGGAGAAAAGGTGATGTATTTGCAATTTTAATCAAGTATATAATGTCTATAATGTCTTTAACCTTAAATGCATGTAAACCATTAAACCATACTTTAACAGTGATTAATTATTTGGAATAGTGTTAACACGAAAACCGAAAGATAAAGTTAATCATTATTTTACAAAAAGAAATTGCCTAACAATAACAAAAAATTAAGTAATCAGTTACAACAATTTCACATAGTGGAGGATTTGACAAATGTATTAAAAGGCAATACTCTTCTGTAGTTACATAGTACTTAAACAGCTTAGACAACACTTTTTGAACTTAAAGTGTGTAAAAGGGTCTAAAATTATATACTTTTTCTACCTTGAAGATGATACATATCAGAAATCAAAGCTGCAGGTTCTTCACTCAATCACAGTTTCACCTCAGAGAACTCTAAATTGCCGTATCACTCTCTCAGTCACTAACTCTGTAAGTATCCTTACACACAGACAGTCTTAAAACACACACTTACCCTCTCTTTCCTCTGTTGTCAAGTCACTGATTCGGAGGACATGTCGTCTTGGTAACAACAATGTCTGATAGGGCCAAGTTGCCCAATATGGAACCACTGCCAGCCAATCAGAACTCTCCACCACAACACGTTCCTAAGAGGATACACATTAACATGTCTTAAAGTGTGCAAAGAAGCAGAATTATGTATTACATATCAATAATATAAAGCCTAAATTGCTGATACAAAGCTAAAGTGGCTTCCCAGATACTTCATGAGGTCATCACATTACCATTTTTACAAACCAAAATTACTTCTGCTGTGCAAAAGTCTTTAGCCTCCAAGGTTTTATTTAAATCTCAGTTCCAATAAGCCAGACTTTTTTAGATTTTTAAAGTTGCCTTAGCAATAGTTTCTTCAGCCTTTCTGAATAACTTCCAAAGCTTTTCTTTGTACATTGGCTGATTTACATTCATTTTCACTCCAGTCCTTGTACCCGACCATTTTCATAGGAATGTGTGTTTATTTATTGAGACACCTAACACTAACCTATGAATCATTCAAGCATAAAAAAGACACCTGACTCAAGGGATGACTCAACAGTGTCCCGTGTACACCTAACAGACAACAAAGCAAAGAAGCAACATTTAATTGTATCTTTAGGTATTTTTGGTCACGTGCTTTCCTTGAATTTATGAAAAAGCCAAAGATAACACTTTGACAGGCATAAAATAGTATTTTCATATCAACAAGGTGATTCCCAAAGAGCTGTTATCAAAAAGCTTGGGATATCTCACCAGGATGTTAAGTGTGTCCTTAAGAATTTTGAGGAAATCAAACAAATAGACGACAAAAAAAAAGGAACAGGGCTACAAAATTGACCTACAACAGATAAACAGTATCTGAAAGTCATTTCCTTAAGAAATAGGAAAAAGTGCAGCAAAGACCTGACACAGGACCTGAGAGGTGCATCTGACGCATCTACTGATACCTCATCAGAAATGGTCTCATTGGAAGATTGGTTGTCAAGAAGCTATTTGTAAGCAAGAAAAACAAGGAGACAAAAATTGAGGTTTGCCAAATTACACAAGAACTGACAAGAAAGATCAGTGGCAACAGGTCTTATGGAGTGATAAATCCAAATTTGAAATTTGAGAAAGGTAAACAGTAAAAGTCTGCAGCTGACTGTAAAATACAATAGAGGCTCTGTCATGGTTTGGGGCTGCATTTCAGGCAATAGTCCTTCAAGAAGCTATGAAGACAGTTCATGCTATGTTGGATAATAAAAGGAGATCATACCAAATGTTGATTTTTCAAGCCGATTAAATTGTACAAACTTAGTTTTTGCCTTATATTGTGCATCTCCATTTGTTTCATGTTTTGCACCACACCCATTTCCCATTTTCCTAACAAAAAAAAAACTTTCCACATTATTGTATACTGTAATTATACCTTTTATGGTATGTGTCATACAGATACTGTATACCTGTATAGGGTTTTGCTGTCTTATATTATGCAAACAGAAAAAAAAAGAGAAAAGAAAATTTCCATGATACATAAAGATATACCCGATGCTACACAGAAACATTCACACTTATGTTTGCTAAACTAAAATTACCCTACACATGTTGAAAGTAGTAATTTGATCCCTTTAGCTTATTACACTAGAAAAAGGAGCCATGAAGTTAAAAAAAAAAAAGAAAAGAAAAGAGCATGCTTTAACAAAGTGGGTTCAAAATGGTAATATAATGGGTCAGTCAGGTTTGGCTGTTCGCAGCAAGTAGCCTAATTATCATAAATTGTTTATAAGCAAAATGTGTCTGAAGCCAAGAATTAACAAGCTGATGAATGGGCACAAACAAGCCCTGACCTTGCTATTACAATCCATCAAAAATAGATAAGTGTGTGCACATGCTTGTGTGTGTGTTAAATCACTAGCATGAATCTGATGCAACTTGGCTAGTAATCCCAACAGAATACATGCAATCGTTTTTTCCTCTTTGCATTTTACTTCCAGGTTCTGTTTGTTTGCATGTATTTCCTAACAGAACTCACTGCTTGTTGTTATCAAAGCACAGACCTGATAAATTAACACCTCAAAGGGTTCTTTAACCAAAGATATGAAGCTAAGATGCCTGTCTGTTGCTTAGTACTGCCAGGTGAAGAGTGAATTTATAAAAGCTGGAAATCTGAAATCTGATCTGTGAGTGTATTGAGATTGAAAAGAACTGTGGCAGAAAGCCAAAATCATGAGCTATACAACTGCACTTCTTGGTTTCCATCATCCATAGCACCTAATTGACACACTGCACACAGGCTTGTATGATGTGTGATTTCGCTTGCCTAAAAAGAACAAGTTGAATTCAAGTCAACGAGCAGAAACAATCCAAGGATCACTGATAGAAGAAAGGATTTACCAGAGCCTAACTGCAAAAGTAAAGTTTGTGTTAAATTGATAATGCTGAATGGAGCACTCAGTGAATCACATCTCTCAAAATGGTACTAAAATGATTTTATAGTGTGCTGTGTATAATCATAAGGTTTGTAAGAGACAAGAATAAAATAATACACAGATCAACAACTCAACACAATGCATTGTCAAAGGAAATAAATACACATACCTTCTCTATACTGGCTTCTTGTAATTTTGAGATTGTTTTTAAATTTTACTTATCACTTTTAAAGCATGTTTTGATCTGGCTCCAGGCTACATAGCAGATGTGTTACCCCGATACCAGCCATCTTACAGCCTTAGATCCTCAAGTGCTGCCCTCCTGGTGTTTCCAAAGTCAAGGCTTAGAATATCCTTTTGAATAACCCACCTGAGTATATAAGTCTTGGAAAATCTGTGACTTGTCTCAAATTAATTCCAAAAAACACATTTTCATAAACTTGCTTTTATGTGATGTTTGCGCTCTCTTTCTTGTTCTTTATTTTGTTGTTATTTGTGTATCTTTTTTGACTGCCTTGTGTATTTTGTATGCAGTGTTTTTCTGTCTCTTAACCTCAGTTTAATTTTACAGTTTTATTTCTGGCCATAACCTCTGGCTTTCTTTTCAAATTTCTACTTGTACTTGCCTCTGAAAGCACTTTGCAAATTCTGTTTTTGAAAGGTGCTTTATTTATTCAGTGTACACCTAGTTTGCCTGATTTTTGATTTCCTTCACTCTTTTTATTTGCAACCATTTGCACATCAGAAATCATAACTTATAAGAGTTTAGCAACATACCTACAATCCAACCTGAGCAAAGGGAGTTAGACTAACAGAAAAAATTAACAATAGTTCAAAGGTTTAAATACTGAACATGTTTCTACCAGCATGTTGTTCACCCTTGTTGCACCTTCTGTGCGGTGATTGCCGAATTTTGGACCCTGGATTTCCTCCAGGTATTCAAGACATCCCCCACACCAGCAGAAAATAATGTATTGTGACTCATTCTGTCATTTCCCATCACTGTGTTTCTAACCCCAGAACTAGAGTTGTTGTGCAATACTACTATAAACCTAATTATCAGTAATCACACTTCTAGCCAGATAAGAGTCGGAGCTATAATTCTTCCACAGGTTTGAACAAGCTTGCCCAGAAAGGCATTAGTGCATAATTAATGGATCTACAGGGAATAATGTGCTGTTAAATAACTGTGGGGGGAAAACACAAAGTAATCTAACAGAATCACAAAATGTTCAGTTCTCCTAATCAAGTGAATTTGCTGTATAGAATTCTACTTAGTGCCTGGAGTAATACCACAGAGACCATGGCTTCTGTTTCACCACATACGCTTTATTTATTTATCTTTTAAAAGGGATGATGTAGAACAACACTGTAAAGAAAACTGTATAATATTTTAATGCAAATTATTTAATCAAATCAGCATGACTCACATTTTATGCTTTTAACCATAAATTTTTTTTTAACCTAAAAGCACTTACGCTACATATATCTACATAGTTTCTTCTATTTTTGTTCTATTAACACTCAGTTTTTTTATTCTTTATCCTCAAGCCTACTCAAGTTCTTTTGTCTTCAGTGCTTTCAACAGAATTACAGAGAAACACAATGAAGATGGAAAACTGAGAGCCAGAATGGTGAGGAAAGATTGAAGAGGAGGTGCTATTAAATGACAGAGAGGAAGCGAAGGGTGGCGTAAAACAGACACTTCACGGACAGCAAATCCCAAGGAGTTTTATTCAATTAGCTTAGAAAGTTTTTGTTTCAAAGTCAAGAGTGTCACCTGGGAGCCGAAGACCGATTCAGAGTCCTCTAAACACGGCAGTGTGCCAATTTAAGGTCCTAACCACGAGGTCAGAGAGACAGGAGCAAGGAGCCAGCGAGAGGGAGAGAAGGAGAGAGACGTTAGAAGACGACAAGGCTTTTTTGCACACACACTTCTACTTTCACACTGATTTTATAAAGGTCAGTCCCCATGAGTACCTGTCTAGGAGATTCAAGTGTCTACTCTGCTCTTCTCAAAGCCTTAATGCTATCCTCTCTATCTCCCTCACACACAGACACACACTCCCAGTAGAACAGGTCAGCTCATTCCCTGAATGAATCAGAGGCTGTCTGATTTTTTCTTTTTTCCTCTCACCTGCACGTCTTTCTCTCTTTGTGACTTTGCATCTCTGTTTGTGCCTTCACTCCTCTCTCTCTCTCTCTCTATCCACTCGACTCCTGCAAGCTTCTTTTGTTCTTTCTTTCTCTCGTTCCATCTACTTGCTTCTCTGCCTTCGTCTTACTTTACTCCTTGCAGTTAATCTGACACGCTCTTCACCCATTCTTAAACTTGAAATACTTTTTTGGCATTAAAAAAAAAAAACCAACTACAAAAAAAACAAAAAACGCTTTCAATTCAAGAGTAGGCTACAAGTAGAAAACTATCACTGTCTACTTGTATGTGATTTTCAGCTGCATTTTTAATATCTAATCAAAATAATAATGACCACAATTTACGGTAAATGAGCAGGAAAATGAACAGTTTACAACCCAAAAGTGAAACTTTAGCAACTAACAGAAAAGAAGTTAAGGGTCTTTTTATATTTAAAAGGCTTATTTGAGTCTATGCGTGCATGTGCACGTGTGTATGTGTGTGTTCATAAATGTTAACTGATGAATCATCCTAACTAAAAAGTAAAATAAAAAAGTTCAACATGATTTCCTTTCTTGCAAATATTTATATAAAATGATTGGTATCAGTCTTTCAAGGCCTTTGCATTAAGTATGCAGGTGGTGCTCATCAGTCTGACTTTGCCCAAACACTGCTGATTAAAAGGAAGAGCTACTCTGGCTAAAAAAAAAAAAAAAAAAAAAAAAAAAAACTACCATGATCATCACTATTTAATAATGTTGTACATTTATTGTTGTGCACTTCCCCTCTTTAATATATAGAAAAAAGTGAAGTCAAGGCAATTAACTGTCATGGTGTGTAGGTTATACATAGTGTGAGAAATGTGATGAGGAGGGCCCAAGATCCTTACACAGGATGCAGGCAGGAATTAACAAAAGAAAGACATTTATTTAGAAAGTCCTGATTTTCTGTCTTCTTTCTCAGAATTATGAAAAAAGTCAGAATTCTGACTTTATTGTCTGCAGGTTTTAATATCAGGTTTAATGTAGACATGAAAATGTAGTCATTCTTGTCATCTTGGTAGAAAATATAGTTTGTGATATTAGTAATGTGATATCATTACTTTAATTGGAAATAGTTGCCCCAGTAAATTTACATCAAACTACAAGAACGTCTTACAGGTGGAAGTCTAAAACTGAAGGCACAGCTAGGTAATCTCATTACAACAAGATCAACTGGTAGCATACTGTATTTTCCGCACTATAAGGCGCACTTAAAATCCCTTAATTTTGTCAAAAATCAACAGTGCGCCTTATAATCCGGTGCGCCTTATGTATGAATTCTGGTTGTGCTTACTGTACCCGGCGCTCAAAAATCTGTCAAGAAATGTTTTAGTATGACTTTGGTAAGCTACGAAGCTGCACCGCTTAATGGATTGTCAGAGCATTACGGCTACCGTAGTCAGGAGCCTCGTGGAGTAATCTGGGTCCAAAACTCCGTCAGCTTCAGGTCCCAAAGTCAAACGAACACTGCGGCATCACTGAGAGTTAAACACTGTCTAAATTCTATCATCTTTAATAAAATGATCAGCGTTGCTGCTTTACCAGGTGTAACAATTAAATTTAACATCCAGGCATCCATGAAAACAGAATTTATTAAATTTAACAGAGTTAAGTTGGCAGGAAGTTAGCTCACTAGTTTCTACCTAAACATTATATACCATGTTTTGACTGAGAGATTTCTGAAAAAATTAAAACGTACAGCTCAGCTATCACTTCCAACATAAATGTAGACAGGAAAGTAAACAGCAGTGACGTTTGTAGGGTTACTGAAGTTCGGCTAGCTGGTATATAATGATGTGCTATGTGATTGCTAGCGACACAGCTATGTTAGCATAACATAAACACAATGAAGCTGGAGGATGAACGCTAACTTTTTTCCACTCGATAAAAGTTCCCAATGCTGTAAACAGACCAAACTTCGGTCAGGAGAACTGAGATAATTAATCCACAATACAAGGTTAGTCATTAGTATACTGCAACAACACAGGAATGGAGGAGCTGCGAGAGAATTCAACATTGATTAATCAATGGTACGGAAGTGGAGGAAGCAAGAAGAATGAGTTGAGTAAAATTTGATCTGATTTTTTTTTTTTCGTTTAATGCGCCTTATAATCCGGTGTGCCTTATGGTCCAAAAAATACGGTATTTGGGTAGCTTATGGGTGGATAAACAAAAGTGAAGCAGGTTTCCAAAAAAAGGGTTTTAGCTGTGAATATAACCTGAGGTTAAGTATATTAAAGTGGCATAAGTAAGCCAGTTCACCATGGTTTCAGATAGAGATGTAAAAATTCACTCCCAATTCGTTCTGGGTTTCTGCTAAGTGTATGCTCACTAATAAGACATTTGCCAACCTGCTAAATGTACTCAGTGCTGTCTTCAGTGGTTACTGCTGCTGATGCTGTACACATGACTGAAAGATCACTCAAATACACCCACACTGAGTTTTCCTGTTCTTCTGGCAGGTTGAAGATTGATGCTGCAGCATTATGCTAATGAGCATCTCTGCTGTCCAATCACACGCTTCACTGACCAAGAGACAGGCAGAGGATGTGGATGGGAAATCAAAAGAGAATGGTGAGGTATAAGTAAGAGAGAGGAAAAGAGCAGCATGGCAGAAAAGTGTAGTAAAGTAGACGGATAAAGAGGGCAGTCATGGTGAGAAAAACACTACGGCAGAGGTTTGCAGGCATCCTGCATTTCGAGGAATTTCCATCAACATTATATCAAAAAAATAACTGAAGTGATATATTAAGCAAATCATTTGATTACACAGGCCTTCGGAATCATGTATTATGGTTTGAGTTGCATATTTGACCTGGGAGACCACATCTCTTGTACGTCTCCTTGTGGAGCACACATTAGACATCAATTTCTGGATAATACACTGGATACACTTTCCATAATTCATGACTTTAGAAATTTTGAATCTGATAATAACCTGACCTCACAGGAAGAGTAAAATGCAAGCTTTGGGAACACTTTATTATAGCCACTGTTATTAAATAGGAACTTGACAGGTAATTAAACTTCTCTTAAAAGATAATTACAAAATTACACAATGGAATGAGTTCGGTTTATGCACCAAAACTACAGTGTAGGATTTAACAAACCATGCTTAAAATCGACTCATCCACAACCTTAAAACTGGACAATGGAAAATTTTGCTTAAAGGGTGCATACTGTGTTAAAATGGGGTCCTGCCATGGCACAGATACCACAGTACACCTTCATCCATCTCTGTGTCCAACAGTTTTAGACACACGGCAAAAGAAAGTCTTGCTGTTGTAATTCCATATACAATAAATAATATAATTATTTTAAAATTACCCAAATGTAATTATTGAATAAACAACTGATGGCGTAACTAATCATTCAGAAACATTATTAATTATCATTAATTAATTATTATATATTTTGTTTGTTTATTTTGTGAATTAAAATGTATTAAATTACAGATTACAAATTACTATTTCAAAAATGTTCACGTGTTTTAAAGGTTACCAAAACAATGTGTTTATATGTGAGCCGTACCTTTTTCTCAGCCTCCCGTTTGGCATATTGCAGCAGCATTGGCTCTCCGTGTTTCTGATAGTATGCTCTCTGACAGCGGTCTGACAGGGCCGGCTCATTAGGAAGAAAGTTGCTGGCCCACACCTATATGAAAGCAGAACGCTGATTATGATGATGATGATGATGATGGTGGTGGTGATGACAGATGGAAAAACATAGAATCTAGAATAACTTAATATATATGTTTGTGTATGTGTGTGTGTGTGTGTGTGTGTGTGTGTGCATGCATGCGGTTACACTACAGTGTGTTTAGATAATCAAAGGGTTATTAAGTGAATCTACCCACTTTTTCCCCACTGCCCTGATTCCAAATGACCACATTACATTTGCTATTTAATAGGGTGATTTATCAATATCACTCAATCAATAAATGTTTTACAGATGCAGAATTCAAGCTTTCAAAACACTTTCTTTTCTTTCAGGCTTCTCATATTGATAAATGGGTTTTCCCCTGCAGCCACAGGCTTTCATTTATTTCAATACAAAGTAAAAATCAGTTCCCATACACTAAAACTTAATTAAGACAGGTACTTTATCAATGTGAAAAGCACTGACTGGCCCTGAGAATGTATTTTCTCGATGTGCTCCCCAGTCAGAACCTTTTGTGAACCCGGTTTGGTTCACAAAAATAGATTTGGACTATTGTGACACCCTTCTCTCTGCCTCCAATAAAGTTCTTGTCTATTCCTAATGAAATCTGGCCGACACCTGGGTCTTCATCTGAGGCACTCAGTGGGTCTAGAAAGTTTCTGTTGGAAAAGAATTACTTGCAAGTCATAAGATCCTATTGCACATGGGCTCAAAATTATCTACTGAAGTTGAAACAGTTGTTACACATTAGAAATCTGCTGTTCTGCTACTGTCTAAGCTCATCACACGCAACTAATCAAATTGACCAAGGCTGTGTTTCAAATATGGTGCCAAATGCTTATAATTATAATCTATTGACATTTGTTGGGCTTTTTGCTTAATTTGTCGACAACTACCAATCAAGAATTGGAGCTCTAAGGTTTAAGACGTATGTGAATAAACTCTCTAGTGAGTAAGGAAGTAAATAAGAAAGTGAATTATAAGGAAACACATAGTGACAATACTCCAGGAAAATAATTTAAAGTTAGCAAAAATGACAAATCTCTGTCATTGCGACACCTGCATTTTTTTTTTTTTTTTGTCTACTCTACTGTGCTTGGGATCACTGCCCTGTTACATTACCCAGTTTTGGGCAAGCCTTAGCTCTCAGACAGCCTCACATTTGACTCTTGAATATTTTGGAATACAGAAGAGTTTGTGTTCAACTCAATGACTGAAAAATCTAAAGTTTGGTGGTTTGTACAAATGCAACTTTGCAAATCTAAGATGTGCTGTCATGTTATTTTAAGAACAAGCATGGCTTGTTTGTCTTCCAAACAAGCCATGTTTGTTTGGTACTTTTCTATTTGTGCCCTTGGGAATTTTAATATTTAACATGCTAACTGAAGCCTGTAGATGAGTTGGAAATGTAGCTTTTAATTTTTCACTGGGCACTGCACAGTCTGACATCTGACATCCATTCCTGGGAAAATTGAGGCACTGTTTTAATGTTCCAGACCAGCCAAACCCAATACTGGTTCTCCCAGAGGTGTCTTCCTATTCAAAGGGAGTTTTCCTTTCCAATGTTTCCAAGTGCTTGCTCATAGAGGATCATTTGATTGTTGGGGTTTCTTTCTATTTTTGTGGGGTGTTTACCTTGCAATACAAAGCACAATGAGCTGACTGTTGTTGTGATTTGGTGCTACATAAATAATACTGAATATAATAATTTAATTTTATAGACATGATCACACTTGCTGATGATCAATTAATCAAGAGTATTTGATTATCTGTACTTGGAGGCTGATAACCCTGTTAATTCCTATGGAAGCAGTAAGGGTGTACTTGCAGTAAGGTTTCATAGTCCTGTGAAACCTTTTTTTTTTTGCTTTGTACACACAAAATTAAATTCTTGTGATAATTGCACCTGGCAAGAAAAATAAAATAAAACAACTGTCTTGATCGTTAACAAAGACAAACAAATTGTTCAAACTTTGCTCTCATCAACCACCAACTGGCATTCCCTACCAGGCATTGTTTACTCTAAATGAAACAATGGTATTATCTCTGATTGAGAAAGTGAGCATCCCTGGAGAAAATGATGCTGCAACATATTCATGCAGATTTATGAAACAAAAGTTGTTTTTTTTTGGTTTCACACTATAGTTCAGCTGCATTCTGGGAAGCTTTATATGGATAATAGTGAGCATCAGACCAGACATTTGCATTAACCATGCAAAATATAGGATTTTAATGGCTGTAAAAGCAGTGCCAAATAACTCAACTTGACAGACAACTATTACTGAGGTTTTGAATGAGGCACTGTATTTAATTTGGGGTTTCTTAAGAACATCACTGCCTCCCTACATATACTTGTGCTCATTAGTGTGGATGCAGAGTAGACAATGCATTGTATATTCATCCTCTAAAGACTGAAAACTTCACCAGAATATTGATTAGGTATGTGGCTGCTTTGTGTGCATACGTCTGTTCTTTTAAGGTATTTCTTTCTACTACGGTGAACTTGCTTTCTAGTGGGATGTCTTTTTTAATATTTGTCAATTTTATTGGAATCTTTTAGGTCTTCCATAGTGTTCTGAAATTGAAAATAGCATATTTGTGTCAGGCATCAGGAGTAGATTTTCCAGTTAAATCATTCCACTATATGATGAACAGAGTAATAACTGGAGGCATCCTCTGATGCTTTAAACACCACCGCTTTACACTGTGTTGGAGATTGCTTTCTGATTTCAGACTTTTTTCTTTTTTTACCCATAATGTAGCGCAGGGATAACACAGTGACAGATTTGAACCTTTCAACCTTTCCTGCTTTTAATACAGAAATTTTAGGTGGAAATGCAAAATGGTTCCTACTGAGTGCAGGCTGGAGCTTTCATGTTCTCATGGTGCCTACGTGGCTTCTCTCTGAATATTCCAGCTTCCTCCCACAGTTCAAAGACATGCATGTTAGGTTAACTGGTGATTTAAATTAACTGTAGGGATGAATGTGAGCACAAATGCTTGTCTGTCTCTCTGTGTTAGACCTGCAACAGTCTGGATAGGATCCTGGGATAGGCTCCATAGCCCTCACAACTCTGAATTGGGTATGTGGAAGGAAATAGATGGATGATAATCAAGATTTTCTTCTTCCCTTTCAGTCAGTTCTGCTGACCTTGCCCAATAGTTGTCATATTAACATGGGTTTGGATTTATGAATAATACTTAGCATGTAATAAAACAAATGCAATAAAGTAATACTTTTAAGCAGCTGGAAGTTATTAATGTTTCCTGGCATGTTGCCTCAAGCTGCGATAAGACCCTTTCCACAATCACTGCTGTAGAAACTAGATTTATGTTCATATTAATGGCTTTTGGCTAAAGGCTGCACCATGCTTTTTCAAGCATGACCCTGGGAAGGCAGAAAGAAACAGACTTTGTTGTGTTTTTATTAAACGTGCACATGCTGTTTATCTTCATACTTCCCGGTACGTGTAGATACATACATGCCTGCCAACATCTGCAGTTTTGGGTCTATTTGTACACCTGTGTTTTGTGTACATTAATTAATGGCCAACAGGAGACTGCTAATTCTCAAAGAGAGAAAATTAAAGAGAACACAGACAAGAAAAACAAAGAATGTAATTACTCTGGCAAGATAAAACTTCTGAAAAAAAAGGTATTATCTTTTACTGCAAATAACAACATCATCATGGCTTTTACTTCAGCTTCCAAGTATAACATTTGAAATGAAATATATACTCTGGAAATAAATATTAACTCAATGAATATCTGGTTCTCACGGTCAATTCGTAGCACTTTGCAAAATTAATTTTCTATATTCTTTGGACTGCTTACATAAAAAAAATAATATTACTATTCCAGAGGCATATGTTTTCCTTCCTCCACTTACATAAAAATACATAAAGCTCTTTTCCTTTGAGACCAAAGTTATCAGAAGCAATGCTGCCTCCAGAACATGATTAACATTTTCTGTTGATTATTCTTTAAAGTCTTAGATCTACCCTTCGTATGTGTTGGCCTGGAGGGGTTGCCTGGCTGTACACATAGACGAACACACGTTTAAACCACTCTTTTCTTGGACTTTGATGTCTAAAGCAAGGGAAATCTAGTCTGCAGGAAAATCCTAAATAAATAAATAATAAACATTTTCAAAAAGCCCCACCAAAGACTGGATCCAGGTTTGATTCTTGATCTTTATAACAGACATGAAAAACCAAATACATATGTGTCCTTTTTATCTATTTACAGTAATGGAAGTGTATTATAGAAATTTGGTGTATAGAAAGTATACGTATCTTCAACAAACTTGGATTATTTCTATTACAACCCTGTTATTTTGAGGTTGCGTACTGCCATCTGTTGGTCATTTCTATATTTCAGGAAATAGCAGCTGATTCAGATTCTATTATGGTTTTGCTTCTGTGTAGTGATGAGCATAATATTGATTTTATTTATTATTTTTCATTGATTGCCAAAAGGGAAGAAACTAATCAACTAAGCCAATAGAAATCCTTTTAATAAAGCTTAAGAGTTAAGAGGGTGACATCAGCTTTGTTTTCACCACATTATTTTAACTATGCTTTTAAAAAAAACATAAGAAAATCAGCGCAGCGGTGTTTATCAGAGCTAAAACATCTCTATGATTTTGTCTCTGTTGTTTGCTCAACATCACACAGTGTGAGGTGACAGTTTGACAGGAAATGCCTCCCTATTTCAAGTTTTAGTTCTGCCTTAATAAAAGGCAGGAAAATATGAGCACAAGAAAATAGCAAAGCTGTAAGGTGTGATTTGTCTTTAGAAAAAGTAATAAAGGAAGAAATGACAGACACAAATACAGAATTGTTGATAATTTCTGGATGAAAAGTCAATTAACAGCTTCTGTGCTGAGGCTTGTCTGGCTCAAAAACTTTTATATAAAAGCTTTGCTGTTGGGTTTTTTGTTTTGTTTTTTTAAATCACTTCTCATCTTCATTGTCATAAACTGGTCGCTCAGATGTGCAAATTGGACCAACGAGACAGATTTGTATTGCAAATGTGTGATAAGAGAATTTAAGGTTTTGATGCTGCAACATGAAAGTAGCTGGAATGAGTGTATGTATATATTCTTGCACTTATTCTCACTGTGAGGACATTTCATTTATCAATGAAGATGAAAAGTTTGTGGGAAATTAGATCCAAGCATTGTTTTAATTGCCCTTTCTCACATGTCGCACACAAGAGGAGATTACTACTGAAATGTGAGGTCGCTGCCAACGCAGAGCATGCAGAAGGAAGGACAGACTATTCTCACATGGCCACAATCAGACATCACACAGACTTTCTGCTAGGAAGCTGGCAGGTTAAAGACAGTTTAATGGTCGATTCAACTCATTATGACATTTGCATTCTAACAAGCATCACCATGACTGCAGTGCATATGCCAAATCAGGTAATGTGTGCATCGCTTACCTGGCAGTGAGGATGTGGATTTGAACAACCCATCATAGCACCCTTATTCTCGAAGATCTAAAAACAACAGCAGCAACAACAACAACAACAAAGCAGCAGAAGTTAACACAGGATTTAGATAGCTGTTCTTATCTAAACAGCATGCATTTTCTGGGCTGGATTGGTTGACACCAAGTATGAGTATCTGAGTATTAGGTGTTATATGAATTTCCATATCTAAGGAATTATGACAAAATGCTGAACTGAAACAAAAGGTGTATTTTTTAGTTGGGTCCAAATAAGTGTACATCCTACAAATGAACAAAAAAAAGCTTCCAAAAATATTATTTAATATTTGGCATGTGGCACATTTGAAGTTAGACATCTTGCCCATGTCCTGCTTTATTTGAAACAGCTGTTTGAATTTGTGAATTTGACCGGAGGCGTCATTAAAGTTTTATGTGATCCAATAAAATACATATTAACGTGAAAAACTAGAGACGGCAGAAAATTGAAGGATCTGTGACAGGGTAAAAAGGTTAGCAGTTACAATTTTAGATGTATCCAGCCCTGGGAAAAATAAAATCAATAATGTGACTGAGTGTGTTTGTGTGTGCGTGCGTGTCAGAGAAAGTGAGAATATTGCATACCTGAACCCATGGGTAAATAGTGCCTAGTTCCTCAACAAGCTCCGCCCACTTGTCTATCACCTTTACAACCTCTTCTTTTTTCATGAGAGGGAGCGTGACGTCTGACCAGGGATGGAAACACATGACCTTACTGAGGAAGGCATTTAAAAATGAAAAAAAAGAGAAAAAGAGGAAGGAAAGGTGTTTATTGGTGTTAAAAGACTGAAACAGAATCTAACACTTGCTGAATTAATTAACCAGGATCAGCTTCTCAAAATTAATTAACATTAATAACTTAACACTGCACTACCAAAAAGAAAAAAAAACCAAAAACAAGAAAAGCTATTATGATGCCTATAATAATAGCAAATTTGAGTCTTCAGAAATTTTAGCCTGCACACCAGAGGGTAATGTCATAGTGGCTTAATCCATCTTCTATCCAGGCAACAGTCTACGCACTTACAGTAGCATTAAATGCAGATAAGACGGTGGAAATGTCACTAGTTTTTTTATAGGGATTTGGGGTGATGTGTTCCTTTTGTTGTTAGAGGTTCATTTAAGACACATTACATTGTTGCTGTTGCTCTTTTTGTGAATAATAAGAATTGAATGATACTGTTGTCTTTGTTTTAATATAAAACAGATCCTTGCTCTGTTTTTGAATTCCCTGGTTAATTAAAGCAAAGTGATAATCTGGGGGAAGGTAAAAGTCATTGCTATGCACTTCCCATAAACTGCCTGTCAAATACAGCTACACAGCCTTTACTTTTGATTTTCTGTTGACTCTCACATTGGCAGTGCTCTGGGGTTCAGTTGAAAAATTACTGCACATAAAAGCAAAGCTGACATTTTGCTCCTTTTAGATTTAGATGAATGTCACAAACAGACATGAATTACAACTACTGGTTGAGTTCAATCTTGTTTTTAAGAGGTAATATTATAAAAAGTGAAGTCAAATAGTCAGTGGAAACAAAATCAGGGGGAAACAGAATGGAATTGGTCTATGAAAAACAGAGCCAAATAACTGAACACAGAGTAATAACCCTAAAACATGTCTGCAGGAAAAAAGAGAATGGAAACAAATGCTGATGGATATGTGAGAAAGTGAAGGTGCCATTACTGAATTGTGTATTCTTCATGTTCACTATATAAGTTAAACTACCTCACCTGGCAATAAAGTCTAAAGTCTAGATTTAAACTACGGTTAAAAAAAATATAATAATAAAAATAAATTAATTAATTAAAAACTTTTTTTTTTTGTCTACTCTACTGTGCTTGGGATCACTGCCCTGTTACATTACCCAGTTTTGGGCAAGCCTTAGCTCTCAGACAGCCTCACATTTGACTCTTGAATATTTTGGAATACAGAAGAGTTTGTGTTCAACTGAATGACTGAAAGATCTAAAGTTTGGTGGTTTGTACAAATGCAACTTTGCAAATCTAAGATGTGTGTGTATATATATATATATATATATATATATATATATATATATATATATATATATATATATACACACACACATACACACACACACACACACACACACACACACACACACACACACACACACACCTAACTTTGCCCAGTGTTAGGTGTGTGTGTGTCCGCACATGTAGTACTGGTAACTCAAATCCCTACGTCTTCACAACTTCAAGAAGACATGTCTCCATGTGTTTGCTTTCAGGCTTATCTATAGTAGCAAGGAAAATCAACTTGACTGTCAGAGTGAGAATAATGAAATTTCTATCAACAGGCAGGCTCTTCTTGGGCCCAAGCAGCTAGTGTGTGATCAATAATTGAACACGACTTTGGTGTTTACGCTCTGAGCAAAACTGAATGTTGGTTTATACATTGTTCATGAGAAGGCTAATAGAGCAGATGGGAGCTGGGTGTTTCCAACATGAGTCATATTTACACAGATATATGAGGGCAGCTAACCATAAAACTGAATGATTCAAGTTTGAGGTCAAAACATCTTTAAAGTGTATAGTTAAGTTTAAGAAAATAGTAGTTGGGGTTAAGACTAGTTTAATTTTCCATTAATGTGGTATGGCATGTGGTTGCTTTCAGATCGCCATACAAAACCATCCATCCATCCTCTTCCGCTTATCCTTTTCAGGGTCGCGGGTGGGGGGTTGTTTAGGCATTTTAACCAACTTTTGTAAACAAACAGCACAAATTAAACATCTGACACAATGAAGCTGATAGAAAGCAAAAAGTCAGAGGATCACTGAAGATATCAGCACTTGCTATGAGAAGAGCAGAAATTTTATTTATATTTCCAACAGCAGTTTTTACTGTGCACCAGTTTGACCAGCTCATCAAACCATGTAGCGCAGCTAACACAACATCAAGCAACTGTGAGCTTTCCCTTTTAAAACAGTTTACTTTGGGCTCTGTTGTAAAATGTCAAAAATACTTTTTTAATGCATGAGGTCCTGTGAAAAATTAAATACATCCGTATTGCTTCTATAGGAATTAAGGGGGTGAGTAACAGCCAGGTGCTGCTAATAAAACACGCTTGATTAATTGATCTTCAGCAAATGTAATCACCTCTGTAAAAGCAGATGTTTGGGCAGATTGCTGGCCTGAAGCATTCAGGTGTTTGTTAACACAATGCAATAATGTTCCCAGCAGTGGATGTTCCAGCAAGTTCACCCTAAGGTCAGACCGTGCAATGTTGAGACAAATTGCAAAAAAAACCCCAAGGGGTACTTATCAGACATGTTAAATGTTCATTACAGCAGAATTACAAAAAGACTGAACAAGTCTGGCTTGTTAGAAAGGGTTGCTATGAGAAAGCCTCTTCTCTTTAAAAAAATATAGCAGTATAGCAGGAATATATAGAAGTGTAAAAACCAACAATCAACACAACAACTGTCAAGCATGGTTTGCTTTCCAGCCACAGGACCCGGGTACATGGCAATCACTGAGCTAACCTTGAACTCCTCTGTATATCAGAGCAATCTAGAGTCCAATCTGAGGGCATGTGTCAGACATCTAAAGCTTGGGCGAAAAGGGGTCACATAACAGGACATTAGCAAATGAAAGACAAGACTCAAGGTGGTTGTAATGGTCCAGTCAAAGTAAAAACCCAAATGAAATGCTGTAGCATGACTTTAACAGAGCTGTGCTTAAACAAAATTGAGGGGTTTTTTGTTTTTGTTTTATTACTGTATACACAAGCTAGCTTTAAAGTAAATGAGTAATTAGATGGAAATTGTTGATTTCCAGAGACATTTTTTTTCAAGAAATATAATCTTAAGTTACCTTAAATCTGACACAACAACATAACCAGAACACCTAATTATCTCTTGAATCTTCCTTTTGCTTGAAGTTAAATTTAAGACAAAAAGACACCTGTACTGACAGCAAATTACACCATTAAATAACTATAATTATTGTAAGGTGTCAACTGACATTGCTTTTACTAAAAGTTTTAGCAAATTTCAAAGTCCTTCTTAGAAATATTCCTGGGCAGCTATACTTAGTTTTCCTAGAAAGGAAAACAAGACACTGTCAGATCTGTAAAATAAAGTGAGACCAATTTTTTGTCACCACAGTGCTGAGAGGGGTACTATGATAAAGTGTTAAAAACGTTCTTATTTCTTTTGTTGCACTACAGCTTTCTATTGCCTTCCGTGACCCAGATCCCCTAAATTACATTTCCAATTCTGCGCTCCCCTCTAATTGGCACTGAACTTTGCTGCAGGGTACAAAGATCTACTTTATTTTTCACGTTTATTATTCTGTTAATATGGCCACAAAAGCATATACTGATCACAGATACACTAAAAGGAAAGCAGCAGCATGCTGGATGTGTGAACAAATATGAATACAACCTCACACTGCGAGCAAAATCAAACACTCTCACCTAAAGTGAGACAGAGGAAGAAAAGTACCCTAAAATGTACTATATTTTTTAAGTCAGTCACTGCTGTTTCTGTGCTTCATCACATTGAGAGTGTGGCAAGCAACACCTGACAGCTTCTACATCTGCCAGCACATGGGATTTAGAAAAGAAAAAAAAAGAAGAGTCTTCAGTTTTCAACCAGCACAATATTTTTTGATTAAATCTATTATTCAGTAGTTATGCAACTCTGCTGTCAGACAGAATCAAGCAAGAATTCCCAGAGCACAGGATTGTTTGGGAATGTTACCTTCAGACTGAATATTATTTATGCAAAAATATCAAAAAACTCCAAAGCACTCTCTATTCATATAAAATTGAAATCCCTTTATTCTTGTGGCACGGTTAGATTTAACCTTCGAAGGCAAATAAAGTTTATAACAAAGTAGTAAAATGTATTTTTAAGAAAAATGTTACTTTGTTCTTATAGACTTAATTTGCCTTTGAAGATGTATTTATATTATCTGTGTGGTCTTTTTTGTCTGATTTGAATTGACTTTGGTGAATTTTTGGTGATTTTGTTGATTTCTGGGCTCTTACATCTGTCCACTCTTATTGGTTGAGTTTTACTTGTGGAATTTTCCACTTTCACCTTGAAGTTTGCTACTAGTAAAACACCACTTAAAAAATTTCAACCACTCATTTTGTCTCTTATAAAGGCCTATATGCCACAACCTGTTGGAGTTTTAGGTTCGTTTTTTAATATTTTACCCTGAAAGCGCTCCTTAAACCAATTTGACAATTATATATCTTTGATTCATAGCATAGCAAGAATCGTGTGTGGCCAAGTACCCAGAGAGGGAAAAATGTAATCTGTGAATTTTTGAAATAGAAAATGCTGTGTATTGTATTATAGAAGTGTGCACTAACAAAGGATTTAGGTCTTTTTTTAAGCTTCTCTGGAGATGTATAAATCCAGCAGCCAGTGTTTATTGAGCTGACTCCTGTTGTAAAACATTCTTAAGTTGAACTTTGTAGAATACAAGACACACCCAGGAATAGGCATTTTGAGCTACCGAAGGACATGTTATTTATCAGTGTGGATGGATTTAGGAAAATATCACTCATGCACCAAGGAGCTACAAAATAGAATAAAACATCTCCATCTGCTGGTTGCACAAAATAACATCACTTTCTAATGTATGTACGGTGGCTTGGTGATTTTGTTTTGCTCAAGTTCAAGATGTCCTGAAAACAGGAAGCATGCAGTGCGTTGATGAACAAAATTAGCGTCATCTAATAGCTGATTATGATGAAGATGATGACAACAACGAATTAAGAGTTGCCTCAGCATGACTGCTCTGATTGCAGTCATCAGCTTAGATTTAATTAGTCATACATTTGAATGCATCATAATTTTGAAAAGGAACACTGATTAAGATGCATCGTGTCCTAGATTAAATTATAACTTACCAACTGCATATTAATTTATACTATGTATTATACATTTCATTATGAGCACTGCATTTCATACACATATAGATTGAGATATTAAGATTTGTTCTTACCAGACACCTCTTGCAGCTTTAGACTGAAATAATGGATCTTGGTCTGAACCTGAAGAACAAAACAACAATATATACTTTATCATATTTAAGTATTATAACCAAATAGCTAAAGAGCTACACGAAAGTCGAGTTTGCAAGAAAGAAAGAATTGCAGTTACTTGCTTAAATATTTTATTAAAAAGGTACTGCAGTTACTTCTCCTTTTCCTTACAGTATTTAGACTGCACTAGAACTCACCAGGGTCTGGAGCGTCAGGCTGAAGAGCGGGGAAGTCATTCTCAAACACAAAGGTACTGTCATAATCTGGATTCCCCTGGAGAAAAGCAGACAGTTGGAGAGATATTAGAAAACAGCAGACAGAAAACATTTTGCTTTCAAAACCCAAGCAGAATGAGGAGTGAAGAAACCTCTTATTTGGAACTGCTGGCAATGTTACAGTGCAATTTAGCATTATGTATGATTGTTAATGTCCACAACATCAATAATAAATGGAGAGAAGAATAGATGAACTATCCACGACATTATCAATATGTTTTCCAATGGATGCCTTGTTTGTGGATTTACTACTTGTTGTGATCAGAACCAAAGAATGCTGTTCAATGCCTCTTCTCACCTTTCCATTTGCCCTTTTGTTCCCAGGACAGAGTGGGTTATTTGGGTCATATCTTGGTATGTGCTCCTCAGGTGGTCTTTCAACTTGACCTGCCCAAGGTCTCTTCATGCGGTGGGCGGACACAAGAACCCAGCTGTCCCTAAGAGGGTTGTAACGCAAGTGCTGGTGCTCTAAAGTTACACAAGACAAGTGATAAAATGTAACAAGACAATGTAATAACACACATACATTATTGAAACCACAAACTTCAAACATAAGGCCCGGGGGCAAAAATTGGCCTGGCAAAGACTCCAATCTGGCCCCACTGGACAGTGGGGCTGATCAATTAATCGAATTTTAATCACGATTACGATCTGGGCTTTCAACGATCATTAAAAATGACTGAGCCAATTATTAGCCCCTTCCTCGTGCTTTACTCTCGCGCTGCTCCGTGTGGCAAATCGAGCGCACCTCTCTGCATTTCGAACACGTGTCACAACAATTAAGAGCAGCGGTCTCTATGGGCTCAAAATGTGGTCATAAATATTTTGTACTTGTAAATCGGTTTTGTACTTGTAAAAAAAATTTGTGCGTGCGTAAAAAAGATTTGTGCGTGCGTAAAAAAGATTTGTGCGTGCGTAAAAAAGATTTGTATGTGTAAAAAAGATTTGTGTGTGGACTTAGCCCAAAAAAAACCCTGCAAGTTACAAGTACGAATTTTGACCCTATTTTTCTTCCTTTCATCTGATTGGTCAATGTCATGTCAATCACAAATTAAACAATCCAATCAGAGAACAGATGGGTTTGGCTGTCGGAGGGGCACTTTTTTGAACTGCAGGTCCTTGAAGGGTAATCTCTATATAAATATCCGATAGCAGTTAGGTCCCCTTACTTTCAGCAGCTGTTGAAAGGATAAAGTTGTGGTATGTCAGTGGTTAGAAATACATTATTACTTTAGGATTAGTTTAACACAACGTCAGGGCTGACCCGGGACCATTGCTGTGAGTCACAGTGCGCAGCATAAAAGTCCTTTCACATCGGACGCAGGATGTGCTGCTAATGCTAATTGCTAACTAAAAGCAAAGGATCCAGAATTTGTTGCTGGCTGCTGAGCTCTGTGGGTTTTTGCAGCAGCTCCACCTGTACTAGATGCACCTGCTCCTTGTCGTTTTTACCTCTGACTTTATGTGAACTACAAGAGTTTGTGGGGTTTTTTTGCTGGTTCTTCAAATGTTAAAAAAAAAAAAACATGTATGCTAATTCATAACGAAGAAAGCTTTGTAATGAAGACTGTCATTTCCAAAACACTGCCCCCCTCCTCCCCCTGCGTCCGCAGCGCTGTTGAAAAGGCTGTGGAAGTCCCTGTATTAAACACGTAGTCCTGTGACACAAAACTCACCAAACTCGGACGACCACAGACTGTTTTCCTTCGTGGTGATGAAGGAAAACGCTGGGTTGGCATGTAAAAGGGCATTTATTCCCTTCAAAGACCTGCAGTTCAAAAAAAGCGCCCCTCCGACAGCCAAACCCATCTGTTCTCTGATTGGATTGTTACATTTGTGATTGACCACCAATTCACCAATCAGATGAAAGGAAGAAAAATAGGGTCAAAATTCGTACTTGTAACTTGCAGGGTTTTTTTTGGCTAAGTCCACACACAAATCTTTTTTACACACGCACAAATTCTTTTTACACATACAAATCCTGATTTACAAGTACAAAACTGATTTACAAGTACAAAATATTTATGACCACACTTTGAGCCCATAGGTCTCCAACCTTTTTTGCGCCACGGACCAGTTTATGCCCGACACGATTTTCATGGACCGGCCTTTAAGGTGTCGCGGATAAATACAACAGAATAAAACTAGTACCTGTACCGAAAATTTTTTTTATTCATAACACACATGAAAAGACCAAGGAAAACCGAGTAAACGATAAAAACGATAACAAAATAACGCTGAAAACCGATAAAAACCCTGAAAACCATACATTTCACACCCGAGCCTCAACTCTCGCGGCCCGGTACCAAACGACTCATGGACCGGTACCGGTCCGAGGCCCGGGGGTTGGGGACCGCTGATTAAGAGGACCCGAGGGAAGCTCGGAAAGCTAAGCAGAAGTTATTTGGAGAGGGGAGTGACTGCCGCTGGTTGAAAAGAGAGGTAAAAAAAACACTTCAGTGGTGTGGAAACATTATGGGTTCGCGGAGTCAGACGTGGATCAAGTAGACATAGTGTGTAAACTTTGCTACAGTGTTGTAGCGGCACCACAAAGCAACACTGCAAAGTTCACTAAACATAGATGTTTACATTTTTCATTTATTTTTTATATTGCAAACATTTGCACTGTTATCAGTATTTGCACACTATTTTATATTATTTTTTGACAATCTTTAAAGTCATTATTCAATACATTGTTGTTGTTAAATAAATATCGTCAAATAATCGTGATCTCAATTTCAGTGAAAATAATCGTGATTATCATTTTTGCCATAATCGAGCAGACCTACTGGACAGCTTTGGAAAGTGTGAAGGAAGGCATAAATCTTGGACTTTTAACTTTATTTTCATACGTTTCACAGCTTTAATAACAAAAAACCTCCCCTATGGGCCATGCTACACCAAAGGAATTAGGTAACAGATAGAAAATTAAATTAAACAACAGGAAGTTCCTTTTTGTTCAATAGAAATGTCTGGGTATTTTTTACAGTGGGTACACAAAAAAGGACATTTTCCGTAAAAAAACAAAACAAAACAAAAATCTTTGTGTTTTATACTTTTTCTGTAATTTTACACATTTATTTCTTACAATTTCTTTAAATCACTACAGAAAAGGTTATTTACCATGTAGAAAAACGGTGATTTCCTTTGCCAGGAGAATAACCTCCTCCTAAACGTCAGCAAGACTAAGGAGCTGATCGTGGACTTCACTACAAAGCAGGCGAGGAATTACAAGCCCCTCGTCATCAGTGTGCCACTGATGACGAGGGGCTTGTAATTCCTCGCCTGCTTTGCCAGTAGAGAGAGTAGACAGTTTCCGATACCTGGGTGTCCACATCACTCAGGACCTGTCATGGTCCTGTCACATCAACACCCTGGTTAAGAAAGCCCGTCAGCGTCTCTTCTTCCTCAGAAAACTTAGAGACTTCCATCTGCCACTGAAGGTGCTCAAGAACTTTTACTCCTGCACCATCGAGAGCATCCTGACGGGAAACATCTGCACCTGGTTTGGGAACAGCACCAAGCAGGACAGACGAGATCTGCAAAGAGTGGTGCGCTCAGCCGAACGCATCATTCAACCAGAGCTCCCTGACCTGCTGTCCATCTACACCAAGCGGTGCAAGTCCAAAGCTAGGAAGATTATGATGGACCTCTCCCATCCCAACAATGGACTCTTCTCACTGTTGAGGTCTGGGAAGCGCTTCCGCTCCCTTAAGGCCAAAACAGAGAGAATGAGGAGGAGCTTCTTCCCCCAGGCTATTCGGGCCCTGAACCAGGTGTAGGACTGGACTCTCACACACACATCACATCACTATAAGACTGGACTCTCACACACATCACATCACCACATGCACTCTGGTTTTTCTTCATGCACACTTCCTATAATTTATAATCTCTTTCTGCTACTTGCACATTTTTTACTGTAAATTTCTAAGTTAAATCTGTAAATTTTGTAATAACCTGTAAATTGTAAATACTGTAAAACCACTGTCATTTAATGGTCGGGCATTGCATTGCACAGCTACAAGCATTTCACCTCATGTCATACTGTGTATAGTTGTGTGTGTGACAAATAAAGTTTGAATTTGAAACTGCACTTTTTTCTTATATTAAAATATCTCAAGGTTTAATTTGTGTATCAAACTTTTTTACAGTGACAGATCAAAGTTGGGTGCATCTTACCCACGATGTAAAATGAGTTTGACATTCCCGATTTAAACATTTACTATTACTTATAAGAAACACCTCAAAAAGCATTCAGGAGCAGGTTTTGTAGCTACAACATGAACTACAGGAACTACAGGAACTACAGTCACTACAGTCACAAGACTGTACCACGCCAGTCCGCCTCCCTATATGCATGTAGCCAAACCTGTCTGTGTGTGTCTGTGCAGAGTCAGCATGTCTGTCAGGCCGACAGGGGAAAAAGTGCAGGGTACAACATAACTAAAGACTTTGTGTAAACTCCTATAACCTACCAGTGAATTCGAGTAGTAAACAAGCCCCGAAGCATGACTGAATGCATTTTAGCTTTAACTGTTTCCAGTGCAGTACCTTTTTGGTAAACAATAATGAAGAACTCGGGAAATTACAGAAGTCATTTTGACGCTTAAACATTAAGGCAAACTGACAAATTTAAGAAGTCCTACTCATTATCCAGTGCCTGTCATTGGATATAGTGAGTGATTGAAATTAGCTTTTTAACGTTTGTAAATTCACAAAAAAAATGCGTACCTTTTGGGTCAAAACTGACGTCTTGCTTCCCGCTCATGTCGGTAACTCACTGTTTCACAGCTGTCTCCTCCCCGGTGTTCTGTTTTTGAACCATGAGCTTTCTCTGGACTTTAGCGTATGACGCTAAATCAACACGGTCCACAACAAACCTTGGCCTACTTCCTGTTTTGTTGACAAGCGAAAGGTTGCTATTGTGCACAAGCCGGTATGCAATGGCACACTTCTAAAAATCTAAACAAATAAGTAAGTAAATAAGACTGAAAACGTCAAACTAAGGATAATTGGTCATTAGACTGTTACCACCCAATACAGCAGCCTGAAATGTTTAGCTTTGGTCAACTGTTTTTTTTAAATATGATATTTTAATGCAAACTAGAAAAAGACGGTTTTGCATTGTGCTGGCAACCCTGGAGTCGCGCGCTGCCTACGCTGCTGACTCGGCCCATGATTGGCTAAGCGTAAAGTTCCCCCCCTCACCTGACCAGGAAGAGGCTGTGAGCGGAGCACCACGCCAGTCCGCCTCCCTATATGCATGTAGCCAAACCTGTCTGTGTGTGTCTGAGCGTTTTGTTTCAGCCATGTCCCTGCTCAAAATCATTTTAAGACTTCTGGTGTTCGCCGGAGTCACCGTCCTGACCGTGCTGTTGTTGCGGTATTGGTTGGCCAGCAAGCAGTATGTGTTCAACAAAGAAGACGTCGCCAAATTGGCCAAACAGTATGCAGGTGAGTTTGGGTTTGCATGTGAAAAAAGTTGCCACTTCATTTCGTTTATATTTAAAGCGAAGCTAATTTTGGTTGCCTGAACTGCCATATCTGCATGCCCTGTGCATTTTAAATGTGTCTGTTCTCAGGACAGGACCATGAGCAGGCTTTCTCCAAAGTGGTGGTGGAGCTGAGAAAAAGGTAAATATACCGTTACGTGCAGGCTTGCATGTATCAGGCAGCTTGTGGTTGCTTCTGTACAATTTCCATCACTATTAGGTTGTTTAAGCTACTTACTAGCTGCAACATGATGCAACTTATCTATTCAGCATGTGCTCATTTCACTTCATTCTTTCTTGGTATAGTATGGATGTCTTATTCACTTTCATTTTTTAATACTGTATGAAAAATTGGTGTAGTCTAAAATAAAGCCAAAGTGAAAGTTGTCCATAGTGATTTCTTTGACCTTGAGGTACTTTCCTCCGATTTTCCTACTAAAACTCAAAACTGGTAAATTTGCACTGAAAACTCTCACTTGGTATTCAGATTATTAATCAGTTTTTTAACGTTAAATAAATGGCTAACAAAGTATATTTGAACTAGGTATCCTGGACACATCCTCCCTGATGAGGACTTGCAGTGGGTGTTTGTGAATGCTGGAGGCTGGATGGGCTCCATGTGTGTCCTCCATGCCTCTCTCACAGAGTACTTGATACTGTTTGGCACTGCGGTGGACACTGGAGGACACTCAGGTGAGGAAGGAGAGCAGTTAAAGAGAGATACATAGATGGATCAGCTCCAAAAAAAGTTTTTTTGTGTAAGTTGACGTAAACATCTGCAGACATAATGGTTTTGGGGAACAAGTTACTCTAGAGCAGGATACTCTGATCTCAAAGTTGAAATCTGCTGGAGTTATTTACAGTATGGTGTCAGATATGAAGGAATGAATTGCCCCTGTTATGCTCTAAAGTGAAGTCAGTCTGAAGCACCCCCATTCCAGTCCAAGTCCTTACAATGTTGCACAGTGGGCTACAACTTGATCCTTGCAATCTAGGAGATGCTGATATATAGTCCCATTCTTGGTCCCAACAATAATATTTGATTTGTGACATGATTTACAGAAGACTATTGGAATTGTATGTTTAGAAAACTATAAATACTCTGAATTGTATCATTTTGACTCTTTGCATCTTGCTGTTTCTCTCAGGTCGTTATTGGGCTGAGATTTCTGATACCATCATTTCTGGAACCTTCAGACAGTGGAAAGAGGGGACAACCAAGAGTGAAATATACTATCCTGGTAATGCATTAACTCATTACAATATTCAATTTTGCATTTATACACAATGGAAACTTTAATGTATCTCAATAACTATAATATTTTTTTGTGTTTGTTTGTTTTTTGTTTTGTTTTTGCACAAATTGGCTGGACATTTTCTTTCAAGATTTTTTGATAGAGAGCAGGAATGATGATTTTAAATATGGCAAGTTGTTCAGTTCCTAAAGCAGCCCCAGACCATCACAGTACCACCACCATGTTTGACTGTTAGGATGATGTTCTTTTTATGAAATGGTATGTTATTATATTTTTTTTAAACAGATGTAATGGGACGTAAACCCTCCAAAATGTTAAACTTCTTCAATACTTCACTAAAATATTTTCCCAAAAGGCTTGAGGATCAAGATGTTTTTGCCAAATGTTGTTCTGGGTTCTTTTGTGACCTCCGGGAATAGTCATTGAGGCACGAGTCATCTTGCAGTAATTTTGGTAACCTGCCTACTCTTGGAAAATTCGGATTTCAAGTTTTCTCCATTCATGGATAATGGCTCGTTCTTTGGAGTTCCAAAGTCTTAAAAACGGCTTTGTACCCTTTCCACACTAATAGATGTCAATGACTTTGTTTCTCATCTGTTCTTGAATTTCTTTAGATTGTGGCATGATATGTTGCTTTTTGAGATCTTTTAGAGGACTTCACTTTGTGAAACAGATTCTGTTTAAGTGATTCCTTGATTCATCAGGTCTGGCAGAAATCAGGCCTGCGTGTGACTACTGAAATTAAACTGGTTAATTACCCTCTTATGATTTAACAAGAGGGGTAGGGCTGCACGATTTTGCATAAAATGAGAATCACGATTTTTTTTTTGGCTTAGAATTGAGATCACGATTCTCTCACGATTTTCTTTTCCAGTATAAATATTTATTGCACTTATTAACTGCACTTCGTAACAGTTGAAACTGAACATAAAAACAATAAATAAACATAAAAACAACAAATGTCTCACGTTTTGTTGTTGCCGCAAAATGTTGCACTGCTTGAAATTCGGTCTCCACCGTTGCTCGACGCTGCGTGTATAGAGCAGGTAGTGCAACAATAGAAAAATAGTTGCGGGACGGCACTGCGTAGCGTTTGTCTAGGGTGTTGATCATTTTCCTAAATCCCTGGTTTTGCACAGTGTTGATGGGAGCCATATCTTTGGTCAGGTGATAAGTGATAGCCTCCGTAATTTCTTTGTGCCTGCGGGAGTTCGACGTGTATAGGGAAGCGCTGTATAAGGTTCCCGTTATTGATGTTTGGGTGGTTGACCGGGACGGATTTTCTCCTGTCACTTTCTCGTCATCCCTGACGTGCTCTCCGTTGTTTTTTCCCTGCTAATTTTAGCATCACACGGCACAGCTTCTGTATCACGTGGTATAAGGCTCCGCCCTTGTCATTTGTTGAGCAGGAAGAGTGAGCGCTTGTTTTCATGCAGATTACGTCCCGGATCAAAATGCGGTACAATCGGCGTCGTCCTTTTTTTTTTTTTTTTTTTTTTTTTTTTTTTTGTTGTTGTCATTTGGAAATGAGATCGCACATAAGTATGAATCGAGATCGCGATTTTTCTAACGATTAATCGTGCAGCCCTAAAGAGGGGGTATTTATTTTTGTCACATCGGGCCAGGTAGCTCTGGATAGCTTCCCATTTTAAATAAAATAATTTAAACCACATTTTAATTTACTTTAATTATCTTTGTCTAATGTTAAAATTTGATTACCTGAAACATGTAAGTGTAACAATATGCAAAAGCGAAAAAAATCAGGCTGTTGGTAAATAAGTTTTCACAGCACAGTATGTTATTAGCTAAACTCCTGTAGTATTATTGGGTAGTAGTAGTAGTAGTAGTAGTAGTAGTAGTAGTAATTTTTTTTTTCCTGTTCTTTCATATTCTTTACCCACAGGTGACACTATTGTGCATGCTGTAGGAGAGGCTACGTCAGTCCAGTGGAGTGCCGGGACTTGGATGGTGGAGTATGGCAGAGGATTCATCCCTTCCACGCTGGGCTTTGCTTTAGCAGACACCTTTTTCAGCACCCAGGACTTCCTCACAATGTACTACACTTTTAATGCCTACATGAAGGGTTTGCTACTTGAGGCTGGTACACTACTTACAGAAGCTGGAGTTTTCTAAGGCAAAATAGAGTCCTAGATAATTGCACATGGATATTACCATCAAATCTTGTGCTGTGACATTTTCTTCCCAACCACTAAAATCTGGTAGAGGAGAGACTTGCTGATAATTCAGAGTGCTGACATTTAATATTTTTATATGAAATTGTAGACAATCCAAATTTACATTGGTACAGTTGATCATCTTCATTGACGCTCTTGACCCTCATAAAGGCTATGCAAAAGAAAATGTCTTACTCCATTTCACCGTAACATTTGGCATGAGATTTCAAACTGAGCCAAATCACCCAAACAAACATTTCATTCTGAATGGCAGCCTTCCTTACTTTACCTCGATTTTAACAGTGAAACTAAGCATCAGGTCATTAAACATTCCACTGAGAGCTCAGACTGCCTCCAGAGTCAGAATGACTAATAAAAGGAAAGAAAATCCATATTATTAGGATCCAATTTAAAGATGAAAGCCTTAAAGCTTATTTTGCCAAATCTATCATTCTTCTGATAAAAATAAGGCAATATATGCAACCAGGTTTGGTTGTGTTTACTTCTTCATAACCAATGATTTTTACAAATAAATACTGATATTCAAAGTGTTTTTTTTGCAGGCCAAGGAAAATCTTTCAAAACAAATATGCAATGTTTAATCTGGATTGTAAAACCTACAGTAATGTATATAATGCACAGCTAAAGTCACTATTTTCTTATTAGATGCCAATTTCCACTTTGTGCAGATTCTCTGCAGATGAGGTCTATTGTAAATGTAGCTGCATTAGGATTCGGGCTCTCTAAGCTACTCTCAGTGAGAAGATGCAAAAAAGAGAAATTCTGTTCTTTGCTTTTAAAGCTTCTCTTGGCATTGGCCACCATTTACCGATTCAAAGCTCACCTTTTGTGTACCGTGTGTCTTTTGAAGGTGTTAAAAACCTGGGAGGATAGGCTAATGAAAGCTCTCGTCTTGTCAGCTGTGCGAACCTTGGTGGTTTTATTTTTATGTTAACCTGTCTCTGCTGGAGCTCATCTTCAGAGCTACATCATTGTGGCAACCACCAAATTTTCTGACTAGATGTGTGTGGTTTTGACTTTTTTTTTTTTTTTTTTTTTTTTTTTTAAATCTCAGAACTGTGGAGATTAAGGTGGAAAACTGAAATCCTTTGAAACTATAAAGCAAAACATTTACATCACATACTGTACATACTGTGGTAGGACACCAATTATGTTATTTGGAGAAACTCTTTAAAATGTTTGTGCAAGTCATGTAAGATAAGAAAATGGGAGAACACGGTTGTATCATACTACAGACTTCTGCTAGGTTTACCTGTAATTCTGTCATTTTCTAATTTTACAGAATGGTTTAATTATGTAAACTTGATTACTTTTTTTTTGTCAAAAATGTTCTGAGCTCAAATAGCCTATAAATTAACTTGAATAATACTGGACTCTGACCAAGCTACTTGGCTTCAGTATCTGCAACTTCCGTTCCTGGTCTTGAATTTTGCACTGGCCCACTGGGAGGGCTAAATATCTACATCCTATTGTAGCACTGTGGATAAATGTAATTGTGGTGTTTTACACTGCTGCTGATTGTGTTCTCAGTTTGTATCTTTTCATGTAAAACAGCCTTATTTTCAGGCTAATGGCTGAACTTACTAAGAGCTATGTAGGGTTTCTAGTCTAGTGAAAATGTGCTGTTACTACCCTAACTGATGTTAATTAGAAGCAGCATCAGTAGCAGTGCATTCTCAGATGAATTGTAATACTGTACCAGATGTGCAATTTACTCGGGGTTAAGAATGAAACTGACGGTGCCAAAAGAAATAAATGTCTTTGAACTTAATAGAAGTGTGTTTTGCTCATTTCTGTCTATACTGTGTATTTAATCAAGGCAATGAGAGGACAACTGGCATATAAACAGTAGCTGTCAATATTTGATCTTGGCTGCCTTATTCATAATAGAATTGTGAAATGACATTTAATATTTCATTGCAATGGTATTGAATCCATAAAAAGTGCCTTTGCCATGATGCTCCAATGCTAAACACAAGATGAGTGAAATCTCAAGCTTGACACTCCAAATCCTTTATTGTAAATACTCAATGGTCAGATGGTATTTAATAAATCTGGTCATCAGATGAGAAGACAAACATATCAGTCCTCATCTCTGTCTGTAAATGTCTCAGGCAACCTGGTTGTGTTTCATATACACAGAGGTGTGTGGTGGATTTTTGTGTGATATGTATAACTAGGTAACTATATACACTATATATCTATGTGCACTGAACATACATATTTTAACTTTCATGTAGAGTCTTAAGCACAAGACATTTTGCTTCACCGAGGTTTATTAAGGTTTTACAGTAACAGGGCAGTTAATACTGTTGAGAGTTCGCCTAAATAACTCACTCTCCGCTCCGGTAACTAACCTTCCCTAATACACACTCAATGTCTTTCATGAAGTACAACCAAAAGAATAAGTAAAAGTAAGTAAGTAAAACTTTATTTATATAGCACCTTTCAAGATAAAAATCACAAAGTCCTTCACAGAAGCTAAAACCTAAAAATATTGTAACAGAGATCCTGAACACATCACAACTAAAATATCATACAATATAATCACACACACACACACACACTATGAACCTACACTGAAGTGTTTTTTCCAAGATTTAATAATTAGGATTAATGTGTGATGTTTGACCGTGTCATGACCTATTGTGATAAGCCAAAGCCAAAGGGTAGCTGGAGTCCTGACTGGCCTCTGGCCAAGACCTTGGCCGCTACCTGAACCCTGCAGCTGTGTTTGGACGGGTGGAAAAGTTACCCAGCAGCAGGGGGCGGGGATACTGGTCCCTATATATCAGGGGACCAGAGGACACCCCAGCACTTTTTCCCCTCTGCTGTTTCTCTCTGTCTGCCTCTGTGTTGCTCTGCTGTCTGTGCTTAAGGCTGTACACCCTGGGGTTTTGCTTTGCTTGTTTTCTGCTTTGTAATTCTCTTGCTAAATGTCTGTATGTATATTTCCTGCTGTTCATATGATTCAGTGTATTAAACTCTGTTCCAAGTTTTGAATTCTACTCTTTTCCAGAGCATCTTTTTGAGTGTCTTGATTTTAATTGGATCTAAAAGAGGTTGGATCTCCACATCGTTGGTGGGAGAAGGTTATCAGGATGGCTTCAAAATTTGCGACCACATGTGATAGGCATTTGTGTTGTACATTTGCTTAAAGCTGTAGAATATCCTTGCTGTTGCTTGTTCACCTATTTATATATACTGTATATATCATACACTCATTAGACAATTAGGTACTTCTTGCTAGTACTGTGTTGAACTCCCATTTGCCTTCTGAAGTATTCCTCAGTGATTTTGGTCAATATTGGCATTAGAGCATCACACAGTTGCTTCAAATGTATTACGTGCACATCTGTGACACAAACCTCCTATCACAGCATATCCCAAAAGGTGCTCTACTGGATTGAGACCTGTGACTGTAGAGTCCATTTTAGTAAAGTGAACTGATTGTTATGTTCAAGAATTTTTTTTTTATCTGAGCTGCTTTGTGACATGGTGCGCTATCCTGCTGGAAGCAGCCATTAGAAGATGGGTACACTGTACTCACAAAGGCATGGGCATCAGCAACGCTCAGTTGGTACTGAAGTGTCCAAATTGTGCCAAGAAAATATCCCACACACACTCAAAAAAATGAAATTGGGTGGTTGTTACATGCATAAGATCCAAACTTGTAATTTGAACTAAATAATTCCATGTTTTTATGGTGAACGTAATTAAATCATGTAGCATCTGCATGAAATTCAGCAACTTAATTTGTTCTTGTTGAGATGACATCATACAATCTAGTAAGAGTGGCTGGATCCAGGCAACTAACCGCTTCATCAAGCATAGCTTTCCTACTTTTGTTAAGTCTGCATTGACAGATTAATGCCATGGTGGTTCGTGCTGTTGCCTCAGAAGAAGAAGCTCCTGGGTTCAAATCCACAATGTGGCGAAGTTTGCAGTGGGTTCTCTCTGCGTACTCTGGTTTCCTCCACAGTTAAAAGTCATGCAGTTGTAAGGGTAACTGGTTATTCTAAATTGCCCAAAGGTGTTAAAGTGCAAATGATTGTTTGTCTCTGTATGATTGACTGGTGACCTGTCCAGGATGTACCCTGTCCCTCTTGCCCTATCACTTCCGCAGCCCAGATAAAGCTAAGAAGATGGGTGGATTGGAAGTTGCTGTAAATCCATTGATTTTTTTTTTTTTTTGGTTGAACATTACTTAATATGAATACAACATGTACTACAGACATAAGTTACATTTCATTCATTCAACAAGATTATCATTGGTGTAACAAACAAATATTTTACTAGTTCATGTAACAAGACTGATTTTTGATGTGCCAAAGTGTTTAAACAATGTAAGATGGATTTAAATAAATTTAATTAGACTAACGTGGTGCAAACATGTTGATTGAACAAAAGTCAAATTAATTGAATGTTAATGTTAATATTATGTTAAACCTACACATATATATCGTGTTGAGACAACACAATCAAGATGGATTAATATAACATGATTTGTTTAGATGGAATATAAGTGGCAAGATAAAATTACGTTCATCCAATGAATTATTTTTTTGAGTGCAACTTTATACCACCGGCACCCTTTCATGTTGTTTATTGCAAATTCTGGCTACCATCTGCTCATGACCTTGACATGTCATCTTGATGGCATCTACATGCCTAGATGCCATGAGCTGCTGACATGTCATTGTCTGATTAGATAATTGCACTAGCAATCACTGAACAGGTGTACCTATTAAAGTTTTCAACAAATGCATATACTTTAATATTCCCTTATTCCTGCTAGTCTATTGTGTGTGTGTTACCATGTTATCTTAAATATAGGTTTAATGTCAGCCTAACAGACTGGCTTGACCTCATTACCGTTTTGCTCTTTAAGCTCTTTGGGGGAGATTTATTCAGAATCGAAGCTGGGCAACCAGTGCTGAAATACCAGCATGATTGAGCAGGAGCTGCACCTAATGGGATAGACAACTCTCTCTTTAACTAATCGTTTGGCTTATTCCAGGGTGTTTATGTCCTCCCACTGGTTGCTGGAGTTGTGCAAATAGATGTCTCTGTGTGTATGTCTGCCCCTGGAGACACACATGCACACAAAGAGTTAGAGCACAATAGTTACTAAGGATGGACACAAGCATGCCCTCAAAAACCAGACAGCCAAAACGGATCTATTCATCACCCATATTCACATTTACAAAACACTCACACACATTCTGATAAATTAAAGTAGCTTAAAATGGTGTCCTTTGATAGTACCGCTGTGACTTGCATGTTATATAGATCTCTTCTGCTCTCTAGTGGAGATAATCAGGATGACATACATCAACTGATCAGTTTCAACCTGAAAAGAAATCAAATGTGAGCTCTACAGGAGGCTTTCAAAAGATAATAACATCAGAGTAAAAGGTAGTAGGCTACATGTCAAACTTGGAAAACATTTGTGATTGAGTACAAAAGTGCAATATAGGCAGTTAAGATATTGCGGTTTAATGAAACCTAACAATAAAAAAATAAAAAAAACTTTAGCATTCTAGCTTTTAAAGAGCTTTTAACATCTCATTTTTGCAAAACCTTAAGTCAATGAAACATTTTGTCATTGAGATTTTTCTAAATTCTCAAAGTAAGCATAGGTGATGCTTTTCTTTACCACCGTTGCTGCTTCACAGAAGAGGCATACTCTTAAGTACGGTAGCCCCGAGGGGAACGTAAGACCCGACAGAACTACGCGGTGGATCAACTTCACCATCACCTAACGAATAATACCGACCTTACGAAATTTTTACAACAGTAATGGAGCTCAATTATCAGTCAATGAAAGTCGCCCACCAGGCCCGAGAGGCGGTGAGTGAACACGGGCTTTTGTTTCTTGTTGTTTTACGCAAATTTGACGCACAACTGTTTTCAGATATCAGCTTGTGACTATCTAACTAGCAGTGGCAGTGAACAGATGGGCACTGAACTGTGTGGTACTGTAAGCAGTGTTAAGCTAAAGGCATATGTATCCAGGTGTTGGTCGATTTATTTTACACATGTGATGGGATTTCTATATTGTCGCTTTCACGAGCGTGGTAGTTAGCCGTCGAGCTAATCGTTAAGTTCTGCATGCACTCACTGGTTGCCTAGAGACAGCGTCAACTGGTTGTTGTTTGTGGTTGGCTGGCCCCCTCTGCTGGCAACTGTGTTTTCCCTGTATTTCCAGCCCAATATAAAATATTCCTCCTCCACATGTTTGAACCAGGGAAGAGAAGAGAACTGAAGCATTAACGAGCACAGGCTAACTCGTTAGTTGATAATTAGTGGCTACTTTTAGTTAGACCACAGACATAAATAAATACTTTAGGGAGTGTTACGAGTTCAAATTGGGGATGGACACAAGAGAAAAAACCACAATAACAACACTGGTCCGGCCGGGTTGAGTCAAACGATGATTTTAATGCACACACGCGTGGGAGATGGACACTGTATGCAGACAGCCTCAGATCTCAAAATGGTGGAGCATTACTCAAACTCTTATAGCCTCTGGTGCCTCCACCTTATCATAAAAAGCTTAAACATTCACATGCTTTTCTCTCACACGGCGCCTAAGCTACAACCTTGGCTCCCTGTTTATCTGCTCCTGCTGAGATGGGGCAGAAAACTCCAGTATAGTCTCTCTTCTAATCAGACAAATAAGGCGATGACTTTCTGCAAACAGTATTTCTTATAACTCAGCAGTATAATGCATCATAAAACAATATCATTCATTCACAATAAATCAGCAGTCTACTTTAATGCAAATCAGTTTAACTAATGCAATAGTTGTCAGCTTCTAATTCAGGGGAATAATGCAAACTAAAACTACATAATAATTCACAATCTTTAATTAGGGGTATAACATGGCATAAAATAATATTATAATCTAACAGGAGTGTCATTTCCATCTTTATTGTCTGGGCAGGTTCTTAGTCATCCAGGTCATGGCAGTCTTTAAGAACTTGTAAAAAAAAAAAAAAGCAGTTGGACTTCTTTAAGTTTGATGATGTTTTTCATCTTTCACCCGAGAGGTTTCTTAAGTTCTAAAAACAACAGGTGGAGGGTGCAAGGTATTTAACCAATAGTGGGAATTTTCACAAGCTTAAAGAAGTACAGTTCTTGAGACTTCCATCTTTACTGAAATTAGGCATACAGTTAAAGCCCGTGGGTAGCACAGTGGTAAAGAGTTTTGCCTCCCAAAGAGGTCTATCCACAGGCCAGCTGGCATGTCTCTGTGTGGAGTTTGGATGTTCTCCTCGTGTCTGTGTGGGTTCTCTTCAGCTACTCTGGCTTCCTCCCACAATTCAAACACATGGACATTAGTTTAATCAATGACTCTTAACTTGATCATAAGATAGGAATGTGTTAGCCCTGCGTTAGGTTGGCAGCATGTCCACGGTGTACCATGCCTCTCGCTATATGACAGCTGGTACAGACTCCAGCCTAATGGTGACCCTGATTGGATAAGGCGAAGTAAAAGGATGAATGAATGGAGTTCCAACCAGTATTTGTTGAGTGCTGTGGCTCACTTGTGTAATGCTTTTGCTATTATGCATAGCATCATGGCCTAAAATAATACTGTAAAATGTTATATCTTGCTATAACCTGTATATGGAGTGGCTAATTTCTTTGCATTTCAGTGATTCACTTTAAAGTTTTGTTTATCCATCAGTTGTGACACTTCATATCCTTCTGTTAAAAAAATCCTAATATTCTTCTAAAATATTTTGCTTTTGGGGGGACTGTATTGGTCTTTATTAGACCATATCTGGTCTTCATGACACCTGTGACAAATTGAACAATATTATTTGGTAGTTTTTTCTCATATAACAGCTCCATTTGAATTCCCCTTTTGTCCTCTTGTTGCTGCTGTTCTTGTTGCTGTCCAACAGGATGAGCAGAGGACTGAGATGAGGAAGAAAAGTCTCCTCATCCTCATCTATCACCACCTGCTGGGGCAAGGGTCAGTATAAAATTGTGTGCGTGTGGATGCATCAAGTGGTGATCAAAAAGATGAACTTTTCTTTTAAGTACATTTTTAGCATCAGGTTTAGATACGGACTTTTAAAACAGGTGGCTGAGTTTCTTTGATCAGAGCAAGTAGAATACATAAATTCACTCTTTGTTACTTCAAAACAGAATGGCATAATGCAAAATGGCATTGCTGGTTTATTATTGAATAAGTGGTAACAAACCAACCAAAAGGTCATATTTGTATGTCTGTATAGAAAAAGTGAAGTGCAATTCATTAAGACAAGCACATCAAAAATCTGTTCCTTGCAATGTGTCTGTCCACCAGCTATGTAGCTGCAGCAGTGGCCTTGGATCAAGAGACAAATGGAGGTGTGAGGAGGTTTGAGGTTAGCGATAACATCGATCTGGAGATGGTGTTGATGGAGTATGAGAGCTACCACTACGTCAAATTCCAGAAGTATCCCAAACTTATCAGAAGAATAGCAGAAGCAGGTACAAGAATTCTGCTGAAACACTAAGAAGCAATGAAAATTATATCTCATGCTCTGTAAAATTATTAAAAACTAACT
The DNA here is from genome assembly GCF_900408965.1 of Simochromis diagramma. Lineage (NCBI taxonomy): Eukaryota > Metazoa > Chordata > Actinopteri > Cichliformes > Cichlidae > Simochromis > Simochromis diagramma. Next base: position 17,216,408 of record NW_024387245.1, on the reverse strand, counting down.
TATAGTCTTAGCATGTTTTTTTCTGATATTTTTTTCTGTCCAGGTGAAAGAAAATATCCAACACGTAGTGCAACTAAGAGGTGAGTCAGTCACGGGCCAAGTATGCTGTGCATACATGCTCACAGTAGAGGTGGGGAAAAATCGATACAACATCGAATCTCAGTATTTTCGGTGGCAATATTGTATCGATAAAGCAACACAGACACTGTCTTATGGCGACATATAGGGCAGCAAAAACAAAAAACTTATTGCATAAAACAGATATTGACAAGTTGAACTTTGAGGAGATAATTTGTAGTTGAAATGGGTGATAAATTGCAAATATGTTATTGTAAAACTCAGCATGTCACAAAATGTTAAAAATCACAATAATAATTATGAGTGAAGTATTGTGATAATATTGTATCATGGGTGTGTCTGGTGATTCCCACCTGGATATATAACAATAAGTGAGTCTGCCATGCTGCTAGTCCATGCATGACAGTTAAAAAAAAACAAAAAATACATGTGTTTTGTTTTTTATTTGTCCCCAGGAGTCCCCGTTCAGCTGTGAAACCCCTTCCAGAAATCCACCCTTCCCGGAACACAAACACAGGAACTGGAGCAAAGAAGCCAGCCACTAGTGTACGGGCAAATGTGGAAAAATGAAGTCAAATCAAAACAACTCTGTACTCTAGCTAGCAATTATTCTGACATTTATGTTAATTTCCTAGGAGAATGGCACCTATCTTGCTCCACAGTCATCGGACTTTGGTCTCAGCGTATCCTCCATCAAAAATGCACCAGCTGGAGAGTGTGCCACAAACAGGAAGGTACTGGAGAAGTGAATACTCTGAGAACAGAAGCAAACCTCATCGTCCCAATTGAAGTTAATCACATTTTTTTCTTGTATGACATTTATGAGACTGTTTTCATTTTATGATGATGCTGCAGCAGGATGCTAACAAAATTGTTTATGTTTAATTCATTACAACATAAACCAGCACCTTTATGATCTGGGGTTGATTTGGCCGTGCCAAATGCAAAAACATAAAAAAGAAGTCCTCACCCTTTTTAAAACAAAATTACCGCTGTCACTTTTGTTCCTATTATGTTCTCTTATGTATCTTGGGGGCAGATGACTGATGTCAAAGGTGCAATCCAGGATGCTGTCAGAGGAGCTGGGATTGATTCAGACCATATGGTAATTATGCTGGAGCCTTTGAGCTAAACTGACTTATAAAAAAGGTCATAATATTCAGACAAGATTCAAACAACTGTGAAACGTGTAAAAATATATTTTGGTAACAGTCTGAATTGTCCAAAATAAAAACTATTTGAAGGCTACAAAAAGTACAAAATGTCTACTGATAATAATAAAAAGTCTATGTTGCAGGAACGCCTACTGAAGCCACTGAGTGGCTTTTCTGGAATGAGTGGTGAGATGAGGGAACTAGCTACGATCGTCAGCAGGGTAAACACACACACCTTAATAAGCCTGGGGAGAAGCTGATTTTATCTTAATTTGTTCCTTGGAATATGATGTAAAAATATGAAAATCCTCCATATGACTCTTGCTGAATGTGTCCACTACAGAGCAGCAGAGGGCTTTGTTTTGAATGAATTGATCTTTTGTACTAATGAAGGCCCAGGCTCTATCCATTTCCCATATCTGATGTTTCATTCTAAAAGACACCTATTTACGCAACCGGGACGTGTGTGGGGGGCCAATTTCTGGCTTATGTCTTCCACATGCATCACTCGCTCTCTGTTGTGTGTGTGTGTGTGTGTGTGTGTGTGTATGCTTTTCCAAAGGACATCTATTTGCACAGCCCCAATGTGCGATGGGAGGACATCATCGGTCTGGAGGATGCCAAGCGATTAGTCAAAGAGGCCGTCGTTTATCCCATTAAGGTGCGGCCGCTACCCGAGCATGCTGGTATTTTAGCTCCGGTCGCCCATCTTCGATTCTGAATACATCTCTTTTAAAGGGCTTAAAGAGAAGGAGGGCAGTGGGGTCAGGCCAGTCTATTAGACTAATATTGAATCTTTACCTGGGATATTATGGTAACACAGATACAGAAATGGATAGAAAGACACATGTGGCATGCCATGTAGAATTTATTATACTGCTACAGTCACACAAGTTGTGCTTCTGCAAATAGATAAAAACTGCATCATCAGACTTATCAGGTTTCTTTGCACAGAGCTCAGTTTGCTATTGGTGTGCTGAAAATGGAAATACAATGTGTTCTCATACTGAGCTAGGATGTGATTTACTCAAGTTGTATACTGTTTTATTCATGTTTCCCCCTCATTCTTTGACTCAGTCTCTCCTCCTCAGTATCCCCAACTCTTTACAGGCATCCTGTCTCCATGGAAGGGTTTACTGCTCTATGGTCCCCCGGGTAAGGACTCAAGTGCAGGATATTAAAAAATGTCAGGGGCTCACTATGAAAACTTCACATTCCCTTACCCACTCAGGTACAGGTAAGACGTTGCTGGCCAAGGCCGTAGCTACAGAGTGTAAGACAACCTTCTTCAACATCTCAGCTTCCAGCATTGTCAGCAAGTGGAGGGGAGACTCTGAGAAACTGGTCAGGGTAGGCTGTCAGCTATAGGAAGAATTTTACAAAAACATGTTTGAATACTATTCTCTGGGGGGGGGGGGGCTATTTAGTGTAAATGATTTAATACATGTGTCTGCAGGTTCTATTTGAGCTGGCCAGGTACCACGCTCCATCCACCATCTTCCTGGATGAGCTTGAGTCAGTGATGGGCCAGAGAGGAAGCAGCATGGGGTGAGCTCAACCACGAAGTGCAGTAAAATGTAGCTGTGCCACTGCTGCTGTCCACAAAACCTCTGTTTACTGCTTTCAGGGGCGAGCACGAGGGGAGTCGCAGGATGAAGACTGAGTTACTGGTTCAGATGGATGGACTAGCCAGATCAGATGACCTGGTTTTTGTACTTGCTGCCTCCAACCTACCTTGGTAGATTAATCACATGCACATTTGGACTTATTGGCCTTCTGTTGCATTTACAAATGAATAGGAAGACAGAAAAATGCAACTCACTATTTTTGCTGTTTCAACCCTCGTAAATTTATTGCCAGCATCATCTCAGCCTGATTTTAACATTCATTCATTTTTCTTGCATTGAATGCATTTGAAAAAAGACCCTTCATTTTCTTGACAAACACAAGATTATGATGTTATTATTTCAAAGTCACAGCTGTATAAATAAAAAAAGATGACTACTAATACAGCTATAAAATTATGACAGTTAAAGCTGCCTTTGTTTGTTTCTAATAAATCTTCTCTCAGGGAACTGGACCACGCAATGCTGAGGAGGTTAGAGAAGCGGATTCTAGTGAGTCTTCCCTCTTCACCAGCTCGCCAAGCCATGATTTCTCATTGGCTGCCTCCTCTCAGCTGCACAGGAGGGGTGGAGCTACGCACTGTGCTAGACTACAAAGCACTGGCAAAAGTGCGTATGGAGTTTGTCAAGTGTTTAATCGTTATGCTTAACAATTTTTCTGTAATTAATATTTCATAAATCATATATGTTATCTGGAAGGAAATGTGTTCACTCATGTACATCTGTACATTTGTGTGTTTTATTTCCAGGAGATGGAGGGCTACTCTGGCTCAGATATAAGATTGGCATGTAAGGAAGCTGCCATGAGACCAGTTCGAAAGATCTTTGATGCTCTGGAGTCACATCAGGATGGTAGGACAACACACACACACACACACACACAATGTCAAGATTGACCCCTACAACAGCCATCTTCTCTGTCTTACTGTGATTCTCTTTTACAGATGACACAGACATGCCTGCCATCCAACTGGAAACTGTAACAACAGCTGATTTCCTGAATGTGATTGAACACACCAAACCCTCAGCGCGAAACCTGATGGACAGATACACAGCCTGGGAGAGAGAGTACCAATCTGTCTGACACTAGTACACATAACATGAATGTAAAGACTTTCATACTAACGCCACTAAAAGTGATGATAACTCGTTTTTACTGTTACAAATTTATATCCTGCACTATACTAAAAATTTACACTAATGACTATATATTAGCGTAAAATGTTTCCTATACTTTGGATATTTGTGACAAGCGACAAGCTACTGCAGGTTGGAACGGTGTACATTTTAATAACTGTGGAGCTTTGAAAAACTCTTTTTGACATGGAGAAAATATTTGTTCATTGATCATTTGTTTTCTTTTTTATTATTTGAAAACAAAAAGTATACAACCTAATACAATAAAACTTTGGTGACTGGTACTTTGAGTCAGACTACTATAGCATGACTATTTTCGATTTATCAGGATGTTCTGAGGAAAATAATTTCAAATCTTAAATCTCTCCACTGTTGAAACATTAGCAGTGTTACTTCTGCCAATGAAACCGGAAGGTTATTTTTACTTGACGCTCAAAGCAGATTCTGCAGGATGTGTTCAACAGCATCTGGGAAACTGTCACATATCAGGTGGGGAGCTGGGCTTATTTTATTCTCATCGCCTTCTCTGTATTTACCTAAAACATAACAGGAGAGAAGATGGTTAGCAACAAGAAAAAAAATTATGACAGATGAAGTTGCAGTAGGGAATTATATTGGGAAGCAGGATGGGAATGCTAGTCTATCAGATTCCCCGCTGCTTTAGCAATCAGATTCACAGTGACTGCCAGCAACCACTTGCAACCAGACGGAGAATAATAATTTCCTCCTAGCAACCAGTGATTGCAAGCACTGTCTAGGCCTGTTTGTCTAGGGCTTGACTAAATGACTTTTCAGTTTTCAAGCAGAATGCTCTTTTTCAGATTATTTTCAGTTTATTCATAATAATTCATAATAACGTCCTCTTCATTGCCCTCTCACATCATCTATACACTCAAAAAACAGATTCAGGTCCTTCTTTCAAAGAACACATATAAATTATATTAGTTGTTCATAAATGTAATTTAAAAAATACCAAATTAATTTGATTTTCTTTGTGTAAACCTAAAATTATTCTAAACCAGCAGAGGCTGATTCTGAACACAAAATGAATGAGTTTGTTGGGGCACTGGGGGTAGGAGGAGTACATTTTTGCACTTAAGTATTTGTAAACTCAAAGAAATAAATTCAAGCCCCTCTTTAAGCTTAAACATTTTTTTTAATCTCACTCAACGCAAATGTAGCACTCCAGCGTTACTGCAATTATTATTCGTGTGGTGAACCTAAATTATTTTCTCTCAAAGCAGTCTTTGTTACAAGAACACAAAGTTATTGAGTTACACAACGGTCAGCCTTCTTTAAAAATTTTGCGCTCTTTCAGGATCACCTAAATGAATGCAGCTGCTCTTGGCCTCTCTTTTAGATAAAACTACACCTTCAGGTAAGGTAACATATTATTTTTTCATATATCCAATTGTGTATTTCTTTAGCAGCTAAATCTATGGCAATGCTATTTATCATAGAAGCTTGTAACAGTTGTTTTTTGAACTTTTGGTGGTGCTACCATTCCCTTCTCTGCTTGAATACTATTTTTTTTTGACAATATAGCCAGGTCTTTTCAAAAGTGCCTTGTTTTAGAGGAGAAATTGTGTAGCTGCCAACTTTTAAGTACTCGGAGCATGTGCTAGCTTATTAGCAGCTAGCCAGCCATTGTGCTCAATGAAAGATGATGTCCTATAGCTAACTTCTTTCTTACTGTTTTCTTTTTATAATCTAATAATGTGGTATTCTGTGTTTATTATTATATAATGCCATTTTCTAGTAGAAAGTGTCGTTTTGAGGTGTCTTTAAAAGCACTGCATAGTTTACTGAGGGTGCTACCAAAAGCGAACCATGTGGCCGGAAGAGTAACTGCAGTCAGCACAATGCGCACTCCCGTGACGTTCAAACCTATTTATTATTATAAAAGATTTCGGCTACCTCCACACTTATACAGGTATTTTTGAAAACGGAGATTTTCCGTTTTCGTTTTAAAAAATAATCCCGTCCACAGGTAAGCGCAAAAATGAAGGAAAACGCTGCTAGGAACATGCCAAAGCAACAGGTGGCGATATATTCCTAAACTCAGCTACAAACAGTTTAGGTCTTGACAAACTTCACTGATGCTTCAAATGTTTAGCGGTGGTTACTACAGCGGTGGTTAAAAAGGCCCAGCAGCGTCTCCACTTTCTGAGAGTGCTCAGGAGGAACAACCTGGAGGAGAGGCTGCTGGTGACATTTTACAGAGCCACCATAGAGAGCATCCTAACGTACGGCATAACAACATGGTATGCAGGGTGCTCAGCTGCAGACAGGAAAGTACTACAGAGGGTCATCAACACAGCCCAGAAGATCACTGGCTGCTCTCTGCCCAGCCTGGAGGTCACTGCAAACTCTCGGTACCTCAGCAGAGCTGGCAATATCATCAAGGACCACTCTCACCCCAGCAACCAACTGTTTGAACTATTACCGTCAGGCCGACGGTACAGGTCACATAAAACCAGGACAAACAGATTCAGGGATAGCTTCTTTCCCAGAGCTATCACCGTAGTAAATAAGCACAAAAACAATTGAACCTATTCCATACCGTCACTGTCATTATATTATGCTGCTATTCATACTGTCATTATATTAATGCTGCTACCCTGTATATATTGTACATACTATTGTTTGAGTACTTACGATTGTTTTTTTTTCTGTACTTTTTATATTTTACATTTATATTTATTATTGAAACTTGCACCAAGGGAGTGGCACTCCAATTTCGTTGTACTCTGTACAATGACAATAAAGGCTATTCTATTCTATTCTATTCTATTCTATTCTATTTAGCAACTTTCAGTGTGTTGATTCAGCAGTCTGTATTTAAACTTCTAGTTTACTATATTTATTTATGTTTTATTTCCAGGTGAATGCAGAGTTCCTGCAGATCACTACAAAACCCCTGCAGGCGAAGTTCTTGGCTCAGCTGGACAATTTAACAGACAAGCTGATGCAAATTTTTGAGGAGAGCAAAGGAGCAAAGGGCCAAAAGATCAGGGATATCATGGCGATCAGTAGTTTGGTCAGTACTAATGATAAACCCATCAATTAAATGCAATCAATCAATTACATTTTTTTCACTCTTTTTTTTTCACCCTAGCATTAGTGTGATGACATCGACATAAAGAGGGAGCATACTCTTAAAAGCCTGGTGATCTACTTTAATGAAGATCCAGACCTACTGTTCAAGGAGTATCTGGTACGCTTATCACACTTTATTTTCTAGCTTCAATTTGAGTTAGGTTCATCACACGCAAAATGCTCATATATTCAAATAAGACAATATAATTGTGAAATATGTATTATTCTTAATAGTCATTGTTGAAACTTGTACTGGAGAGCACCTTTTAAGGGGACAGATTCAGTAAAAATTCAATTGTTCATTTTTTTGGGGCTGCCATGTAGGTATCTATCTACTGCCTCTATAAACATGGTAAATGTGAAGAAAACATTCATCCACTTTCTGTCAGTGTTTAAATTCAGTTTATTTATATAGCGGTATATCACAACAACAGTCATCTCAAGGCACTTCATAAAGTATACACTCCAATGAAGTTCAGTTAATTATGCCAATTAGTAAAAAGTCTTCTATATAAGGAACCCAGCAGATTGCATCGAGACACCCGACTAGCGTCACTGGCGTTACAGCGATCTTCTGGTTTCCGGTGTTGTGCCAAAAAGTGATTGTCTGCCAAAAACTGATTTCCAGTGTTTCTGTGTATTTTTTATGTGTAATATCTTTACGTATCTTCGTAAATAGACTTCGGTGAACAGGGGATACAAAGGGGTTACATAAAGAATTAAAAAATTATCTGTTTTTTAAGTATCTTTACAACTTGTACTTACATTATAACCAATCTGGTCCTTTATCCCCACTTAAAATATTTTTACAGAACTATTGTAATATTTGCTGCCATTTCTGCTGTCCTGTTGGGCAACTTACTCTTACAAAATACATTTTTAATGTTAATGAGATTTTTTTTACTGCATAAATAAAGGTTATATAAAAGTCGCTGCCAAAAACTGATTGCGGCTTGTATCTTGTTACACGAATGTTGTTTGTGGCTCAAGATGACTTTATGTCATCCATAAGGGATGCATTTGACATATGTTTAACATATTATAGCCCAACAACTTACTTATAGCACTTTAAATATGAGCAATCGCTTTTTGGCAAATACCGGAAATCAGTTTTTGGCAGACAATCACTTTTTGGCACAACACCGGCTCCTCAATTAATTTCCTTTCGCTGCTCAGCTGTCACACAGCGACACACAGTGGCTCAGCCATGCTCAAATCCCTCTACATTGTGGCATTTTATTATTTCGCCTTTCGCGCCCTTCAAACACAACTAAATGCAACCCGTTAGATTGAGCAGTATGCCCGGTCAGTAAGTTACAGAAATGTCAGCGACTTCGTCTGTCATAAAGTTTGCGTTCATAGAACACAAAGAGTTTTTGGTAAATGCAAAAAAGAAGCATTCGGCAAAGTGCAGGTTTTGCAAAGTCTCCTTGACCGAGACAGCTGGGACTACCTCAACCTTCACCAGGCACCTGGAGTGCAAACACCCTCAAAGGTAAGCTAGCCAGTAGCCATCTATCCATCTTCAAACTCTTCTAACTACCTTTCCAACCTCAGATGACCAGGTCATGTTTATGTAATATTGTTATTTATAATGTGTTCTTCAAACATTATAAATTATGTAGGGACAGTTTTTTTGCAACCGTCCCTGCAGACTTAACTTTAACTTAACATTCTGTTACATGCTATGTACAGGTAGCTAGCGCTAGCAGTGGCTATCAGCTACTTAAACAATTTTCATTAACTTTAGGTATTTTGGTGAATTCATTGAGCAGAAATATATCGAAACCATTTCAGTGAGCACTTTAAGGGCTGGTATGGTGTGGTTTGTTGTGGACTTTAATGGGCATATTTATGTGGTTGCTGACTCGTAAGTAAGGACGGGCGTTTCAAGAGTGTCCCTGTAACATTGCTCGGCTAACAGCGGCGTTCTCGACAGTGAAGCCCAGATCAGAGCGGTCTATGGCTCTGGTCCAGATAGCACGGATCGCAAAACTGAGTCCTAAGGTTCTTAAATCGAACTTAAGGACCTTTGACTATGACTTTCTTAGGTGTTTTCTACTATGTTGCCCTACTAAACCAGTCCAGTGTGTAGGGGCTATTTTAGCATTATTAGACACAGTTAGTTTGTATTGGTGTAACTTCAGACTTTATTGAGTAGTTCATTTCTTGTCAATACAGCTGTGTCTGATAGCTGACTGGCAGGAGGAGGCTTAATGCAACCTGCAAAGTTAATGCACAGACATTTTGTCTTTTGTAGATTCCATTCAACTGTTTTTCTGTTCTTGTTATTTAAGGTCTTGCAACCCTGAACGCTCCAGTATTTTCATTATTACTAGTTGTGCCTAATGATCTATATGTGTCACACTGGATTAGATTAGGTTATTTTGTATGCAAAGGTCTGCCCTCATTGATAGGTTTAAAATTACTGTGCTTGTAAGATACAGTAGTTTTTGTGGTTGAATAGAAACCGATGTTTTACAGATTCCTATTTCCCTGTTTTGTAGGTACTTGGAATACAAAGCAGGATCTGCAACATCAGTGATAGGGGTCAATCCCACACAGCCTCAATTATCATTGTTTGCTCCAAGCATCCACTTATTTTCCCCAAATTCACCCAGGCAACAGGCCATCACCCAGTCCATCCTCCAGGACCTTATAGTTGGATGCTCTCTCCCCCTGTCTATCGTTGAGAATCCACATTTTAGACACTTCCTGAATGGCTTGGATAGCAAATACACTCCTGTGTCTAGAACCACCTTGACAGAGAAGCTGATGCCTCACCTTGTCACTAAATTGAAGGGTGACATAATCAAAGCCCTGGAAGTCCAGCCAAATGTAGCAATAACAACAGACCTCTGGTCTGACCGGAGGCTCCGTACTTTCCTGGGAGTTACTGCTCATGCTGCCTGCAAGAACAAGGACTCTTACAGTTTACAATCATTTATGCTTGACTGTAGGCGTTTCACAGGGAAGCACTGCAGCGAACGAATCGCCACAGCATTTGACAGAATAGTTGAGGAGTATGGCATTGGCCATAAAATAAGCTACATTCTGACGGATAATTACGGTGGCCCCTAGAGACAAAGCACGTACAAACTCCAAAACACTTGCAAACTCCAAAACACTTGCAAACTCCAAAACACATGCAAACTCCAAAACACTTGCAAACTAAAAAACACATGCAAACTCCAAAACATGTACAAACTCCAAAACACTTGCAAAATCCAAAACACTTGCAAACTAAAAAACACATGCAAACTCCAAAACACTTGCAAAATCCAAAACACTTGCAAACTCAAAAACACATGCAAATTCCAAAACACAACGGAAGTGCTCCAGGACGCTAGGGGCAGTGTTAAGCTTTTGTTACCTAGTAACTACACAAGCCAGGAAGTACCAATGACCGGATTTGGGGTTTGCAGCCTTAAAGGCCGCATTTTAAGGCCGATTACGTCACAGCGACAAGAGAAGGCTTTCCCAATTCAAAGGCTGCTCTACATGCGGCCCTCAAATGCGTCCTTAATTTCCCTGAATTTTAAGGATGGGTCGGTGTAGCCTTCATGGCCCAACATATCCCAGACTTCATAGTGTGGTGGTGGTGTGGATAATTTTGCCGAAAAAAAACGGTGGAAGCGGAGCGGAGGAAGAGTAAACTTTCAGAAGTAAGTACTGAATATTATGTCACTTATTTATGCGCAAATATTTTTTTAATGAAGAACATTAAACCATTATTGTTGGCCACATGTCGGGAAAGTTATGTGACATTAGCGATGTCTGTAATTTCAGAATTAACTTGGTTTTAAAGCCTTTACTTTAAAAAATATATATATAGTCGACCTTAATCTTACAGAGATTGTGATGATTTTGTGGATAATTAAAGTCAGTCATATATCCACAAACACAACAAGCTGAAAGTCAGTGATGCTGCTCGGTTTGCAGTCCTGAATATCACAGCACAAGCAGGATCCACTGCACTGTTAATGTTAGCTATGTTACATTGCTGCCTCTGTTCGGTGGTGTCGAGCTAAACGGACTTTAACGTGTGTTTGAACGAGCTGACGGTTCACTCATTAAGCTGAAAGAAAGATGCTTTAATCACAGGAGTCACACATGTGTCCACTGCACCATCTGGGAACTCATCTTGTTTCGTAATAACACAAACACTAAATCCTCCTTCTTTTGTGCTGTTTTGTAGCAGTGTATACACCTGAGACTGCCACCTGTCTGTCTGTCCTGCACTCTCTCTCTTTTTCTTTCTCTCTGATTGTGTAATAAAAGTATGAACATGTGTTTATAAGTTACACTTGTGTTTGAATCCTGCAGCTTATCACACATTTGATTTCCATGTGTGACAACTGCAAGTGTCCAGAGTGAGGACAGACTGAGGGACACACTGCTGCACATCATCTGTGAGGCTTTGCACCCCTGATGATCCACCAGGACAAACTCAACAGTGTGTGAGGAAGAGGAGGAGGAAGAGCCAGCAGCAGCTGACAGATGGAGAGAATAGACAGACTGTTCCCTGTTTGTGAAGGACTGCTAGAAAAGTTTAAAATAACTAATTGTCTGTCCTGAATCAGTCTTATTAGGTAATGTTCAAATCATTTTATCATTCCAGTGTTTTCAGTGTGGGAGAAAGTACTCAGGGCCTTCAAGTTACACACTATGAAAGGCAGCAACAAGTGTAATATTCAGAAACCTAAAGTGTGTATCAGCAGCAGAATGGACCTAAAAATAAATGTTTGTTTCAGTTCTATGAAGCTTTGAGTATTTTGGATTAGTAGTACTGCTGTGTTTGTTGCATCATATTGCTGTAATTGTTTATATGCTTTATATATTCTGAGGTAAGTTGATCTATAGTGTTACATCATATTCTATAAGGATGTTATGTGTTTGTATACTTTCTGCCCAGTTTGACCCATTTAGCAGAAGCCAGCCTGTTTAAGGCTCTGATATCTATTCTGTATGACTTAAAGCAGTTATGACATGGTCTGATTTTCTCACCCAATAAAGAAATATTTCATATATCAGTCTACTCTTCATTTTATCAGAAACAGTTATCACAGCTTGTACATTTTCTTTTTATAAATATATGTAAGCAATGAGCCAAATTTAGTAATGCCAACATACTGAAGGAACAACATTTGTCTCTTATATATGATCAGTGTTGGGACTAACGCGTTATTAAGTAACGCGTTACAGTAACTACGTTATTATTGTGGTAACGAGCACGGTAACTAGTTATTATGCCAAAACCAGGAACGCGTTACTCGTTACTGGGATTTAAATAGGCTCGTTATTCGTTACTTCGTGTGGTGGCTATCACGGAGCTTCCACAGATTCAGTAACATTAGCAAGTGGTGGAGGCCAGCAGGTGGATGAAGGAAAAGGGAGGCAAGAGGAGAGACCCGAAGCGGCCGCTGGTCCGAGTGTCAGGTGAACTGAACTTCAGGTAAGAAGTTATGACCTGCAGTCTCTCTGGGTCAGATATGAACCAAGTTTAGGTGGAGTTTATTTTCGTTATGCTGACTTTTTCATACTGCGTGCTAGCTAGCATGACGGAGTTTCTATACAGCTGGGTGGTGCTATGTTACTGATGTTGAACTTTATTTTGTTCATAAGGTTAATTATTAGAGTTGCCAACCGTCCCGTAAAAAACGGAATCGTCTCGTATTCAGAGAAAATATCATGCGTTTCGTATTGAGGTGAAAAGGAACAGTTTGTCCCGGACTTCAGCTACAATGAAAAAGACACAAAGCTGGAGTTATTCTGTCTTTACGCTGCACAGCTGCCTCTTCTTCTCTCATTCTCTCCTCTCCTGTTTCTACTTCAATCATGAAACTGATCAATGATCAGCTGATCGGCTTTTCTCTCTTGTTTGTTTATCGCCCACTTTGCGCCAGAAAGAGGAAACCAGCGGATGTCGCGCTAAACAACAGCAGCATGTTTAAGCTTGATCAGCTGTTGTTAGAATTTATTTAATATTAATTTCTAGTATCAGCTGATGTTTGCTGGAGCCACAGCTGTAAACCTGCTGGTCATGATATGGTTTGGTTATGTGATGAGAGGGAAACATGAAGATGAAACCAGGAGATGTCCTTACTGAATCATCAGAGCTGTGATGGAGAAACAGGTTTACCTTTTAGGTGACATGAATGAGTTGAAGGGAAGTTATGAACTGTTTCTGAGAGACAAATAACACCAAGATCCTTTTCTAAGCAGCTGACAGCTGGTAACTGTGCAGGGGCGGGTCTAGCAAAGTGTTGCCAGGGGTCCATGTAGGGCATTAAAAGGGAAAGGGGGGCACAAGGAAATACTTTCTTATTCTCATTTAAAATGTCTCACTTTTAAAAAAATAATTATCTGAGTCTTACAACAAACAATTGATAGATTGATAGATATATACCATCAAAACAGTGTACATCACTGTCACAACAGTGTTTATTTTCATTCAAAGGCTTTATGATTTTTCCTATAATGGTGGGCTGGTCTCTAGTCAAAATGCCCGGGACGATTTTTTTGTCCCAGTCCAGCCCTGTATGCAGCTCATCTGCAGTCTGGTGTTACCTACATCTTCCTATTCAGAAGGCAGAATTTCCGAGTTCTGAGTACAATCGAAAGCACCACGACTGCAGTTTTTGTGTTGGATGTAAAAAGCAGGCTAGGATAGAATCAGGCGTGGGATTTCTCTCGTGGAAATGGGCACATTATTTTTTCCCTTTCTATTGGTAGGTGGCACAGTGCACTTGTGGCAAGTAAGCAAGCTAGAAGACTGGCAATCTTGCTGGGTATCCAGTTACGGAAGCAACATATTAACAAGAGAATTCTGAGTAAAACCAAAGTTACTTTCCCTAGTAACTAGTTACTCTGAAAGTAACGAGTAACTTGAAGTAACTGAGTTACTTTTGATAGAAGTAACTAGTAATGTAACTTAAGTTACTAATTTAAAGTAACTTACCCAACACTGTATATGATACACCTATATATGCACTGTCAAAGACACTTGTCTTTGAGTGAAGATTTAAGGTGATAAGACATATAAATAACTGCAACTTGAATCTGTACTGAAGCTCAGTATTTGACACAGAGTTCATGTTCACTGCTGTAATAGCTAATAATGATTAATATAATAACTATAATATTGGCCATATTATATTTACATTACCAAAGTGATATGACTTTAGTCTCATGAACAACATCAGCTAATTCTTATTTACTAACTAATCTTAAATGACTGTTCAGTACAGAAATGAAGCCCAAAAATCATGTTTTACTGTCCTGTGGTCTCAGCCTCAGATACTTATCAAATCACACAAAGCTCTTGTAGAAACAAACAAACAAATGAACAAAATATGTTCTCCTTCATTTCTGTCAAACCAAGTTGTATGACACGTTTCCAGCGGTTAGTATCATGGTTGCTAGGCAACCTGGGAAGCGCGACGGAGACTAGCACTTACACCCCCGGAGAGCAGTCATTTCGGGGTAGTACCTTAGACCCCCGCGGAGTCATCATTTTGCGTTTCTACCTTTAAAAGCCGGAGAGCAGTCAAATGCTGGAAGTGGAAGCTAAATTGGCTAGTCATTCATATGTATATTGGGTCGTTACCTAGGAATTCTGGAGGGAGGGGATTGGGGGAGAAATCAACACACATGAGTCTAGGTCCTTTGTTGCTGACATTTATTGATAAAAACAGTAGTTTCATTTCATGTTATTTCCTTTTTCATTTCAAGCAAGGAAGTGGATGTAGTTAGTAAGTAAGATATTTCAGACATTATTCTGACACAGAGGAGGAGATACTGGAATTATAATTAGTATCTATGCATGCATTTGTGATTTTGTTTGACCTTCCCATTGCTCACAATTTGAATTTGTTCACACTGCAGATGAGTGTCTCAGTCCCCAAACAAGCTCTCTTTTTCGGTGGAGAAGCAGTCTCCTCATCCGCAGTGAGTGTGGAGAAATCAACACACATGAGTCTAGGTCCTTTGTTGCTGACATTTATTGATAAAAACAGTAGTTTCATTTCATGTTATTTCCTTTTTCATTTCAAGCAAGGAAGTGGATGTAGTTAGTAAGTAAGATATTTCAGACATTATTCTGACACAGAGGAGGAGATACTGGAATTATAATTAGTATCTATGCATGCATTTGTGATTTTGTTTGACCTTCCCATTGCTTACAGTACAAAAAACCAACCATTTGTACACATATGTACTAATAATAATAAAAAGTGAGTGCAACACTGCAACCCGTCACCCCGTCGTTCAGTGGTCGTTGATCAGTGGTCCATTGTGGCACCATTCAGAGCACTGGTACAATAGTACCAGCAAGATATGGGAAGACATTGCAAATGTACTTGGATTTTAGGTTGCAAGCCACCCAAAACTTGATCCCAAACTTGTCAGGTTTACTTGCAAACACTTGGAGTGTTTCAGTATGCCATCTTAGGGAGAACTCAACACACATGTAGGTCCTTTGTTGCTGACATTTATTGATGAAAATAGAAAAAAAACCAACCGTTTGTACACATGTTTACAAATAATAACAAAAATTGAGTGAGTACATTACAACATTTTCAGCAATCACTCACAATCCTGGCACTGCCACGGTATCTGTCGTCTGCATTTACCACATGTGTACCTGTAGCAGTGAACACATCGCACAGTGGCCTGATTTTTTTTGCATCTGTGTTTGACCTGACACGTGGCCCTTTTTCCAGGGCTCGGTGTGGAGGGTTGTGTCCGAAGCAACTGTTCTTTTCTTTCCTTCTTCGCAGCTACATGAGAGTGAGCCAATTCGGTTGCAAGGGCCACCAGGAAGTCCACCCGTCTTTCCTTCGTCCCGGTGCATTCTTGATACAGCACATGTGCATTCAGTGCTGCCATGTCAATCATGTTATAAAACACGGCAACTGGCCAGCGCCGTGTTCCTTTGCGGACAGTGTACTCCCGAACCATCTGGTCCATCACATCCACGCCACACTTTGTCTTGTTGTAAAGGGTGACAGTGTTTGGCTTCCTTTTGGTAGTGTTTTCGGTCTGAACCACGCTGTGCATGCTGCTAAGAATATATACTGTCTTCTTCCGTTTGGCCGCATACGCCGTCAGCGTGGCAGCAGAGGTTGAAAACACCTAAGAAATAAGATAAATTGTTAATTCCATAGCCCTTTTACACACAATGAAACACATAAACATAGAACCACAAAAGACCTGCAACATACCTGAGTGGTGAATTCATTGCGATCTGTCTGTCTAGTGGATTGAGGAATTTCCCTGCGAATCTTGTTGACTGTGCCGAGGATGGTGGTTTTCCGTCTAAGAAGTTTTTGCGCAAGTGAAAGCGATGTGAAAAAATTGTCAGTGGTAACATTTCTGCCCTTGTCCAGGAATGGTTCCATCAGCCTCATAACTACATTTTCGGAAAGTCTCTCCCCAGTGGGACGATTGGGGTCCTTGCCAAGATATGGGAAGACATTGCAAATGTACTTGGATTTTAGGTCGCAAGCCACCCAAAACTTGATCCCAAACTTGTCCGGTTTACTGGCAATATACTGCAGGAAACTGCACCGAGTTTTTGATGGGAAAAGCTGTTCATCGATGGTGATATGTAGACCAGGGTTGTAGCACGTGATGCAGTTGGTGACAAATGATCCCCACACACTGGAAATTGCAGCGAACTTATCAGTCTTTGCTCGATCACAGCGGGTGGACTTGTCATCAAAGCGTAGGTGTTGCATGATGTCTTGGAAGCGGTTTCGTGCCATAGTTCCAATTATCTGTGGGTTTCCCAGGTTTGCTGACCAGCAGTCATTTACAGATGGAACCCTGTAAACCCCCCGCAAGATGACAATAGCAATAAATGCCATTAGTTCAGGGAGGTCCATGAACCAACAAACATGCTCCGTTTGCTGTGCATGTTGAATAGTCCATTCTTGAATGCTACGAAGCATGTCAAGAGTGATGAAACACAGGAAGCTCTGAAGGCGACTCAAGATACTTCTCCTGGCCTTAGCCGTTGGCTCTCCATCTGCAGCGTACGGTTCTATAGGGGTGAAAGGGAGACGGGTCCCCACATGTTCTTCACGCCACACTGTGCCATCTTTCGCTGTCTCAGTCCCCATACAAGCTCTCTTTTTTGGTGGAGAAGCAGTCTCCTCATCTGCAGTGTGAACAAATTCAAATTGTGAGCAATGGGAAGGTCAAACAAAATCACAAATGCATGCATAGATACTAATTATAATTCCAGTATCTCCTCCTCTGTGTCAGAATAATGTCTGAAATATCTTACTTACTAACTACATCCACTTCCTTGCTTGAAATGAAAAAGGAAATAACATGAAATGAAACTACTGTTTTTATCAATAAATGTCAGCAACAAAGGACCTAGACTCATGTGTGTTGATTTCTCCACACTCACTGCGGATGAGGAGACTGCTTCTCCACCGAAAAAGAGAGCTTGTTTGGGGACTGAGACACTCATCTGCAGTGTGAACAAATTCAAATTGTGAGCAATGGGAAGGTCAAACAAAATCACAAATGCATGCATAGATACTAATTATAATTCCAGTATCTCCTCCTCTGTGTCAGAATAATGTCTGAAATATCTTACTTACTAACTACATCCACTTCCTTGCTTGAAATGAAAAAGGAAATAACATGAAATGAAACTACTGTTTTTATCAATAAATGTCAGCAACAAAGGACCTAGACTCATGTGTGTTGATTTCTCCCCCAATCCCCTCCCTCCAGAATTCCTAGGTAACGACCCAATATACATATGAATGACTAGCCAATTTAGCTTCCACTTCCAGCATTTGACTGCTCTCCGGCTTTTAAAGGTAGAAACGCAAAATGATGACTCCGCGGGGGTCTAAGGTAGAAGCCTTCTTGACTTGACTGCTCTCCGGCTTTTAAAGGTAGAACGGTAGAAGCTGGGAATTCCAGTCTAGACCGTCCCATACAGACAAACTTGCCGTTTATTTTACAAATCGAGCTCAACACTGCCCCTAGCGTCCTGGAGCACTTCCGTTGTGTTTTGGAATTTGCATGTGTTTTGGAGTTTGCAAGTGTTTTTGAGTTTGCAAGTGTTTTGGATTTTGCAAGTGTTTTGGAGTTTGTACGTGTTTTGGAGTTTGCATGTGTTTTTTAGTTTGCAAGTGTTTTGGAGTTTGCAAGTGTTTTGGAATTTGCATGTGTTTTGGAGTTTGCATGTGCTTTGGAGTTTGCAAGTGTTTTGGAGTTTGTACGTGCTTTGTCTCTAGGGGCCACCGTAGATAATGCATCCAATATGAAGCGGGCCTTTAAAGTCAGGATGCCAGAAGTAGAGCACCCTGAAGGTGACAGCAGTGATGACCTCGATGATGAAACAATGTGGGAGGATGCAGAAGGTTCTGATCCATGGTCAACGGGTGAACATCTTTCTTGCTTCGCCCACTCGCTGCAACTTGTAATCAGTGATGGGATGAAAGAGGTAAAGGCAATAGCTAGAGCCATTGCCAAAGCCAGCAAGTTTACAAACCTGCTGCATAGCAGTAGTAACCACAAAGACTTGTTTGAGGCACACTTTGGCTCCAATAAGTCCATCCCAGCAGGAAACAACACCCGCTGGAATAGCACCTACAGACAGTTAAAGGCTCTGATCACACTTGACCACGGGGCCATCACTGAAATGTGCAGCAATACAGAGAATTTAGTGTTTTCAACCCGAGAGTGGGCTCAGCTGAAAGACCTTTGTGCTTTGCTTGAGCCTTTTTCTGATGCAACAGACCTTACAGAAGGTGATCATCAGGTGACTATTAGCATGGTGGTCCCCACTGTTCTGGACTTGAAGAATCATCTTATAAAGATGGAAGTACAAATGCCCCAGGCCGGAACTATAGTCAGGGCACTGAAAAGATCCTTA
This sequence comes from Simochromis diagramma, assembly GCF_900408965.1. Lineage (NCBI taxonomy): Eukaryota > Metazoa > Chordata > Actinopteri > Cichliformes > Cichlidae > Simochromis > Simochromis diagramma. Next base: position 17,197,410 of record NW_024387245.1, on the reverse strand, counting down.
GAGAAACGGTTCTCTGGAATTTTCAGGCAGATTTGCATGGACGAAAAGGATCCAGAAGAGCTGTTTAGCCATCGGATCTACTTCCTTGCCACCATGCTCGACCCCCAGTTTGGACTGACCTGGGTAGATTTACCCAGGTCAGTCCAAAATGGTGAAACCGGACCAGCACTGAAGAGGTTCAGAGATGACCTTAAAAAGTCATTAATAGGTGACTGTATAATAATAATAATTTATTGTTATTGTTGTTTTTGTTGTTCCACTTATTATCACTGTCTTTGGTTTTATAGCATCATTAGAAGCATCCTGTCTAATCCTGTCTTTGTGTGTGTGTGTGTGTGTGTGTGCACCCTTTTCCAGACCTTTTGATCACAGAGGTAGACAGAGACGGACCTGCAGCACCAACAGAAGAAGACAGAATTATCAGATAGTGACTCAGCGCCACCCCCAAAACAACGTCTTCTTTCACGCTACAAGGCATTTAGGTTGCAACGCAGCACAAGCCAGGACTCGAGCACTGATGCACAAATAAGCAAGTACCTAGACAGCATAAATGACTCTGACTGTGATGCACTCACCTTTTGGTCAAAAAACAAAGAGCGTTTCCCCAGTCTACACAGTGAGGTGTGCACATGTCTTTATATTGTTTGATTACAGAATTTTACTTAAAATGGTGTTGTTTGACTAAATAAATGTGACCATTGACTTTTAAATAACATCTGCATATCACTTTGTGTTGACAGGCCTTATCCATTTTAGGGAAGTTGATATCATACAGTGTAATTTGACTAGTACTACTACAATAGGACATGATGCAATTTCAAGTTTATAATCTTCAGTTTGATGTTACAATTTTATCTATATATAAAGTATAACTGAAACCAGTTACATATTTCATATTTTACAGTTGTTGGAGGTGATCGCTGTTTTGTCAGATGACTTTGGGGCCAGTCAGTACCATCATGTCAGCCCTTAAAAAGCACACAAAAGTTAGTCTTTTTTGTCCCGGTCTTGGTCTCGGTCTTGGTCTCGTCTCGACTTGGTCTTGGTCTCGATACCCTCTGGTCTTGGTCTTGTCTTGGTCTCGATACCCTCTGGTTTTGGTCTCGGTCTTGGTCTCGATACCCTCTGGTCTTGGTCTTGTCTTGGTCTCGGATTAGGCGGTCTTGACTACAAGTCTAGTACTAAGTCAGTCACTCCTGTTTCTGTGCTTCATCACATTGCGAGTGTTGCAAGCAACACCTGACAGCCTCTATCCAGTCGTTTTATTTTACACATGTAATGGGATTTTTATACTGTTGCTTTCACAAGTGTGGTAGTTAGTCGTTGACCTAATAAGCTAAGTTCTGCATGCGCTCATAGCCACATTTAAGTGGCGGCATCCACTAGTTGCCTAGATACACCCTCAACTGGTTGATGTACACACACACACACATTAATAAACAAGCCTGGCAAGAAGCTGATTTTATCTTAATTTGTTCTTTGGAATATGATGTAAAAATATGAAAATCCTCCATATGACTCTTGCTGAATGTGTCCACTACAGAGCAGCAGAGGGCTTTGTTTTGAATGAATTGATCTTTTGTATTAATGAAGGCCCAGGCTCTATCCATTTCCCTTACCCGATGTTTCATTCTAAAAGACACCTATTTACGCAACCGGGATGTGTGCGGGGGCCAATTTCTGGCTTATGTCTTCCACATGCATCACTCACTCTCTGTTGTGTGTGTGTGTGTGTGTGTATGCTTTTCCAAAGGACATCTATTTGCACAGCCCCAATGTGCGATGGGAGGATATCATCGGTCTGGAGGATGCCAAGCGATTAGTCAAAGAGGCCGTCGTTTATCCCATTAAGGTGCGGCCGCTACCCGAGCATGCTGGTATTTCAGCTCCGGTCGCCCATCTTCGATTCTGAATACATCTCTTTTAAAGGGCTTAAAGAGAAGGAGGGCAGTGGGGTCAGGCCAGTCTATTAGAGTGACATTAAATCTATACCTGGGATATTATGGTAACACAGATACAGAGATGGATAGGAAGACACATGTGGCATGCCATGTAGAATTTATTATACACAGCCACAATCACACAATTTGTGCTTCTGCAAATAGATAAAAACCCGCACACACACAGAAATAGATGCACACACTTTTGTCATCATCGCCCAGACCTTTCTCATGGATATGATGACAACAAATCAGGTTGTCTGCATCCTCTTGACATTTACAGACGAAGATGAGGACTGATGTGTCCATCTCCTTGTATATATTCTGCTGGCCTGTTTTATTGAACATCGTCTCTCTGCCTTCCCACAATCCTAAACTTTTGCTTCCATTATTATTCATTCTCTGAGCTATAGGTCAGTTTGGTCATTTCAGCCAGCCTGTGTTTGCCACCTAAAATTTAAACTAATTTGTTGTGTGTGGTATTTGCAGCACTGATCAGCTATAAATCAGACTTATCAGGTTTCTTTGCACAGAGCTCAGTTTGCTATTGGTGTGCTGAAAATGGAAATACAATGTGTTCTCATACTGAGCTAGGATGTGATTTACTCAAGTTGTATACTGTTTTATTCATGTTTCCCCCTCATTCTTTGACTCAGTCTCTCCTCCTCAGTATCCCCAACTCTTTACAGGCATCCTGTCTCCATGGAAGGGTTTACTGCTCTATGGTCCCCCGGGTAAGGACTCAAGTGTAGATGTGCCACTGCTGCTGTCCACAAAAGCTCTGTTCACTGCTTTCAGAGGCGAGCACGAGGGGAGTCGCAGGATAAAGACAGAGTTACTGGTTCAGATGGTTGAGTCTTACCTCTTCACCAGCTTGCCAAGCCATGACATCTCACTGGCTGCCTCCTCTCAGCTGCACAGGAGGCGTTGAGCTATGCACTGTACTGGAGTACGAAGCATTGACAAAGGCGTTTAATCATTATGCTTCACATTTTTCAATTACCATTTGATTTCATGAAATTATATATGTTATCTAGAAGGAAATGTGTTCATTCACATGCTTCTGTGTTTTATTTCCAGGAGATGGAGGGCTACTCTGGCTCAGATATAAGATGGCATGTAAGGAAGCTGTCATGAGACCAGTTGGAAAAATCTTTGATGCTCTGGAGTCACATCAGGATGGTAGGACAACACACACACACACAACCTGCAGCTGAATGTAGCTATAACAAATGAGCTGGTGGTAGAAACAGATCTGCATTGGTGGGACTGATGTCGAAATAGTCACATCCTATAAGTATCTGGGAGTTCAACTGGATCACAAGCTGGAGTGGTCTGCCAGCAAGGATGCTTCCTACAAAAGGGGTCTGAGCTGGCTTTACTTTCTACGAAGACTCAGATCCTTCAATGTATGCAGCAGGCTGCTCTATATGTTTTATCAGTCTTTTGCTGCGAGCACCATCTTTTTTGCTGTAGCATGCTGGGGTGCAGGCATCAAAGCAAAGGATGCAAACAGACTGAAGAAATTCATCAGGGAGACAGAGTCTGCTGCTGGCATGAAGCTTGCCACCCTGGAGGAGGTGATCAGCGACAGAATGCTGGCAAGACTGCTGGCAATCATGGACAATGAGTCCCACCCCCTCCATAACACACTGGACAATCTGAAGAGCAGTTTCAGCAACAGGTTCCTTCAACCTCGCTGTCTGAGGGAAAGTTACAGGAGGTCGTTCCTTCCCGCTGCAATCAGACTCTTTAATTCATCCACTTGGGTCAGGTCCACAAATGTGGAACAGAATTAATCACACCTCAGTGCACCCTGTCACTTTTGTACACATGACACATATTTGCAAACATACTTGTCCTTTTATATTTATACTTATATCTCTATATTTATCTTAATATTTATCTACCAGTATCTCTGTTTCTACACTCATTTTATATGAGTGCTTGTTGTTTGTTGTATATTTGCTGCTATGACAACTCAATTTCTCTCTGGGATTAATAAAGTTTCTCTGATTCTGAAAGTCAAGATTGACCCCTACAACAGCCATCTTCTCTGTCTTACTTTGATTCTCTTTTACAGATGACACAGACATGCCCGCCATCCAACTGGAAACTGTAACAACAGCTGATTTCCTGAATGTGATTGAACACACCAAACACTCAGCACGAAACCTGATAGACAGATACACAGACTGGGAGAGAGAGTACCAATCTGTCTGACACTAGAACAGCACAATTTAAAAAAAAAAAAATGCTGGTTGAATCATTTGTTTTCTTTTTTTATTTTCTGAAAAAAAATATACAATCTAATACAACGAAACTTTTGTTATGGTGACTGGTACTTTGAGTCAAACTACTATAGCATGACTGTTTTCGATTTATCAGGATGTTCTGAGGAAAATAATTTCATATCTTAAGTCTCTCCACTGTTGAAACATTAGCAGTGTTACTTGTGCAAATGAAACAGGAAGCTTATTTTTACTTGGCGCTCAAAGCAGATTCTGCAGGATGTGTTCAACAGCATCTGGGAAACTGTCACATATCAGGTGGGGAGCTGGGCTTATTTTATTCTCATCGCCTTCTCTGTATTTACCTAAAACATAACAGGAGAGAAGATGGTTAGCAACAAGAAAAAAAAAATTATGATAGATGAAGTAGCTAGAAATGTAGCTTCTAATAAAGACGCCACAGTGGAAGAGAAAGCTGAAGGGATCAGCTGAAGATGAAATGAGAAGCTGACTGTTTCTCAGCTCACCAGTTCTGACAAGAATACCCAACATTCCTGAATTTTGAGCCCCGCCTACATCATCTCTGGCGTCCTGTTGGAGAAAACAAACAAACAAACAAAAAAAAAAAGCACAGACCTACTTTTAGTAAATTGTGAGGGTGTTAATCAGTCACAGGCTGGTGAAGAAATGTATATCACAGGGCCACTCAGTGTAAAGACCACCATTTTATTTTAATGTTACCACTAGGAAGAAAAAAAAGATTTTTTAACATTAGTATATCTTGTAAGAGGTACTAAAACTGTCAACAGCAACAATAACATTACAATAAATGGTTATACTGTATACAAGAGAAAGCCAAAAACTCACTTTCTGTCAAAAATGATAATATACTTACATCCCCTATCATGACAGCTTCACTGGGGCTACATCCTAAATCAGACAGAGCCTATTTGAAGAAATGAGAAGAGGCTTCAATGGTTGTTGGTACCAAAAAGCATAAAAAAAAAATCAAATACTAAACACAAAAAGATTGTATAGATGCTATAATGTCAAGTAAGTATCTGACGTGTCTGTTATAAAATCAACAATTGTCTTATTATATGAGGAAAAATAAAATCAAAATAAATTCCACACCTGTGTAAAAAATGTCTTTTCAGGCTTTCCAACTACAGTAGCTTTACAGTCGGTGGCATACTCCAGTCCCGTCACGAAAGGCCCGGGTCCGAGGGCCAAACCATCCTTACGTTTGTAGTAGCGAGCCTTATGGATGGCGATGAGAGGAGCTCCATCCAGAATCATTCTTGAAAGGAATACACATTTAAAACAATGACATTTTAGAAAGCAAAATCACAAACACCAAGTTTATTATATGGTCTCATTTTTCAAGAAATAAGACATAACTGCACAAATATGCCCAAATAAAACGCTTGCTTTGCTACTACTGTATATCAAAAAAAAATAATACAAAGTATCTGATATTTTTGAGTAAAAATATCAGACACACTGAAGATTTTGCTGATATATATGTCAGCTGCTAAACTTGACCAAGTTTAACACCTGAAAGCCTTGTTGAGTGTGGAGTAGTTGAAGTGATCAGGAGCAAGTCCAATGACGACAGCATTCGGCTCTGACGTCTCAATCCCTGCAAAAGGAAGAAAAAATATATAACTGGAGGTTTTTTAATAAATTATTATTCATCTATATAATTTTATAGTAACTGCTAAAGAGATATAGATTTATGAATTCTTTGTGCTTCATTTTTAACAAAATGCTTGTAGACAATTAGAATTTTTTATAAAGCTATAATGTCTTAAACATAAATAGTTTATCCTATTTGGTTACTGAAACAAATGATAAGTAAAACAACATAAATTCAGGTCTACCTCTCTGTCACTCACACACACACACCACCACACACTCTCAACTTCGTACCAGTGAAATCTTCCAGGGCGCTGTCTTCCACCAGCAGCAGGGGTCTGTGTTGTTTCTGCTCTAACAAACTCCTTGCTGCACTCAGAGAAGTGAAGATCTCATTTTCCTGTACAGTAAAGGTCATTTTTCAAGATCACATAAGGCAGCACTCTCGAGGTCAAAATGGCATCACAGTCCTTTCAGTTTGTTGATTTATTAAGTAAATCACCAGTTTTGCTTTTCTTCGCCTAATTTTGACTTCTGCACTAACATTCTTTTCATCACTTTACTTTTGGGAAAAAACAGACATTACAAAACAAGATCACAGCGGTTCCCCTTCTAAAGGTCATTTTGATTTCTTTTGGTACTGCAGTAAAAGTTTCTGCTATAAGAAAGGGTGTGGCTATTTCACCTGGAGGTTAAAATTGAGGCGTTGCAGCCTTTCAAATAAGATCCTCTTACTCTCCTTGGTTGTGTTGGTCACAAACTTGACAGCTACAGACGCCTGCCGTAACCTGATAATGCACAAGAACACAAAAGAAAACATCTAGCAATTCAAACCATGTTTACAATTCACAGCACTCTATCACAGGAAAAGAACTGATCTAAGATAAAGATATGCAGCAAGCACAAGACAGAAAAAGGTTTTTGAGTAGTGTTCAAGTAATATAAAAAAAATAATTTTCAGTCTTTCTTTTCATTCATAGAGTAACATCCTGACTCTCAATGCGCCATCTTAGGTCTGATTTTTTCCCTCCTGCCATCTACCTGTTAAGGGCATCCTGCGCCCCGGGCACTGCTGTGTCTTCTATATGCAGAGTTCCACTCAGGTCAATGAGCACAGCCTTCAGCGCTCGTCTGCCTGCCATCCTGGAGGCCTGCACAGGAAAGAAAGGCAATGATGTCACGAGAAGTCATTTTCTTAATAAATTAATCTGTTATTTTTGTAAGGAAACACTAAAAATTGTAATATAAGGTGAATGATATTCTGTAATCTAAATTTATCTACATTTATTCAGATTTACAGAAAAAAATCGTAGTATTTACAAAGTCAGAACTGGGGAATTTGGGACATTTCCTTTTTGTTGTTGCTTAAACTAATGCTCTTTACAGTGTTTTCACTTGTTGTGAACTAATCTGAAAGAGCACAAATACAGGATGTTCTTAACATTTTAGATAACACATTAGATAAGACCTGTTTGGAACGCAGTATCTGATTACGATTTCTAAACCGCTACATATGACCATCGTCCACTGTAAATGGAGCTTTAGTTGTTTTGGGTTTTTTTTTTAAAAAAAAAGCTTATTCTTTGATAACAATTTATTATTTTGGAGATTATATGTTTATAATCATAATTCACAGTGGTGGTGGCAGAATCTGTCAGATTACCGGCCAAACTGAGAGGATTACTAGTTTCTGTTATGGGTTTCTGCCGAGAATGCAGATTTATGGATCTGTAGGTATTTGATTTCAGGCTATGAGTCCCTATTATTTAGACATACTTGGATTTGCGTCGTGTAGTTATCAGTGCAAGGGTACAATTAATGCTCTTAATACCCACCTAAAACCACACACACACACACACAAACACAGAGCGTGTAAGGCTACGTATCTAACATCTGCAGTCATCTCTACAGACAACAGAAAAAATACTGAACTGTCAAGAAAGTGCTAGGATAAAAATAATAAACCTGGTTTATGTGTGTGGTAAAGGTACTAAATCATAACCTAAAGATGTAACTTAACAGGCTTGACAAGTCTCTTACATTCAGGCCTGATGTATTGTACAACATTACTCCACTTTGTATGTTTATTTAATATCTGGCACACTTGTAGCGTGCGTACAGTGAAGTGGGAAACAGGCAGGAAAAGAATAAAATCTAACACATATTCGTATCTCGTACACATTTGTCGTTCCATATTTAAAGCTTTCAGCACTTACTAATTGTACTAAACATTGTAATGGCTGGTTTTTGAGAAAAGGTGTATAAACTGTCTGTTTGACAACTTTAATGTGTACTATCCGTATGATAATTGAATCGAATAAAAGCACACATAAAACTGTTAATACATCTTTCAATAGAATTCGCATTAAAACATCTCATGACAAAACTTTGAAGCAAAAACATGTTTGGTCCTTGGGAGATAGACAAAAACACAAGGGGGGAAGGTTTTTTTTCGAAAGCTATTTAGTATTTTAAATAATATTTCTGAACCACTTTTTCAAAAACCGGGTTTACATGCTGTATCAGGAGAGGTGTAATGTACACAATAACAATAAATAAGCTTTAGTATTTTGTGCATGAATTATTTTCAAACTCATTGTGATGAGACAGAAAATGGTTCGAATGTTTTCGGAATTATATACATGGCACAATAATTTAAAAAACCTTTATTATTCATTCCCAAATGAGAGAATTAATGATAAAAGTTTCCATTTATATAAAAGGTACAAAAGCGCTTCAAACTGACCTACTGAGAGCGTAAAGAGCCAGTACAGCTAACCTTCAACAGCATCAGCAGTAACCCTCCTACTTCCTGTTGACGTTTTCTTCTTCGTAGATTTAAAACGGGTTTGTTATGTGGTCACTGCTGACCCCTGCAGCTCAAATGAAGTACAGGATTATATTTTCAAAACAGAAAAAAACTTGTGTTCTACATTTTTGTGGAGAAAAAAATGTATCTTAGTACCATATGTTTAATATCACTCTCTCTTGTCAATATCAATCTCTTTTTGTCGTGTTATTATAACTTATATTTTTTCAATTTCTATATTTGTAATCAGTTAAGAGGGTTATCCTTAACCACTTAATCACTCATTAGAATAATAAAAAACATATGTGTCCCATCACACTAACAAGTAACAGATGTATCGCATTAGTGGGTCGCTCAGTGCATTCGGATAGATTTAATATGGTGGGAGGTATTAACGCAGCGATAAAGACCTTCTCTCTACAGGATGCCAGAGGCCGCAGATCAAATCCTCTTTGCATGTTACCTCCACATAGTGAATAACAACTGTTGTTTTTTTAGCTTTCTGGGTTTATTTTTTGCATAAATATTTTGAAGCGCACATGATAGATGTGGAAAACATGAAAACATAAGCTAATCTCACAATGTAAATGTATTAATTCAGTACAATGTCTTAAGGTCCTTCCAACAAAAACACAACTTTAACGTGTTGATCTGTTTCTGATTTTAATTCTGGTTTATTTTCAGTAGCTCTTTCTTTTTACACTTCCTCTGGCTCTTGCTATTGCTCTGTTGTTATTAAATTATAATTTCACCTGTAACACCTGTAGCCTTCTCTCTTCCCTGCACTTTTTTCCCATCTAATATGTATTTTAAAAACTGTAATCAGTGATTTGATCTGTGTTGTATTTTGTTTTTCTTTAAACTCTGTTGTATATATTTTGTATTGTTTCACAGAATGGGTATTTTTCCATTATAGCTACAGTAAATTATATTCAATATGAATACTTTTCAAATTAAACTCTAAAGTAAGCACGACTCACCACAATTCTCTCAAAAAATATTTTTGTGATTTATTATTAAGTGCCCACAGATCAAAACACCACACATCCTGACCTGTGAATTGCAGACACATATTCAGATATAATTGCGTGCTTGCTTATAGTTTTTTTCCTGACCTCCAAGCTAAACGAATCACATGTCAAAGTGGCTTTACAGCACAAATCTCTCTGATAAACATATGCTTGTAATTCCAGCAGATCCCCTTTTGCCCTCGCACCCTCCTCCATCTAATGTTAATAAAAGTGGAGCTTAGCTGGATAGAGAATGGTGATAATTCACTGCATATGGAGATTATTAATGATGTGGAGCTGGACAGACAGAGAAAAAGGAAGTTGAGAGAAATAGTGTATGTCAATATTTACACAGTGATATCCTTTATCCAGGTACAAGTGCTCGCTTTTGGTCAAGTGAGAGTAAAATTTTAAAAAAGGGAAATTTGTTAAAAATACTTGTAATAAAGAGTGATGTATGTGACCTTTGTTCCCCAGTAAATCCAAACACAAAGTTGCTATTTATTAAGTGTATCCAGCTAAGATATATACAAATACTCAAAATTTTAAATTCGTTATTATGTGTATGTAATACTGTAGCTTTCTTTTAATTTTTCTATAGTCTTCAGGAATAGTTCTCCAGGCATCATGCAGGACATTCAAAGCTCTTCTTTGGATGTTGGCTGCTTCAATAATACAGATTCCTGGGCTCTGGGAAGGGCAATCCACGACTGAGTGATTTATTTATTTATTTTAATTCTAGGTATGCTTTTACTGCACTGGCAGTGCATAGAATCATTGAAAAAACTGAAAAATACATCTGTTGCTGTTCAGCTTTCCAGATGGTATTACAAGGAGAGTCAAAATCCTATGGTACTTTTCAAGATTCAAGACGTTTATTGTCATATACACTGCAAAACACAAATAGTTATGCTGCAATGAAATTCTTACTTTGTGAGTTCCCTTCACACAACTAAGTAAACAACTAACTAACAAATTTCCACTGTGAGCACAGAAAATAATAGAGTTAAGTTTATTTAGTTGTGTGAAGGGAACTCGTAAAATAAGATTCTCTGCATTCATAATTCCATTTTGATGAGATCCCCAAAACCAGTGACTGAAATGAAGCCCCCAACCTCCATTTGTTCTACAGATGACTGTAAACACTCACCATTTCACCTCTTTCCTGACCTCCTCCTAACATACTGAGGACTATCACTCCATGAGACCCATTGCTGCTGTTTTTTGGTTCAGTTCTTGTGCAATTTGGTATATCTCAGTCCTTTCTCACCATTTTCCTTGCTTAACACTGCTTCTTGACAGCCACCCTTCCACTGAGACAATTTCTGATTATGTTTTTCCTGTTCCTTAAGGACATGACTTTCAGATACGGTTTATCTGTCTTAGGTCCTCCACCTTGTCCAGTTTCCTCAGTACTTTTAAGGACACATTGCATGCTGTGCCAGAATATTCTTTGCCAAGGTTTTGGCTAATTGCTCTTTGGGAATCACCTTGTTGGTACAAGTACTATTTTATAACATTTAGAGCTTGAGTTAGGCGCATTTCTTATGATGGGCTTAACAAACACAACCATTTTTCTGAAAATAGAAAAATAAAGTGTAAGGAATGCACTGAAATGAGTGCAAAAGCAGCCAATAGGCTCCAGGCTACTTAAAGACCTTCAGAATTCCCAAAGAACTATTGTTCAAGATCACTTTAGAAACATAAAAACAAACAACAGCAAAAAAAACCCCAAAACAAAACAAGAGGTGTCTCAAGACTTCTGCACAGTACTGTATGTGAATGTGTAAAGCCACCAGGTAACCATACACTACCGTATTTTTAAATTCAGTTTCACATTGGTCACCAATGTAAATCGGCACCAACCTGACAGAGTGGACAGGCAACATTTATCTTTGTTACTTGCTACACATCTAATATTTCATTCATCAACAAAACAGCTGGAAGTTTTATCGAAATGTCATTTGTTTAAGTTTGTCTGCTGTCACACACAAAAAGCAACATAATATAAGGAATTCCACAACACTGAGTGATACATTTATTTCAAGACAGTATCTCAATTTTTGTGGCACTGAAGTGTAAACAGTTCAAAATACATTGGTCGGAGCTGCGTTTGGCAGCATTGCTTAAAATTTACATCTACACCATTTAGCCTTTTCAGTTCTCAGAGATGGGCCAATTACAAATCAATTCAACACATATATATGAAGAGATTTGTGAATTGTGTTCCTTTTTGAACCTGCTGTGAGTTGCCCCATAAATGTTTGAAAAAAAAAAAAAACTTTGCAGGCCTATTTTACAGTATGAAGTGTCAACAAATCTGTCTGTACCAACAGGTTATTTAAATACTGATTTTAAAAAAACATTTGCAAATGATATGATATCGGGGATCAAGATGAAACCATCATCCTGTGTGGTCATGACTTCGACAAAATTACATCAATTTTGTCCTTTTAGTGGTGATGAAACGCAACAGGAAGTCTGCACCAGCTAATTTTCAGTTCTTCTTCTCTTTGCATTTAAAAATCTGCAGTTGATCTTCTATTTCAGCGCCGGTAAGTTGAAAAACATTTCCGCCCTCCCAATAACTGACAGTGGCAGAAGTCTCTAAATGGCAAAGAGTTCAGGATTTTGTGCGAGTGGCTTTTCATTGGCATGTTTGTGGTCCTCCACCTAAGTTTGGTAGGCGAAGATCAACCAAACAGCAGCAACAGGACGATGCAGGCAGAATTCACTATTATCAAAGGCACTGTAAAAACAAAAGAGTACAAAACACAAAGTAATCAAACTGATTCCATCAGCAACCTCAGAAATATTACAGCTGCTAATTCTTGACTCAAATACATCTGTTGCAGAGTGAATTAAAAATTGAAGAGCACACCAGCAATTTAGCTCATTTAATACTGGGTTATTTAGGAAAAAGTTATTTGATTTTGTTAACATCAGAAAAAAAATGTTTGTTGACAGTCATGATAAACTTAAAGTCCACCCTCTTTCATTTTTAAGATTTTGTGTATTAAACAAAAAATCCTTAGCAGATCTTAAAAATAGGCAAATGCAACCGCAAATGAATAATTATATATGACATATTACAGTGTGTCATTAGTTATTTAATGAAAGCTAAGCCAAAATGCAGAAGCAGTGTGTGAAAAACTAATTGCATCCGATTCACTAACTTGTAAAATCACCTTTCATCAGTCTCTAACGTGATTGTGGATCGGCCCACTCTTCTTTTCAGGGTTGCTTCAGTTCATTGATATTTGTGGTCATTCATGTGCACACAGTTCTCTTAAGGTCCACCCACAGCATTTCATTGGAGTTGAGTTTTGGACTTCGACTGGGCCACTGAAGCATTTGAATTCTTATCCTTTTTCAGCCATTCTGTAGTAGATTTGCTGCTGGGATTGGGATCATTGTCATCCTGATTGACCCAATTTTGGCCGTGACCAAAACAACCCCAAATCTCCACTTTGGTCTTGTCTGTCCAAAGTAAGCCATGCACCCTATCCGTGACATCCTCCTCTGACACACCAACCCTCTGAATGTCCTCTTTCACTACATGAAACTCATAAATCCTGGCTACTCTGGTCACTCCCAATGAAAATCTCAGCTTCAACTGTGCCACCTCTGTCTCCAAACCATATAAAACAGCAGGTCTCACTACTGTCTTTTAAACATTCCCCTTCACTCTTCCTGCCATAAATCACTCTTAACACTTATCTCCACCCCGTCTCTCCTCTCTTCTTCACCTCTCTTGTGCACTGCCCCAGGTTTTTAACCTCAAGCCTTCACTACCTCTACTCTGTTGTAGCTTCACAGTTACAGTTAATATGAGAGTACATTTACCTATTTTTAAGATCTGCTAAGGATTTATGAACAATACAGCCTACCGACCTCTCATGACAGTCCGGACTGAGCGGATGAGATTGAGAATCTGGGCTTTGATTCCTGGATCATCTCCAAAACCTCCAACTCCCTGGTCAACACCCCAACCAACTGCAGACACACGGAGAAATAAAGGAGAAGAGAAAGTACAGGAGACAGATGGGAAGAAAGATGAGAAACACCAGTAAATGAGATAGCAGATGCATGTATACGTGTTTATTTTCCAGTTTAAAAAAAAAAGACCACCAGCTTTAATGTTATTCAAAACATTGCATTTTTTTCTCTGTAATGCTCAACCCTTAATTCTTCCTTATAAATCCCAAACAAGAGCCTCTCCATTAACCAAGAGGCAGCCTGCTAAGTGTATACGCGTAGCTAGCTGCTTTTAACCAGTTATTTCACTATATGATGTACGTGACATAAAATAACTTAAACACTTACTCTTGCTGAGAAATCTCTCCTCATGCAACACAGCGATTGCATTGGTACACAGAATAGCGGTCTGGATGAGAGAGTAAAGAGTAAACGCCATGCTGGCAACTTCTTCTTCTCCTCCTCCTTCTTCTACCGCCACTCCCAGAGATGCTGCTGCCGTAAACAGGCATGCCGACGTCGTGCAACAGACGTAGCCAGATTCACACACACGAGCAATGAATATTAAGTGACCACATCACTCAATTACTCTTTTCTTATACTGTTTTATTGGTGTTTTTCCATCCTATTTTCATTTGATTTACCTGCCCTGTTGTTTTATGCCATTTTAGCTGTTCGGCTGTTGTTTTGAATTGGTCTAATAAATCAGTTTGACTTCACTGTTACCTTTTTTTGTTTTTGTTTTTTTAATTTCTACAGCATCTTTAAGAGGCAACACAAGCATGCATGCAGATCCCCAAGTGCTTGCTTATTGCAAACTTGATTCACTCATTCACACATACATTTACACAAGCACCTTTTTCTATGGCTAAGCAAGTTTAACTTAACAGTCCCACACTCACACTCTGATGGATGCACTGAGCATTCAATATCTTGCTGAAGGACAGTTTGACATATAGAAAAACACTTACTTCTGACTAGTCAACAGCCCACTTCATCTTCTGAACCACACTTCCCATAAAACACAAGTTTGCATTTAGATATAATAACCGGGATCTTCTTAACAGCCTGCTTTTAGTTTCAGAAAGAACTTCGTGTTCTGGGTAAAGGGACTCCATCCACACAAACATGAACTAGTCCTCCACACAAACATGAACTAGTCCCCCACACAAACATGAACTAGTCCTCCACATTCAGTTTTTCATATAGACTTTTAATTTACACATAAATAGTAGAGAAACTACAAGAACATTCTGAAATACATCTGCAATAACAGCTTCTAATGATAACATTTTCTCAGTAAATGACAACTTTGTCCATTTATTTTATAAACAAGATGAGTGGGTTGTCACTTTTGCTCTTTTTGATTTTGCTCAAACATCACCATCATCGCCACCACCCCTGTGTCTCTTTCTTTTTCATTTCACATTATAATAAATAGTATTATCACAATTGGGGTCTCAGGAGTTGATACTCAAATAAATAAACAAAAAAAAAGCAAAAAAACAAAAACAAAACGCACACACACACACACAGATAGGTAGAATGACTGTGAAGATCAGTATTCACATGTATGACATTTTATACAATAAGGTGAAATAATTTACATATAAATATACAACACTGACAAACTTCAGGCCTTTGCTCTCGGATGCTCTTTCTGGAGAGAAAGCACGTGTACAGAGTTTTTCATTTCCAAAACAACGAGGCAGATTCTGCAGCTGATGGCAGCAATATTTATTTAGTGATAATCATAAGACGTTACAACAGGAAAACGTCTTGTGGGAGAATGAACCATACCTTCACTGTGTCTTACAGCTGCTCAGTTCCATATGGTACACAGTCTGCAGTTAATGTGACACAGGACATCATTTCAGGTAACTCTGACTTTATAAATAAAGTATTAAATATAATCAGATGTGACATTAATTAAGGACAAGGTAAAAACGGTGGTTTTGAAATGCTGTTAATAGAGTTGTAAACTGCAAAATTTATGAATATATATATATATATATATATGTGTGGACGTTTTTTGTGGTACCATGTTGTAATAGTACCATTGTAAATATCAGTGCTTTATTTATTTATTTATTTTAATTCATCTGACATACTAAACCAAGGTTGTGTGTGTCCAGCCACTGACAAACTGGTGGTGGTGGCTCGTGTTTACAGGGAAGGATTAGAGTTGAACATGATGAAGTCCCTTTGGGATCAAATGTTGATAATAAATAAATGTTGTCGTGCTTGTTTCTCTTCAGGGCCATCACTTGGTGATACAAATACAACCTATCTTAGTCCTTTTTCATCCAGAGTTTGGCCAATGTACAGTTGAGCCCACGGGCAGATAAAAACATCCAATCTTTATTTACTTTGTTTTTATGCCTGGAAATTAGTTTTCTGACATCTACAATTGCCTTCCTGGTGGTCCTCAAAGGCCGAGGTTGCTTTGGTCCCGGTTGGCTAATGCTTTGAACGTGACTGCCAACACACTCGCAGTGTCACAGGTTTCAGTCAATTAAGTTCAGTTAGGGAACTTGAACCAGGGAAGAAGAGGAAAAACTTTAGAAATCTTTTTACCAGTATGATGTCCCACAGCCTCACATGAGTTCTTAGCAGGCAGTGTGTAGAGAGCAACTAACAGAGGTGATATCGAAGAAGCAGCAGAATAATTGCTGTCCCGTGAAAAGTAATATAATGTATGATATAGTTTCACATCCTCTCTGTCGGTGATGGTCTCTGTCAGTTTTCTGTGTGCTAATCCTAAAAAAAAAGGGAAATTACATTAGTTTTACATTCAGGCTAAGAGTTTTTCCATACTGATTTAACTGATTGTTTAGAATCACCCCAGAAAATTATAATAAAATTTAGCCAGTAATGCCAAATGTGTTAATACTATAAGACAGTTTATTATCAATCAAATGAAAATTAAGTATATTTCACTGTCTTGCCATTATCTCTATTATGATGTAAATATGAGGCTTAATAATGTGCAGCTTGTCAAAAGCTTTTCATGTGATAACTATTTATTTTTACATTTCTTCAAGCTTCATTTTAAATTTACTGAAAAATATTCACCTCTTTGCTACTTGTTGAGATGGGAGCTGATCTTTTCTTTTCTGATGATGTTTGCGTAGGGAATCTGAAAGGCAAAAACACGACATAAAACGTTACGTTCTTCCTAAAGAAATACCTTTAACACTGAAAAAGGTTCTCTAAAGTAAACTTTACTATTATGATTTTATCATTGGTGGAAATATGAAAATCCAAAACTCTAGCCAAGCTGGTGAAATTAAAAGTCTGTCAACACAAATTAAACATTTTTTGGAGTTCATTTGCATGTCTGTGTGAAATTAATGTGTCATTACTCTCAGACAGATCCATCTGCTGGTTCTAGACACATTTGTCAATTGTTTACGTGAGTATGTGCATTTGGTGTGCACATACAGGCTTATAAATTAGCTTGAACCCATATTCATAATCGCCTGCCTTTGTGATTACATGAATGCATGTTCTTGTATGCGTTTTGGCGCACGCCTTGCCACTGTGTGCACACAAGCGTGTACAGTGGTGGCATGTGTCAGAAAACAAAGACAAACAGCGTCTGTCAGCCTGTCTGCCAGCTGCTCCAGTGATTGATGTCGACGGAAACACTCAGATGGCTGCAAAGGAACTTCTCACCCGTGAAAGACAAACTAGATGATTGGCTCTGTCTTTTGATGGACAAATAAGCAAACGCATGTGTCCGGTCAAGTCCTAGTGATGGCTTCATTTATTCATCATTTAATTTTTGTTTTTGTTTTAACCCATGGCAAGGATTTCCCAAGTATGCATACAATCTCTAGCAGTAGTCAGAGAATTGACTGGCACATTTCCTCATCGGTTTTTGATTTTTTTTTGTTTCGGTTGATGTGATGTCACTGTATTTTAGTAAGTACTGCATAATTAGTCTTAATTATATTTTTCTCAAAATCCTTGCAGACAATTTTTAAGGCAATCATGAAGATTTTCTTTTAATTTGTGTATCTAAAAAAGGGTGTTTAATTTGTCATTTAAAAGCATATTTCCATCAGTGTTAAGCACTAACATTAGTAGTCTTACCATCTGTAACTGTTGGACCATCTCCTCTCTGTAGGCGAGCTCTCGTTTCATCTGATCTTGAAAATTGTCTGAAATTAGCGTACAATAAAAACAAACCTTGATTAGGTGGCGCGTGTATTGTCATTTTGGAAAATTGGAGTGATAAAGACAGCCGATGACAGAAAAGGGTTGAGCAAAAAAAATCGGGGAAAATAAAAAACTGAAAGGTAAAAATGGGGATAAAGGTAAAGGTGTAAGAGACCGCAAGAAAGACAGAAAAGGAGAAGTTGCCCTTCAGAGTATGGAAACTAAAAGGAAATCAGGGTAAGGAGGAAAAACTGACTTACGGAAGACAGGAAATGGTGAGGTGCCCTTCAAAGCGTGAAACTCTTGCTCCAGTCTCCTCCTGAAGTCGATCTGTTCCAGCAGAACCTTCTGGAGCTCTTCTACAGAAGGACAGAAGAAAGCAGAAGGAAAATATGAGAGTGGTTGCATTAAAATATTCTCTCACAATCTCACAAATGTCCATCTAGTATAGATTACTAGTTTTCTATGGTCAGTGCAGCTGAGATGTGCTCAAACAGCCCTTACCTTTCTCCATGCTCTCAACATCCTTTTTCAGCTGCACAGGAGAAGCAGCACCCTGGCTTTGATCGCCTGAAAACACGAAAAGACTTAATTTCAAACTTTGAAATTAATTCTTAACTAAACTGGGATTTGATCCATGAACAGGAAATGAGTACAAAACAAAAAAATAAAAATAATGAATTTAAGGCCATGCTCATAAACTATAAACGATCTTGAAATCAGTTATTCAAAAGCAACCGGAAAAGCTACAAATGTAAGTGAAGTTAAGTGAAAGCATCAGGCATCATTTGATCGCCTAAAGGAGGTTAGGTCTGTTTGTTAGATCAGGATAAGGATGAGAACAGAATGTGCACGGTGAGACTCAACAAGAAAAACAACAGACTGGATGGCAAAAGTGTGAGGAAAAATTAGGAGAAACAATGTCCACAAACATTTAATAAATCAGTATGAATAACAAAGAAAAAATAGAAAAATACAATAAAATTTGCTGATCAAAAGACTGATCAAAAAGAGAGTGATAACCCTTCAGAAACTAAAAGAAGTCAGCTGACTTTGTGCGCAGAAAGCCAAAGTTAAGTGTAAGTGTAAAGTGAAGTATTGCAAAAACAACTTAACTGCAGTCTCCATTATTTGGACAGAACTACTTGGTTTTTATTTTGTCATGGACTAATTTAGTTTCCTCCTCTCTTCAGCTGTAAGTGAAGCATTGCAATTCATGTTCTGGCCTCTAGGTGTCAGTACAAGTTCATGGAAACTACTTATGATGACCGGAGACTATGGCGAGCTTCACTGTTCTCGCATCTTATTGTAATATCATGCTTCGTCCAATCTAGTCAGAGAGATTTGAGTCAATCATCTGGTGGCTGTTAAAGCTGAAGAACGGCGGAGATGTGGAAAGTTTTGATTTTACTACAAAAGTTAAGATTTTTTGACCAATACAAGTAGTTCCTGCAAACTAAAGCAGGATTTAAAAGCCATAAATATGGTTAAAAAAACATCCTCACAGTTAATAGTGCGAATGTTTTATAAAATATATGTTTTGTCTGTTTTGTCTTTTTTTTTTTTTTAACTCCTGGAGGATAAATCTACTTGTTGCTTTAAAAGTCTGCCATCCTCAGAACAAATATCTCCATTACATGCTGTGTTTTTCCTTCAGATTTCCAGTGTCTGCCATGGTAAGCATGCATGTGTGTGTTTGAGCTAATGTCTGAATTGTGACAATGAGGCATTGAACGCCTTAATGAAGCAAGTGAGCACCCTCGATATGTGTATCTTCCTCCAGTCATTTCATGTCCTGGCTCCTTAAGCCTCCCTATGCTTCTCTCTCTCTCTCATTTAGAACAGAGAGAGCTCTCCTCTCTCCTCCTCTCCTCTCTCCTTTCCTCTCCTCTCTCTGTCTCATTTGACAAGCAAATTTGCAGACAGTGCCCGAGGATAACAACCTCGTTTGACAGTCAATTAACCGTGAATAGTCAAAGCCAAGGCGGTTTGCATTACATAAATGGAAAATTAGATTATTTTTTCTCCCTAGAAACAGAGGGAGAGTTTAAAGACAGTGGAGGGGGGTGGAGGGACTCGGAGGAATCAGGCCTTCTAATCACGTAGAGCTTCCCACCGCCCAGGGAGACGTTTGGCAATCAGGGGAAAGGTGGTCTCATTTAATTTGTTTCGTGTAATTTTTCGAAATACATTATACATTATGCACAGGGATCATTACGATGTGTGTGCGTGTAGGGGTTGAGGGAATGGGGGGTAGATATAAATGTTGGCACAGATGTCATAAAGCACTTTTAATGTCTTCCTGACAGATATAAAAAGGTAATAAGCTGTGATCTTTTTCAAACGGGAAAGCTTTTTTTGCGCTGAGAAAGGGGAAAAAAGGCAATTATGTCGGGGGCGATATGGGTCTGGGATGGAGATTGCCAGTGCGGCTGCTTATCTCTGAGCTGATGTTTTCTTGTTGAACTATAACGGCCCCCCTAAGAGTAACAGCCCTAGCGACAACGCCACTAAAGAGAGGAGCCGTGGCAGAGCGGCGAAAGAGGCAGCTTTGCACTGCTGTTTCATCTCTGTGTGTATTTATATGAATCCCTTAACTTGCCATCTGAGAGGACATGGAGATGGAGATGGATAAAGCTTAAGAGTCAAAGGCTTTCCCTCACTGACTGAACTGTTCTGAATGTCATTTGTGTAAGAAATCAGTGTCATTTTGCAAATAAAGTCATAAAGTGTCAGTTTTTAATCAGCATTTTAATCACAAGTAGGTTTACTTTCTAATATAAATAATAATCAGTGTCATCAAACACCAAATATAAGCAGACGGTACCCATTCCATCCCAATAATTATACTTTAAGTGTCTGATTTGCCAGTTTCAACTTTTGCCTTTAGTTTATTTTCTGTGTTCTATCTGAATGTAGCTGTTTTGCAACCACTTATAAAAAAAGAATAAATACAAAAACGTGAGTTTTTATACCTGAGTTCTCCCTCCAGTAGTCCGGGGCCGACGTCTCAGTCTCTGGTACAAAGAAACTATTCTGTTCTTTTGTTTCATCTGAGAAAAGATGAGAGCGAAAGACAGGAAGACAGACAGGAAGAGAGATTCAGTAAGGGCCATTGGCTGAGCTGGTTATCCGGACACATGGAGATAACTAAGTGTACGCATGATGTGTGCGTCTCCTTTGTGTGTATGCATTTGGGAGCTATGGTCGAGCGTACGCATGTGTGTTTGTCAACGCACTGCGAGAAAACACGGGGAAGACATTTTCTCCGGGAAAAGGGTCAGAGTGGGAGATGAGAGGAGCAAATGAAACGTCACAGGAATATGAGCCTCACAGGAACACAGGGACACTATAAAACCACTCACTCAGACAATAAATGAAACAAAGATGCTATAATACAACAGACTCGGACATCTGATGAAGCAAATAGTAACAGTTTGCTGAAATAGATTGTGTAATGCTATTTGATGAAACAGTGTAAAAAACATTTGATGAAACTGAGACATCGTAAAACAACTGCAGGGTGGAAGATGTAGCGTCCAACAAACCATGCAACCAATATAGTGATTTCTGGAGATTATATATGAAAGATTATTTGCTGTTGCAAATTTGATGGAGAAAAAAAAGGATGATGCTTAATGTGCTTTTTAACTTTTGTGTCAACAACTATTTTTCAGTTTTCAAAACGAATGCATTTAATTCGATTTCTGCAATGCTGCGTTCTGTGTTGTGGAGACTTTAAAATGAAAAACTGTTCCAAAAGATTAAAACGTTTGCGCTTACCGGAAATGCTGGAATTGTCTTTGGTTGCATATGCAGGAAGTCCTTCGTCTCTGTTTTTGTGAACCTGGAAATCAAATATAGTTGATAAATATTTAATTTACATGTTGCATAAGACGATAAATTTAAAAAACTGGAACATGCACTGAGGCAGGGCAGTCTGATTCTGATAATACTAATACTACTAATAATTTAATCTGCAATATACTGGAGACTATGCTTTTATTCCTCAAAATGAATACTGAGATAAATCTGCAGTGTGTTGCTAGATGATAGTTTAACCCCCCCAAAGAAAACCATCGTCAAAATTGAACCTCTACTTCCTCCTCCTCTTGGAGGTCTGGTTAACATGGGAGTCGACAGGTTAAATATTAGAGTTGCCCTAACAAGCTGGGGTGACAGAGGGAGAACGAACACAACGTGGCCATTAAACAAGCCACACCTGGGCCTATTAGCTAGTATCAGAGTGAGGTGACTGTTTTCATGTCTACGGGGAGAAACCAGCCTATCAATCTGCTTATGCAGATCACACCACTGCCTGACTGCGGCACCATTTAAATAATAATTAGCTAAAGTGGCCTGTGGGGATATTTACGTTTTTATAAGCTGTGTCCTCCCGGTGAGGTGGGGTGGAGCTTGAGAGAGGTAAGCTGGCAGGAGGGGAGGTGGGCAGGCTGGGAGACTCCTGCTGGATCGGATCTGAGGAGGATCGAGGGGACGTACCGGGATACATTGCGCCACTCCCTCTGTCTTTCCCCCTATCCTCTCCAGCATTGTCACTCAGCGCAGAGAGGTATAGGTTGGTTTGAGTCTGTGGTGGTCTGTTTGTAAAGCTTCCCTCCTCTTCATCATCTTGCTTTGATGACTCCACATCCACTTCCCCCTCCTCCTCGCTTTCTGCTCCCTCCGGTTCCCCATCACCTCCACTTTCACTTCCATAGCTGCAACTGCTAGTTGGTGATAGCCGCGGGTGTTGGTCTGATCTGGTGACTACAAAGTCTTCATCCGTTGCTCCAGTGACCCCTCCGCCATTGCTGTGGAGCTTGGCAATGCTTTCTGCATCTTTGATGACAGGTCGGAACGCAGAGCCATAGCTTGACTTCCTTGACTGGAGAGTTGGGTTCTCCAGTAGTTTGAGCCAGCCCTCTGAGGTGACAGGGCGAGGGTCGGTGGTAACTGTTGTACACTCTGTGTCAAACAGCCCAGATTTGGGTGTGGTGGACCCGCCACTGGGAGTCATAGTTGCATTGATCCCACTTCCATTTCCATTCACAGCTCCAGATTCACTGGGGTCTGAGAGATCCAGGAAGGCCTGCCTCAGTGAGGGGTTGTCTGTCAGGGAGGAGAGGGTGCTGGGCTGAGGATGGATGTAAGTGGGGACAGGGATTCCTCCTGCTGCTCTTGGTGGCCAAAACATGCAGAAAGGAGGATAAAAAGAGTCTTTTCGACCGGGCCATAAAAGACCAGACAACCCTGCCCCTTTCTGTCCAGCTGGCACATCACTGTCCTCTTTTTTCTGCTGGCAGAGGCCAAATGCTGGAAAGGGATAAGGGGAGGGGAAGAGTGATGTAGGAGGGAACTTCTGCAGCATGCCGAAACCTTTGCTTGGGACAGGAATGACAGGGTAACTACGTGGTGTCTTACGAGGAGAAAGACTCCCTCCATCCAGATCATCCTCATCTTCAAAGCGGGTTCTTTTCTGAGCACCCAGCTCAGGTCCCATTACGTGAGGCACCACTGAACCTGACAGACTCTTCATGGGACCCATAGCAGAACAATGGGAAGACGAGGGCAAGGCTCTCTTTCGGCTGCCTCCATTGAACATAGCTTTGACATCTTCCCACGCATAAATTAACTCCTCTGGTGGATGTTTGTCGGTTAGTTTGAGGTGTCGTCGCCAGGAATTAAAGTTGGCAGCATCAGGCTGGGTATATTTGGTTTCTGGTGTTGAGCGGTGGGAATGGAAAATAAACTTATTTGGGGAGAAGTACATGTTGCAGAAGGAACACTTGATGCATTTGGCCCTTGAACTATTGTAGCGTGCAGGAATGAAGTTACCACGGCAACCCCAGGCGCACTCATGCGTTACATCGAAAGCAAAGTTGTCGGGCAGTTTCGGCGGCGAGTTCTCTCCGAGAAAGGACTTGCACAGACGCTCAGCTTCACGCTTGGTGATCATGCCACAGCGTCGTGACGAGATGGGCATGGCGCCGGCCCTTCGGAGTATCTCCAGCTGAACCGGCGTGCACTGAACACAGGTGATGCCCAGTGCCACCCGACGATTGTGAATCTCATTATAACTGTAATTCTTGAGGAGTGTGTTGGAAATCTGCGCCAAGCAAAGTCTCTCTGTATTATCTATCACTAGTGATACAATGGGAACGCCATAAAGGAAGACCTGGCCAACCTGGTTGGGTTTGAGTGGTGAGGAGGAAGAAGAAGGAGAGGGTGACGATAAGGAAGAGGATGAAGAGTGGTGATGGGTGGGCCTGGGTGGAGTCAGGGGTTCCTGTTGGTAGGGGCCTGTTGAGCTTGTCATTATGATATCAGTAGGGCTTGAAAGATGAGTCTTGTCCATGCTCGGATAAAAAGTAAAAAAAATCTGGAAAGAAAGAAAGAAAGAAAGAAAGTTCAACATTTATTAATTCATAAATAACCTTTTAAAACAGTTTACGAGCGCTTCTCTACCTGTATTATCAGCAATATGAAATGAGTTTCTTATTACCTAATATACACTTCGACCAAATAAATATACCTCAAAATAATAAATAACAGAGAAGTGGATAAGGGAGAGCAAAGAGAATAAATAAAAAATCCAGTGAAATGTAACATTTTAATTAAATGTATCTGATTACCCTTTCAAAGTCTGTTTTTTAAGAAAGTTAACAATTAATTTAGAAATATTTTGACATCACAGCTAAATGCTTATTTTAATATTTTTAATGTATTTTAATTTCTGACTATTCTTGCAATTTCATAAGGGGCACAGAAAACGAAGCTGAATTGTGCAGATGGAATATTATTGCTGTTACTTGTTTTGATGTCAGCAAATATATTTTTTTAATGCTCGGGAGGTATATCCTGTGAATTTTTGAATTATCAAATGGGAAAAATGATTCAGGAGGATGAGAAAACACTCTTTCATAACCACTGCTGTGAAGTGTACTTTAAAAAAAGAATAATTTAAAAATAATTTAAAATAAAATAATGTAAATACCACCAATAGCACATACGGTATTTTAATAAGGCTGCATATAGTTATTATTATTATTTCTGTACCATTCACAAGGCTTTGCTTATATGATGCCAATCTTATTGCCTTTAATAGAACTGTGGCACTTCAGATGTCCCATTCGTGCGTTGCTTCATATACTTCTTATTGTGTTTATTTATTGTGTTTATTTTAATATACCTTATATTTTTGCATATATTTTAAGTATGATAATGATAACTACTGAATATAACGAATAGTGTAAAATAAGAGATTTATATGAGCTTCTTGAGAATTAAAAGTTATTTTTTGTAAATGTGTTATAAATATATTGTTTCTACTTTTTTTTTTAGAAACACCAATTTTGCATGTCAGAAATTTCCATAATTCACTTACAGCGCATCTGTCTTATATTGGTTCTGCATTCACACACAGTTGTGATATATTTTAAAAACCGGTATAATATTTTACGAACATTCCACAAAATTTTAAATTAAAGAGATCGTTGCTAAGAAATTACAATACATTTATACATTCTAAGAAATTTAATAATCACATTGCGTATTACAGAAAAAGGACACTGGGTCTAAAAATGTAAAACAACTGCGGTGTTTTTCTTCTTCTTCTATTTGATTTAACTACTCATAGGTACAGCATAAAGACGACACGCAGGACTCCGCATATCAGAACTTTAACTCAAGAATTCAGTCCGTCTTTAATTTTTACTATATTAAAATTTTTCTTTACATATTTCTTTTCTTTTTTTATGCTGTTTGTTTTTCTTTTTTTTTTTTCGCCGAAAACACATATGCTTCCATTAAAGTTTTCACAAGTGGGTTTCACGTTTAACTTCGGTAGAACAAAATTAAAACAGCAACAATAACAACAACAAAATAACAACAACAACAACAACAACAACAACAACAAAAGCAATAATAATAACAATATATTCCAAGGAAATCTAGAGGACTGTGAGTTATACATGCATCGCATTTTCGAATAATTTTTACAAGCTTGTTCTCTGTCCCCACTGTTCATGTAACACAAATCGATAACAGTCTACACTTTTACAACACTTTAACCAGAGTAAGCTCGGGAATGATCAGCAGTCCTTACCTTCGACTTCTGGGGAAAATCCCAAAACGCGTCAAAAATATCCCCGTCACGAGAGAAATCGATTTATCCTGCGCAGCTTTAAAAGACTCATTTTATCACGTAAAAAAACAAACAAACGAGAAACCTTGTATCCGGGAAACACGTGGAAGCGGCACCGGCTATTTTTTATTTATTTACTTTTTAACTGTAGAGAGAGCCTGCTCATGATGTGAGTAAACTGCGGCGCTCGCGCCGGCTTTATTCCCTTTTCTGAGACACCTCGCGCAGTCCTAATCCCCCCTCCTCTCTCTCCCTCTCCCTCTCTCTCTCTCTCTCTCTCTCTCTCCCTCGCGCGCTCTCTCTCTCACCCGGCAGCACACCTGCCTCGAGTTTGATTGGCGTGTGGCGCGAGCTCAGCCCACCATCCGGGACAGACACCCGCACACCTTCACGCGCGCACACAGACCTCCCACCTCCCGCCTTCCCTCACTGCGCCGCTCTGTCCAAGTGAACAGCTAAAATGACGTCTCCCTAACTGTCAGCGAAACGCTGGAAAACTCAAATTAACGCCACAGAGGTCCAGGGTAACATACGCACGACACCGGAATGCGTCCAGAGCGCGCGCCTTCAAACTTTAAACAGCCACCTACACTAAAAAAAAGACAAACCCAGGATTTAGGAGGGGCGCAATTTTAGCTATTTCACTTACCATATCATTGGCCTAATGAATATTAATTTCAGCTTAAGTGGTTATTTCCACACAGAACCAACCATAGCTACGCTACAAGCTGTTGCCATCAGATGGTTGTCTGCTGTTGGTCCGCGGGACGCACACCCCGAGTTGCAAATTAATTACCACCAAACTGATGTTAAAAGAGACTGCTGGCAGCACACACACGGTCCGCCGAAGAGACTTGAATTGGAAATATGGCTTTTAAACACAGACATGGTGTGGAGTAAAACACTAGCTTGGCCGTGGGGCCGAAGAAAGGAAAAATAAAAGCTGAGACAGCAGACAGGCCGGCAGACAGTCTGAGGATCAGAATAATATCTATCAGGGCAGCTGATACCCACATTCAACGCTGAGCAGGCTTTTGGAAATATGACTGTCTAAACATGTGCAGGTCGTTTCCAGGACTTTTAAACGGCAGCAGGAAGCACACTGCAAACTATATCATATGTTGTAACCGAGGCTCAGCGATGCACCCAGCTAACACACGATGCTATAAAAGGTGCAATTCACCTGATAAGGGCCCTTAAAAAATTTCAGCAGAGGGATCGGATAAGTGTTCCCGCGGGAGGGGTTCAGAGCATTTGTTACCAAACCCTTACTCCAAACTCCGAAGCAGGTGTTTTTGCAACTGCTGAATTACTCCTTCCACTAAAAATATGCAGGCAAATTACACATGCGAAGCGAAGACCTAAATATGAAGTCCATAACCCAGATACTAGCGGCCTCACATTTATCTGAAGTTATCCGCAAAATAATCTCGTTTAACTCTTCATGCGAGTGCACTCATGGGGAAGTCCTAGTTCCAAATACTGATCGTCCTTGTTAATTAAGACACGTTGATAACAAAGTTGCTCTCAGGACAGATTCTTCTGTGGCTCGTCGTGGGGCAGGATGGAAACTTTATGTAGGAAATAAGAAAGAGAGCAGTCTCAGAAAGAAAACTGCACACATGTTAAACATCAACACAGGTGTGTTTGTCTCTGAACTGCAAATTATAACTGAGGTATCTCAACTTCTAAGGAACTTTTTAGCAGAATGTTTTTGAAAAGACACGAAGGTTGGAATAAATTTTATCCCCACTTTTATTATTATTATCTTAGTTGTCGGAAGGTGAAATAAATAATTACCACGGGGCAAAACACGCAGGGATCTTTATTTGCTCCGAATTGCCTGAATAAATAAAAGCTGCAATGCGGACTAATATTTTATTTTGTCTAAATTACACATAAAATGTTGTAACGTTCGACATATCTTAACATAGTCGAGAGACACCCAGTCCCTAGATTTTTACTTTCATGTCACCCATTAATTTCCTTGCACACCATCAGATAATTCATAAAAGTCATCAACACTGAAAGTTTTGGAAAGCCCGCTTTTAATCCAACTTCTTCCTTGCGAATTTCAAATTACGCATTCATCTGTCTGAGCAACTGTCAGTCTGGTTAAAAGGCTGCCGGATACTGAGATTGCCTGTAATTTATTCTCGCCCAATCTTTTCTCAATAGCATCTTGATAAACATGACAGAATCGCTTTTAGGCTCTGCTTTAAATCTGTGCGCGCCTGTGTGTGTGTGTGCGACACAGAGGAGAGCGAGAGCCCCATCTGCTCCTTTTCAAACCAATTTAGGATGTCACTGCGCGTGCTTTTGTCTCGCGGACGGACGCCACGGGAACACTCTGCAATGGGACAAGAGGTGGGTTGGGGCTGGTAGGAAAGGGGGGCAAAGAGCGGAGTCACGCACGGGCCGCATGGTGCTTGGTGACGTCACAATAGAGGGCGAGGGGAATAAAAGAGTGTAAAAACCAGGTAAAGTAGGCCTACCTTCAAGAGCTGATACCCAATCTTGCTTCAGAAATGTGTTTTGGCAAACACTTACATAACACCCTACCCAGAAGTGGCCTATTTAAAATAATAAAAAATTTAGATATGATTATATTATCTATGTTTACCACGTGGTTACCAGATATTTAAAATAAATATGTGGCAATTTGCTGCAGAATGTGAAATAATGTAGAATATGAAATAACTTTTATGTCTGGATGTATTTGTTTTATATTGGTCTCACTAATAATGCGCAGATAAACAGCAATGAAGTAAATGAATGGCTACTCGTTTGTTGGGTTAACTTTCCTTCTCCAGGACAGAGATGTCTCTGACATGTTATCAAAATCCGAGCATGACTAAACCATGTGAAGCAGGAAAAGACGTATTGGAATACAATAGAGCTATTAGTCCCGTTGGAATACATTTCACTTTTTTTCGTAATGCATTAGTCGGTCGCCCTACTGAGAAATTAATCTTGCGGTTAAAGGAAAAAAAATGCTTGTGTGACCTCGGAGGGTCAAAGCTGGATGAAAAAAAAGGAGAGCGAGTGCTGCACGTCCAAAAACATAATAAATTAAGAGCTACAACACTAAGTGATCTTGAGACATTTAACATCAAATCTGTCAATAAGTGAAACATGCCCCGGGTGAGTGATTACCATACTGAGATGCATCACCTCCTTTTTTCAAAAGGCACTGGATCAAGACTGAAGTACCCCACAGCATCGATTTGATTTTCATTATTTTATTAGTAACCCTCATTCTCTTGAAACAGTTGCACACATGGAACTTACAGAACAAGAACAAAATGTATTTTATAATTTTTAAACTGCCATTCAGATCATCCTACTTCAAGCTGTTCGAATATTGTATTTATTTATGTTTTTAAACGAGACAGCATCTAAAACAAAACTGATATTTAACCACAAAATATATTCACGTTGGTTCTGTAACAACTCACCAGAGCTTATATTAATTTATTGCGGATTTAGAGGCAGATGTAGGCTACAATATGGCGCACACTAGTCCTGCACTCCCCAGTTTAAATCCTCACTTAATGCCTCGCGTCTTCTACTGAATCCTTCGACTGAGTTCTGCAGTGAAGATTTACAGTGCATTACAATTAACACACATGTTAAATAAATACGAAAAAGTAATTAAGTTTAATATTCTATTATCTTTTTTTCTATATATATATATATATTTTTTTAATTTGTTTAACTTTTTTAACTTTTTTATTTTTTTGCCAGTTTAAATAAATGACTAGAATGAAAGAATACCGAAACAGTGCTGGTCTATTTACAGCATTAGTGCTGCCCTGTCACAGCCTATTAGGTTACATTATTACACTGAATCTTAACGCCTATTTAATGCCGTGGGCCAAAAACAGTTTTTCTTTTTACGTATTACACGATTTTTTTCTCTTTTCTGTGGGAATCTTAATGTTTCAAGTGCTCTCATATGTGGGTGTAAATCATCAACTCCAGGTGCCATCTGTTCTAATTTAGATTTTATTTGTCATGGTTCTATTTTTAAACTGCTCCCGTATCAAGACTCAGCCCTGTGAGTGATGCTGTCCTCAGTTTGTTAGATGTGAGCTTGCCCGAGGCGCTTGTACCAATTAGCAGAACAGACCAACAACTAAAGGTTCCCATATTTCATCGGAGATCTGGAACATTAGCCAGTGAATTATTGAGAAATGATAATTGTGCCAAATTCACGTGACTCAATGTTCACAGAAAATAATTTTTAATCAAGCAAAAAGGCACATCGCTCTTTTAAATCGTTTGTAAATAAGCGCATGTACGTTCTCGCTGGTTTGTTTTCACCTTTTAGAAATTCACCACCTTATACTCATTCATCTGATCATATTTTGTGTGCGCACCTGCTCTGCAGAGATTTGTGTGTGTGAACGTTGCTCTGACATAGCAATAAAACTTAGTCCCAAAAAGGTGTTAAATTTAGTGCAAATGTTTAAGTAAAGAAAGTCCCAAAACACAATTTAATTTAGTGTGTCTATACTGTCCTAGAAATATTATTCCTGACATGAATCTGCATAATTACCTGGTCCTTCAAGTTGCAGATTCATTTCAGGCAAATGCAGGTGTAAGTATCCAATGCTATGTTTTACCTGCTTCAGATATGTGCAGAGGCCCTCATTGTGTTCAAGTACAGCTTGTAACAAAACAACCCTTGCACTGTTAATTTAATTAATTAAGGAAGTACATACTGTGTTCAAATATACTCTCTATAATCTTTCACAATATAATTGTTGCTGATTTGAGTCTCCATATGAATGTATGTTTATTTAAAAAGAGGTTGTTTTATGAGAAGAAGTTGACCACTTCTGGTGTTAATTTGTTACACTGCTCTTTGTTAGCTTTTACTCATCTGCGAGTGTGACCTAAGTTTTGAAGTACGTTTGCGGAAGTCCCACCTGGAGTTCCTTCATTTAATATTTTATCAACTTATCAGCCTTATCAGTTTTTCCATGATCATCTCAAGTTTCCCCGATGTTTGGTCCTTCAGAGCATTCACTGTGTGAACAGGTATGTTAGGAAGGACTAAAAAAAAAAGGATACTGTACAATTTGGAGCTGTAGGAAGATACAGTTTTATTTACTGAATGACTCAGATCCATAATTAAAGGCTTGCTTGACTTTTAATGACCCCTGAACACAAGCAAACTCGTGTAAGTTATTTTAAGTGGAATGAGTAATGAGACGTTAACAGTGAACACTGAGCTGAAGCCAATTAGCTCTGCAGTGCAGGCAGACTGCTGGGCGCTACAGTGTGCTTTAAAGCCAAGCAGAGAGCCTGCAAGGTCAGAAGGGGCTGGGCTGTGTGTGCGTGCGTGTGTGTGTGTGTTGGTGTGTGTGTGTGTGTCCATCTTTGCAGGCTTGATGTTATCGTTTTCTCGGTTTGTTTGACACATTTGTGCACAAGCTAGAGCACAATGGTACGTGCACTTTCCACCAAAAGGATGACTTTAAGAGCTTGTTGACATGGGAAATGTATTTTATTGGCCGTTTAGCTGGTTTTATTTTTGTGGTCAAAGCTGCATTATCATCGCATCATAATGGACTGGAGAAGTGGGACAGTTTTGATAAAAGTCTTTCGCCCTCATGGGAAGCGTGGATACCATTCTAAGCTGGGAAATCTATTAAAAACTTGTGCTATAGAAAGCTGTCTGCAGTAACACAGTGCTCATAATACGTTTTGTGGTTAACGAGCTAAAACATGTAAAACCAGCGGTATTGTTCTTTAAATGTTTTATCTTCTGAATATAGCTCAGATTGATGCGATGCAGGCTGCTTTTGAAGCAGTAGCAAGTCAGTAGAACTAATGGTACATTTAGATTGCTTGTGTGTGTTTACGAATATAATCCAGAAACAGGATTTAGAAACACCCTTCCTGAGTGGAATTTTTTTACACTGGAGCATTTGGTGCATTTTTCTCATGGTGTTAAGCAGTGCAAGTTAAAAGTGGAAAAACAAAAAGAAAAGACAAAAGGAAGTAACGGTGACTTCTCCCAGCTTCATTATCATGTTTTTTTTCACACTCCTGACAAATTTGTTTTATGATTCTTAGAGGTTACTATGTAAAGTTGCGATATTGTTTGTCTTGTGTAACCCATAGATGTGTTAGATAATTATTATAACAGCATTATGCAACTCAAATTATAAAACTCTTTTGGATTAGGTTTGTTAAAAGGTAGAAAAGAAGCAGAGAGAGAGAGAGAGGGAGGGAAAGAGAAAGAGAGGTCTTAGGCAAGTAACGCACTACAAGACTATTATCTCTCGTCCAAGAGAATCATTCCGCTCTCTCTGTGGGGTGTCAAAGCGACACATCTCGGCGGGGAGAAGATAACTAACCAAGATGATCTCTCAGTATCACGGCTTAATTTTCTTTACTGGGGGATATTCGGCGGTAATGTAACTTAAATAGGCCATTGTGGAGCAAACTGCATCGTTTTATATGGGACATAAAATCATGGAAACTCACCAAAAAGGAAGATTGGCACTTAGGTCTGCACAATGTGTTAAAATGGATTCTGAATGAATTACCACAAATGTCGTCCCATAAGGCCTGCAAACAGTATTTTCTTGCTGTGCATGCATGAGAGCAAGAGGTGTGTGTGTGTGTTTGTGCGTGTGTTTGAGAAAGAAAGACACAGAGAGAGGGAGATCTTTTTTTTTTAGATTGAGATTGCTCATTTAACCTTGTACAAGAGCTTAATTCCAAAATGATATGAGTGCATTTAAAAATAAAAGGCATGATTAACATCATGATTATCTTTGCCTTGTGTGTGTGTGGGCGGGCGTGTTTACACATTCCTTTTAGCTCATATGCTGCAACTTACAGATAACAATTAGGAGTCTGCCCATGGTCACATCCAATATCCCAGAAGTGTAGAGGAGTGGAGGCTGCTGTAAGGAGCATTTTTAAATGCGTTATCGCACACATGTGGGTGTAATACTCAGGTGCCCACATAGGCTTGTTCATGCAGTTTGCATGCATTACGCTATTGACATGGTGCATTTGTGTGTCTCATCTTTCCACTCGGCCATGTTTCTGACTTGTCTGTCCATCTCCCTGAGTAAACAAGAGCTATGTTAATGTGAATGTTAAGGGCTCTATTAGTGCTACAGACAGGAAGTGGAACAACCCAGGCTTTTTCTATTCGTCTATAATTAATGAGGACTAGAGGTTAAACTACCTCTTAATCACCAGACAACATAGAGAGGGATACGAGGATGGAGGGGATAAATAAAAGACGAGAAAAGAAAGAAGGAAATCAAACAGAGTAAGTGAAATAAAGAAAAAATAAAGGCAAACAGCCATCATTGACCTCGATCAGCGTTGTTCTCGATCAGCATGAATTTGCCCACAAATATTTAATCATCTCTGTAAGTAAAAGATCAAATCATCCCATTGTGGTGTAGTTGGACTTTTTCATACATTAAGAGTCATTTTGAAAGAAATGTAAACATTTGATCCTCCTTGAAACAGCTCCTTATGAGAAAAAAATACCACATGGAAAAACACAAGGAAAATTAATTTTAAAAGCAATTTCTGTCATGGTTCTGGGTCATTAATCAATTGCTTTGTGTTTATGGATTTCTTGACTAATCATTATGGTGTTTCTAGACTCATATTTAGTATGTCTTATATTTATTAGTTTTTCTTGTTTATCCCTATTGGTGCTGGTTTAGCTCCCTCAGTGTTTTCCTTGTGTGTTGTCCACAGTGTTTCCTGTGTTTGTCAGTCTTGTTGTCATTTCACGTTCATTGTCTCTGTGTTCTGTCTTTAACACACTCCTTAGTGTCTCTCTCCCTCTGTCGCTCTCTCTCGCCATCTTTGTGTCCCTCTCCTACTGTTAAGCTCGCGTGTCTTTGTCTGGGTCTCACAGTTGGTGTCACTTCCTGTTTTATTTTCAACCCTATCTCGTGTGTTATGTTGTTTTGCTTCCCCTGTTCAGTTAGTCAGATTTGTTCCTGCTGTGTTTCCACCTGTTGCCCATCCTCTCGTTATGCTGTGTAGCCAGTCTTCATGTTCTTCTGCCATGTTTCCCCATGTGCTGTGTGCTTCATGTTTTGCGGCGTAGTTACCACGCCAGAAGTTTATTGTTTTGTGATTGAGTTTGTGGTTCTCAGCAATAAAGCTGTTTAAGTTCACGTTTTGCCTCTGGAGTCCTGCATTTGGGTCCAACCTCTGCTTGCCACATAGCCACACCTTGACAATTTGGTTTTGACCCACTTTCTTTTCACATGCTTTGCATAATTGTTTTGAACGCTATTCAATACAAAATTAATTTAGCTTAATATTGCATATACTTGAATATACCGCCCTTTGCTGAGCTGCCTCACTGCATGTCAAATGAAATCAAATATGTGCTTCAACAGTGCCATTCAATCCTGGTCTCACTCCTAGCTCATCACATACAGATACATGCCTGAGTTTAAACAAAGACAAACTCTACACACAAAGTATGGCAGCAGCCAAGCTTGTGAAAACAGGTCACAAAGAAACGACTTTTAAATACCAAAAACTGTGCGCTGCACTTACTAAGGTCCCATGCAATAGATGGGCAAAGTTCAAAGTGCATCAGATAAAGATGTTGTTCGGACAGGCATGTCAGGGACACATTCAAATAGTAAACATAAAGAAAAAAGATATATATTTTTTAGCTTTACGTGGCACTTACATATGGTACATTTAACAGTGTCTTTATGACACTTATTGTTTCCACACACCTACACTGTATGTTTTTGGGGAATGGCATGTGTTTGCATGACTTGAAACAAATGCATAATTCTAAGCCAATGTGTTTGTGTGAGTTTACCTCAGTTCGTCTTGTCATAATATCACATTCGTGTGCCTCCCTCACCCCAGGCAAGCTTTAATTGTGTAATCCTCTGATCCGGCTTGTAATCCTTTCAAACATACAGTACAGGGGTGATCATATCCATAGGCACTCACAAACACAACTTCACATCACAGATTAAAGTGGAAACAACAGATTTTGCTCTTGCTTTTATTGAAAAAAAAAAGAGAAAGTAAACAGGATAGGCCTCAAAGCACAAATACAGCAATCCTTCACAAATACAAATGTTTATTCCTTTCGACAAGCTGTTTTACCTGCATCTCTTTTGGATTTGAAATAGACTTTAATGACGGCTTCAGCTTTGTTTGCTACTCCACAGTAAGCAGTGTGACAATGAGGCAGAATGCACAATATGAGGACTGAAACTGAGGCAGTAAAATCAAAATCAGCCATGATCACAAACATTATTAGTTATAATAGTTTTATTTATTTTGTTTTGCTGCTTTTTTGTCAAGTCATGTGCTAGAAAGAGCTTTTTGTAATTGGCCATAATGCAGCAAGTCTCAATAAATTTAAAAATATAAATCAGTCTGCACTTATGGATCAAGTGCCATAAGTCTTAGATAAAATATAAGCCAGTCAACTAACTTTGGAGCAGATACAAGTCATTTTAATAACTAGAAGCCCTGTTACTTAAACATCTACTAAAATAACAATCCAACTTCTATGGATTTTTTTTTAAACAATACACTTTTTGACAAAACACAAATATGAGTTCACACAAAGCGATTCCAGCAATGCTCATCGCACTCACTGCACTGCAAATTATGGAAAAACAAACAAGAACAAAAGCAGTCTACTGAGAAGAACCAGCCTGCAAATTCTTAGACAATTAATGTTCAAAAAAAAAAAGCCACACCTTTACTTTTCAATTATTTGATTTTTAATTATTTGATATTTGTGTTAAATGTAGTTCTGCTCAAGGGCTTGTCATTATAGATAGAGGCCGGCTTTTAAAGATGGGCCACTGGGCAAAATGGTAAACAACAGAATTAAATGGTAATAATTATTGTTCCAGAAAATAATTATTGTTCAGCTGCTTATCTGCTCTGGTGTTTAAATAACAATGAATATTAGCTGCCTTTCTCCCTCTCTCTCCCTCTGTATGTGTGTGTGTGTGAAAGAGGTTGGCTTAAGTTGAATCGCATATGCAGGACACAGATAGGCGGGCAATGTGACACACGTACTGTACGTACACATGCAGCCAGAGATTAAAACTCACACAGCGGGTTTTAAAGATAAGAAATAACATGTACAGCCTGTTATTTCCTGAAAACTCTTTCTTTATTACAAAGTAAATTATTCAGGCTCAAATATTTTAATAACTTTTTGGTAACTTTCTAATTAACTTGTCCCAAAATTTAGTTTCAAGGAAAATGTATTTAAAGTAAAACAATGTGACAATTTCAGCACAACTAATGATATAGCTAATATGCAACTACACTAAAAATGACAAATTCACATTTAATTGCTCGATCAAAACACTTTTTTTTAATGACAGACCAACAACTTCTCTCCCCCCTAAATGAGATCAAGAGTGCCACATATGGATCAATTTTACATCTGTATTGTTTGTGATGTCCTGATCCCCCCCATATTAAAGCTCAGCATCAAAAACAGTTTTTCTTGCTATTATTGTTATTATTATTGTGTCTGATCTCGTACCACCGATGCACTAATACCCTTGTACAACATTGTGTGAACTGAGGGATTAACTGAGAGACATTAGGGACGCATGGCAGTGATCTGACAGAGTTAAGGGCGTTAATGATGACAGAAACATAAGCCTTTGTTGTTTTCGATGATGACAAACAAGCTCATGTGCCACATGTGCACATTTACACACACACACACACACACACACACACACACACACACACACACACACACACACACACACACACACACACACACACACTATGCTCATTGACTTAAGTATCCCCCAAAACACAGTGCCAAACATGAGACCCAACAAGATGTTTTTCCACCTCTATTTTTGATGGATTATTTTGCCCCAAACAC
Organism: Simochromis diagramma; assembly: GCF_900408965.1. Lineage (NCBI taxonomy): Eukaryota > Metazoa > Chordata > Actinopteri > Cichliformes > Cichlidae > Simochromis > Simochromis diagramma. The sequence continues at coordinate 17,160,588 of NW_024387245.1, read as the reverse complement.
TGATATAATCTTTAGGATATTTCAGTACCTACTGACAGATGTTATACAGAAAGAAGATAATAAAAACAGCTATACTTGTCACCTACTAAGGGTCATTCATATGTAGTTCATTATTGTCACATAAGTACAAGACTTACAAAAGTTTTGATTAGGTTTGGGGGAGTTAATCAGGGTATAGTGCTGTATGCTGTATATGAGCTTTTTGATCCCAATTGTAACTTGGTAGTTTAAACTTGAAAATAAATAAAGAAAACCAGCAATTAAAATTGGAGTCTTTTAGTAGACAAACATTTGATTCATGCCACTGCTATGCATACATTTTAAAATTCTGCATCCAGTCTTTTTGCCATCAGTGTACCAAGGCACCAGACCCAAAGGACGCCTGGTGCATATCTCTATGATGGCAGCAGTGGCTTCTTATAAAACAAGAGTGTTAGTCATACTGGGATGAGAACATGTTGTTATCTGATTGTTAAGTCTGATGTCATAGCCATTTCCACATCCAAAGTTCCCTTTCAATTCTCCAAAGCAAAAATGCAGAGGCACAGCTGACAGTTTAGAACTACCCAGATTCGATCAGCACCAATAAAATGATCAATGTGGTTGTTCTACTAGGCATTATAATAAAGAGAAGTGTCCAGACAATGATGATAGAGGATTTGCAAGGTTGTGCAAAATTAGAAGTTAGCAGTAAGTTAGATTAAGATGCCAGTTACTGACAGATTCCGAATTTTTAATTATTATTGGGCCTTCACCTTTATTAGATAGTGGAAACTGACAGGAGGGTGAGAGAGTGGGGAAAGAGGAATGGGCCTCGGGTTTGACTCAAACTCGGGCTGCTGCATTTCAGCCTTCGGGCATTTGGCTGCTTCTTCACCCTGTGAGCTAATCTGGCACCTGGCCTGAAGTATTCCACGCTTCTATAAACTTGGACCTAAATACGTGTGACATATAGATGATTAGTGAAGATTTGTCACATTTACATAATGATCTGCCACTGTGTCACTAGATATAGTGCCAGTATTATAGACACACAGATAAGATGTAGGATGAGGGGTAAATTGTTCTCAATACAGATAATCTAGAAGAAGATACTGAAAACATAGAAAAGCTTAATCAAAACAGCATCTGAAATTACCCCATGCATTGCAGTAGGTTATTAATATTATGCATGAAAAAAGTCTTTCAGTTCTTAATATGCACCCTAAAATCTTACTCAGCCTGAGAGTGATTTATCTTGGTGTTGCTCAATCATCCAGGTAAGGAAATCCCTAAAAGTTGATTCTTTTCATCTGGACATCAATTCAGTTCAATTCAATTTTATTTATTTAGCACCAAATCACAACAACAGTCACCTCAAGGTGCTTGTAAGGTAGACTCTACAATAATACCCTATGAGCAAGCACTTTGGTGACAGTGGGAAGGAAAAACTCCCTTCATCATTGATCATCATTGAACATCGTTGATCAATGGCCATTTACAACTGATCAGTTGGCCAGTGATCAGTTTGCATATTATTGATCATTGTCAGTCAGTGGTGCTAGTTTCAGTCATTATGGAAATGTGCTGTTTATAAGGGTGGGGGTGAAATGATGAAATTTTACATCCAGATGAACAGGATCAGCTTTTTATGACCTGAGTGTGATTGTTTCCTTGAACTATTTGGCGTTTGGGACACTGAGCTTTAGTTTTGCTAAAAAGTTAAACAGATTCTCATCAAGAGGTCATCAAATCATTATTTAACAATTGTACAACATCCACAGTATAGAAGTAGCTACTGTGTCATCACCCACTGATTTCTGAAGTCTAAGGTTGAGCATTCACACTGTTGCTGTTTTCATTTCAGAAAATTGGATATGACATGGAGGGTCATGTCTGACTGTGAAACCACTCACTCATATCACAGATGATGCACCGTTTTGAAGCATAATATGTATTTCTATATTTTTTTCATCTTTATATTGAGTTTATGAAATTTGGTTAAAGCTGACTTTACATATGCATGGATAGCCGTGTTTGACATTTCCTGTTTATCAACTTAAAAAAAAATCTTAAATTTTTTTATTTTATTTATTTATTTATTTTGGCTCGGTTGTATTCCAGTAAAACGTGAAGCATGTTTGTTGTGTACTCATGGCAAGTTTTAAGAAAAGCTGAAACATTTTGCCTTTAGAATAAATTTGCACATTTTGGAGCATTTTAGCGGCAGTCCCACTTGAGTCCCACATCATTCATTGTTGCAGCTACGTTCTTTAAAATGTGTAACTATTACTTTCAAGGAGAACCGTTTCTGTTTGTGACTCTTGACCTTGTTGTTTAACTTTATTATAAAACTTACATTCTAATTATTGTGGCACAGCTTCCTTCAGTGAACCAATAAGCCAGAGAAAGACTTAAGAACATTTATGCAGCACCAGCTTCGGAAGATTTATTTGCATGAGCAAAAGTGAAAAGGAAATACCCCCTAAACATTTTATACACAGTTTTGCATACACAGCTGTAATTAAACATTTTTTTTTCATCCCTTTCTAAAAAGAAAAAAAGTTATCAGTTGCCAGACCATCTTTGTTTAAAATTTTAATCTCATGGCTTCATAAACACACCAGAGTGGATTGTTAGTCAGAACTGGACTTTTCTATTCACCCCAAATCAAAAAGTATAATACCAGTTGCCTTGAAATGGCCCTGCTGACATGCGTTTGACTCTTAAAATACTTAAAATACTCTGCTTCCGCTCTAAAATGTGGATTAAAAAACATAGCTGAGAGCGTAAATATTCTTCAGCATGTGTATTTGCTTTTTATAAAATCCCAGCAGCATATTACTCTTACAGAAGTCGTGTGCACTGAGTAAAAATCATAGAGTGTAAAATTGACAGATGGGGCTATTTGGGTTTCTGTTAGTGCTCAGGGACACTCACACACTTTAGGAGGGTCTCTTGTCATCAACGGTACTTTGGTTAATGATGACAGCTGCACTCAGTCGTGATTGACAAATTTTAAAAGAAAAAAAGTGAGGGAGAGTTATCGTTCAGCTCCACCCACACCCACCATCCTCACTCACCCGCTCCCCTACTTTTACATGAAATCAAGAGCAACATGTTGACTTCAAACTCTTAAAATTGAAAACATATGCAGTCCATTAGCATGGCCCCCAGATGTTGCTGCTGTAATCCCAGGCCTTCTGCTGATCTGATTGGCCCAGAACTTTAATCATGAGATGGTTAATGCGGTGCATTAAAGGCACATTTTTAGTGCTCAGTGCACACATGTAAGAACTTGCATAATGCAGCAGCATTGTTCATTATAGAGTAAATAAATAAAAACTTTAAAAAAGAAGGCAAAGTGACACTTCAGGTGACTCTTTTGTTTCATATTCAACCAAGAGTGCAGGAGGGAAATGTGAGACACGGCTTTAAATTGATCCTCTTTCAGTATCTGATCTCTACGTGAATGTTACAGATTAAAATATCTCCCACTCTTTCTACATTCCAGCTTTGCTCTCTCTTTAAGCTCAACCTCTAAGCTGTATTTGAAAAACAGAGGCCACAAATAAGATATTTAAGAAAAAGCAGATCTTTAAATGCACTCTATGCCGCTCTTCCCTTTGCAATTCTTATGCAATTTATTTGTGTGTGAGAAAGCCTAAGTATTTAAGCTGCTCAACAAGTTGTTTTAAACCATGTCCATTAACAAAAAAAATATTTAGGTATGATCCTGAGAAGCATCAACAGTTCAGTTCACCAGATTCACCAGAGAGTGTCCAGCTGAACCTTGTGCGCTGACCTTGTTTATTAAGTTGAATAAAACTGAATAAATAAATAAATCTAACCTGAATTAATATTATTAAGCTGATGTGTGCTGAATGCTAAGTACAAGACTTATGGTCAGTCTTATTGAGACACAGATTAACTACAATAAACCTTTGAAAGTCACTTGAAACCTAAAGTACATACACTCAGTTTAGCCTTTAAAAGCATTATAGGGATGCTGATACGGTAAGTAGTTCACTGTAGTAGCGTTCTGAGTTGATAACTATACAATTGTGGTGTTCTAGTTGAAGAGATGCTGGTATGAGCCTATAGAAATAAAATAGGTAACCTGGATGTAACAGTCAGAAAATACAATATTGTTGATTTTTCTAAGTGAAAAGTGTAAATCCCAAAATGATGTCAGTCTTACACAGATCAGAACTTTGAAAATGAAACAATCTTCACGTCTTTATTTCTTGCTTAGTTCTAAAATGAGGAGCATTCAAAAAGTTTCACGTTGGATTTACAGATTATCCTTTGGATTAGGGATATTTAGAGGAACCAATTCGTCTACTCAGCCACTGATCACCGCAAGATCCCAATTTTATCTATGACTTTGCTTATTAGATGTAACCCTTTAAAGCCTGAACCATTAAAAAATTGTCAGAAAATATAATTTCCCAAGTGATGTCTAAACTGCTGCATGACAACGACTTTTTTTTCTGCATCTTTCAACCTTAAACGACTGACAAATCCTTCTTGTCGCACCTGTCTTTTTTATACATGACACGCTTGTACAGTCTAGTTCATCCTCAGCCAGAGGCCAAATATTTTCCTGAGCTTTACTTTCATGTGTGTTGCACATCATGCACACTATGCAGAGTGTGCAGATGTAGCCCAGCATCTAATAATATCACACCTTGAATCTAGTTAATATGTTGATGCAGCATTGTGACATTAACTGCAACTAATCAAAACCTTATTAATTAAATGACAAAGATTTCATTCCTGATTATTTCTCAGTTGATTAATATATCTGAGAGTAATATACTGCCTCATTAATAAGTGCTTTTGCTGCCCACAGTGCTTTGCCCTCAATTTATAAACACCCACGCATAGTGCACGCCTAAAAACAGAGACGAGTCCTCTGTTTGAACTCATGACTTAATCCAATTCTATTAGTGGAGAAAATGGGTAAGGTATTATTTTGCTTTACAAGCAGCCAGTCTAGTGAATAATGTGTAATTAATAACTCATAGTTTTCAAACAACTGCCCAAACACTGTAACAGCACTGACACTTGTGTATGAAAAATGTCAGTACATGTGGGGTTTTTTTTTTTAAGATGACAGCAGATTTAGACATATGGTGTTTTACAGTTAAAACTTTTATTCAGGTCAAATAGGCATCAAGTCATTAACTGCTTTACTGGCTGTGATGGCTTTCTGTTTGCCAAGGATAATACATGCTCTCTATTTCCATCTCTGCACAGACTTTTTGGTATTTACATCTTTTCTAACTTTTAGTATGACATCTGTATGTTGAAGTGATTGAGGATCACAAGAGCATCAGAGGTTTGTATAGACCATGCAGGGTTTTATAGTCAAACATACTCCCTGATCTTCCAAGATGTAAATAATCTCTTCTTTATTCTCCTCATTTAAAAAAAAAAATACAGAAGCAATATTTTCCTGGTTTGGTATTTCACATTTGATTTGATTAGTATATTGGCAGTTTCCGCTCATAAATGGTGTTCAGGTTTGGATTGCAGTATTTGATTTTCAGTGTTTAAATAGTTAATAGGGGAAACCAGTATTCAGTCTAGCAACCCATTAACCCTCTAGGTCAATGGGACATTTTTCAGGGACTTTACAGGACATTAGTCCACTGGTTGTTGTTTTTGCATGCCACCAAAGCCTGCTCAAATGTGATTGGTCAAGAAAGCTCTCATGTAAGAAGGAAAAGAATGGTCCTGGTGTCTATTATAGCGTTATCCCTTTGTGACATATATTATAGTACATGTTCAGCTCATCTGCTGGCAACTGATAAATTTTCTAAACACTGTATGTTCATTTCAAACAGTTGTTAACAGTAGTTGTAGCATAGTTACAAGCTACAAAGACTAGATCACAAAGATATGCTTTAGTGCTATAAAGACATTACATGCAAAGCATGCTCTGGTTGCACTTTCATTTTTTTTTTCAGAATATAGGAAATGTATTAAAAATAATAAAAATAAAACAAGCAAGCCCAAAATGTCTGACATATTTAAGAAGAATGCATGCTCTGTGATTACACTGGATCAGCCGACCCAGCTTCATACTCTGTCTTAAGCTAGGCCCAGATATCCTGTGAAAGTAATTTTCCATGCTCTTGAGCAACTGAGTGATCATATTTCTTTAGTGACTTCCCAAAGCTCAACAAGTGAGAGATTCAGAAAAGGTTGGTAAATAGAGAATTCAATTTTCTTTACCCCGATTCACAGCTCCTTCAGTGCCAGCGAAGTCCATATGCCAAAAAGCACCCAGACACCCATCTGGGGATGTACCAGTATACTTTTTTTCTCTGTCTTTATTTTTGTTTTTTTAATGAAGTTTCTGAACCACAAAAGTGGCCCTAACAAAAGTCCTCTTGATAAAGGTTGAAAGCTCACAGGGATGGTGGGTGGTGTGATGTTTGGCAGAAATGTCCTGGGCTCAAATCTACTGACCAGCTTCAAACTCTTTCCTTTTTTCCCCCTTATTTAGAAAACATGTTTAATGTGAAATTTACATTGTTTTCTTTTCACTGAATGGGACTGCGTACAGTTTCCTTGTTCTTGTTGTATAATGACAATTAAAATTAAAATTTATCTGATGTGCCTGTGTGCTGCCCACCCACGGTCTAAAGACATGCACGTTAGATTAACTGGTGATTCTAAATATCTTCACATATTTCTTTTTCCGTGTGTTAGCCCTGTGGTAGACTGGCAACCTGTGTAGGGTGTATGACCACTCCACCTCTCCCGCACCCACAAATTGAAGAAGCGGTTAAGAAAATGGACGAATGGTCACCTGGATGCAAATTCTCCTCCACTCTCACCACGATGCACCACAAAGGGAGGGCTTCATTTTGAGAACTTTTTCCTCAAGCTTATAATCTTGAAATTACACGGGGAGGTCACTTGGCGTGTGTTATAATTACTTTGGATCAATGAGGGCCTGTTTGAGTGTTTGGCTGAAATGTGCCTGAAGAACAATAAATCAGGAGGAGGTATACCAAGGTGAACAAAAAGCATGAATTATTAAATTTTTAATGGTCATGGAGTAAATTCAGCTTCCCACAACAGGATGCGTTATCTATTTGAAATATAATTAGTTGTGTTACAGAACTGGAGGAGATGGAGGTGATGGCTGAAGGGGGTTTATGGCCTGGCTTATTTCTCATTGCAAAAGGATTAGGACTGATGTTAAAAATATTTTGAATTCATAATTCTTTCCCTTTAGAAATGTGCAAAACATTACATTTTTCTGGTCAATAATAGACTCACTCACTCACTCACTCAACTGTGTCAGTGGGCGTTCCTCTTGAACCCTTAGAGAAGGCTTGACTGATGTCTGGCATCACTTTCTCTCCTCTCGTTCTTCCTCCTCTTCTCCTAGTCCTTCCTCCATCGCGTCACGCAGTGTCCTGCGGGATCCGGGAAATGATTAAGGAAGACAGTTTCAAATACCTTTCAAATCTCTCCCTGATGGCACTGCAAAGTAGGTGGGCACGGAGAATGTGGGAGTCGGTGAGGAGTATGCCAGTGTGCCTGGTAGAGACAGCAGAAAAGGTGAATACTGAGTGTATAGATGTGGATGTGCGCGTACAGGTGTTTCCCTACATCTCTAAGAGTCATGCTGGTTGTTCGTGCATGGGAGTGCCCATTAGTAATTAGAGGAAACAAGTCTCTCCAGATAAGTGTGTTCAGGTTCATTTACTTGTGGTTGCAAGTATACCAATCTACATTTTCACCTGTAGTGCAAGTGTGTGTGTGTGTTTGTGTGTGTAAGAGACACAGTGTAAGAACAAATTGGGCCTTTGAGCTCCTTTAGCAGAATATATAATCTCAATTAAATATGCGATATACTTCAGTATCTTGTTCACGGTGACATACATACATGGTCCCTCACTGTGACATGCTGCTCAGTGTGGCATGACAAGGTGTGTGCATTTGTGAATACATAAACGCGTGTGTGTCTATGTCTTTTTACAGTCTGTGCCTTTGTATGTGTACGCATGGGTCTGTGTGAGGGAGAGATAATGAGATCTTGTTCAGTTGAGGCCTGGTCTTGATCCCCAGAAGCCCTGGACTCATTTCAGTGACAAACCTCTGAACAGAGTGAATACGAAACTGAGCACCTCTGGCAAGCTTGGCATCAGAGGGATTTTAAACCTATGAAAGTCCAAGATGATAGTCTTTGATATCTGTAATGAGGGAACTTAAAAAACAACAACAAAAACCCAACTTTTTCTCAGGAGACAAGCTTTCTTTGGGAGATGGTGTACATTTTACAATTTAAAGAAGTATGCCTAAACATAAAAGAGCAAGAGAGTATCTGAACACATATGTACTACCTTCTAGTATCATTTTTACCTGTGTACATTTTAATCAGTTAGGAAAATCAAGACTCTTTCATAACATAGTATTTAGAAGTAATCAGCTATCACTTTTTTTTTTCATCATTTGGCTATTTGTTTAAGATGAGAAAGCCTCTTATCGCTTTAACATGTGGCCAGAGACTGACACCATTATGTCAGCCATAGAGGGATCCAATATGATGTCACCTATTGGTTTGAGGACTGGCATTTTGATACTGTCATTTTAGGATTTTGGCTGTAAAGGCTTTTTTGTTTAAGCCAGATGCTGGAAAAAAGGTTGGAGTCCAAAGGTAGTAGCTAATGCTTACACGCTTGGTTGTAAAACTCCATTGATTGCATTTTTGCATTGCTAATTAGTAACAGTTTAGTACAATTTCACTCTACAGTACAAAATTGGGGCACAAACCTGTGTGTATTAGTAGAAATATTATTGGTGCTTGCCAAAGAAATGCAGAAAAATTCAGCTTTTTTTTGACATTTCAGAACATGCTAAGAATAGTTTCAGTGTCTTCCTATCTTTTTGTCTTCCTTTGCTTCCTCTTTCCTCTTCCTCCCTCTAGCCTTTCCACGCCTGTCAGCTAGCTTTACCAAGTAAGTTAGCCAAAGCTATCAATGTTCCCTTTTCTTTTCGGCATTGTTCAAACTAAATGGAAACAAGGTAATTAGCTTGTTACAATTAAAGCGAGACGAGCGGATGAATTGTAATCACCCGCAATGGAGTTCCTGCTTTCTCCCCTGCAGCCTCCAACAGGCCAGCTGAGCTATCCTCATTTGCATAATTAAAATATACAAATGATAATGGATTTTGTAGTCAATGTCCAGAGGCTGCAGAGGCAGGGATGAGAAGAAAATATGAAATCACAATAACAACCACACTGGTGTTTGCCTAGAGGGGAGGAACGGGGGGTAGGAAAAGAAGGAGATGGGAAGAAACGGAGAATACGAGACTACTGGAAAAGATGGAAAGAGAAAGGAGGATGTGAAGATAATAGGGAACAAATGAGTGAGAAAAAAGGCAGCCCGAACATCACAGAGAGCAGAATAAAGGTGAACCAATTACATTTGCAAATAGCACATGCCTGGCCTTGGCCTGTGATGCCCTCCCTCTGGGGAAGCCTTTCGCCTGATTACATGAAATTGGGATAGAATTAAACATCTAAGAGTTGTCCTAAGACAAACCAAAATGAAATTAGAACCCGACTTCTTTTTTACCTTGGAGCGCCACAGAGCCGCACGACAGGGAGGGAAAGAGAGACAGAGGGATTTTGCAATTAGGCGAGGGACAATGTCGGTGAAATTAGGCCTTAGAGCTGAGTTCTCTCTTTGCTTTTTTTCTCCCCCGCCCCTTCCTGGCTTTTTATCTAGTGTTCTCTCTTTTCACCATCAGAAAGTTCAGAGGCAAAACAGCTGTGATCCCAAGATGCTGATGTGGCAATAGACTTCACACATTCACAACGCCAAAGTACATTTGCATACACTCATGTTGTGGTTATTTGGCCTGTATAGCAGCTTGGTGCACGACATTAGACTGTGCCGTAAGCGCTGGGCAAGGCCTCAAAACAAGTGAATAGCTCTCCAGCCACCAAGCAAACTTCTTTTTCCACTACAGTAAATGTTTGAGGCAGAGGTTATTATGTAGAGAGGGCTCCTCTTTAAAACACGAGTGTTACTTTTCTTGTCAAAAAAAAAAAGGGGGGGGGGGGGGGGGGGTTTAGGGTTTGACTAAATTCCTCTCTGCCTCGCTCTCAGTTTTCTTTTGTTTTTGCATTCTCTCTGCCATCTCCACCTTGAATAAATGTAAAAGAAAATATATAAATAAAATAAAAGTCAGACCTTTTACTCAGGAGATCATCAAATTACAGCAAGACACATTGTTATTATTATACAAATAATACAATAAAATGTGCACATATTGTCTCTTCTCTTCCACTCCATTTACCAACCAATTCTGCTTTCCCACAGGGATCAAATGTAGTTCATTTAAATTGTAATCTGATCAAATCTAATCTGATCTAAAATGAACACGCATGCGATGCACTTCTCCTTCTCATTTTATTACCAACAACCTCTCTAAACATAATGACAAAACACAGTGTTCTTCACTGCCTTCCAGTCCAAATGAGCAGCATCTGTTCCAGATGCCATTATTCTTTTAAAAACCCACATGAGCACTGAGAAAAAAAAGTGGAAAAAAGGAAGATTTTTCTTAGGAGCTAATTTTGGACTTTAGAAATCATAATCTGGCAAAAACTTCACTCACATATAGAGCGGCTCACGAAGCTCTTCTGTACAAATAATGCAATTTTTTCTCTGGTGTCTTGTCTATGGTTAAGTGATGGGGAGTTTTAAGTGCCTTAGTTACAAACATCATAGTTGGGAATTATTATTATCGGGAAACAGGATGGGAAACTTGCAACCAGACGGGAAATACTAATTTCTTCCTAGCGACCAGTGGTTGCCAGCAGTGTCTAGGCCTGTTTGACTAGGGCCTAACTGAGTAATGACTTTTCAGTTTTTATGAAGGAACTTTGTTTTCCTCCTTTTTTGTTTGTTCTCTTGTCCTCTTTTCCCATCTTTTGCATTTCCCTGGATATTAACGTCCTCTTCATTGTCTCTGTTATGTTTTAACTGCTTCTTCCTTTGTTTGATCCTATTCTCCCAAAAAACTGCATTAGCAGTGCGTATGCAATGTAATTAAACGCTTATTACAGTGTTGAAGGCTCTCTTTGTCCAGTTGTGTAACTCTGTGTCATTTATTCTATTCTTTCATCCTTTTATTTTCATTCTCTCACCTTATTTTCATTGGCACGCACGTCTTTCGACTCTTTTCTCACCTTCTTTTTTCTTCTGCAGCGTTTTTGTCTTTGTGCACATTGCCTTTCCTCTGAACTTTACTTTTCTCTCACTATGTCTCTTCACACCATGTCATTTAACTCTTCATTACTTTCTCTTTGTGCTTTCATTAAGTGCAGCTCCCTCAGTCTTTACATGTGTTTTCATATAATTCTGTCTGTGTGGTTCCCTGTTTACATCGCCGCCCCCCCTCGCCTCATCTTTCGGTATTTGTGTGAGAGTGAAAGCAATAACAGCGGCAGAGCTGTAAGTAAATAATGAGAAGTAATCAAAGTTAATGGAACCCAATGGGAGCCACAGCTTCTGTATGTGGCAATAATCTCATTTAGAGAGAGAGGCAGATTTAGTGGATAATTGGGGCCTAAGTATTCACCGAATCCCTTGCTAACTAACTAACTAACTAACTGAGCTGCTGATGCTCGTTTTGTTCACGGCAACACAGATGGAGCACAAACAATGAAGAGACGTTTGATGTACTCTTTCATATTGGCCAGTCTTCTTCCTGCTCTGCTTTCTTTTCCTTTTTTGTTTTTATGTTACCTCTGTCCTATTGATTATCTTCTCTTATTTTCATGATTTCTTTCTTTTTTCTTTTTTCCTCCTTTCTTTTATTTGGTCTTAGCTCATCACTTTGTCTCACATCTTTCCATCATCTCTTTTCCTCCTTTCCTCCTTTCCATTATACATTTTTCCTTCTTTTCACCCTTTCCTTTCAACTACTTTATTTTCAATTCCTTATGAATTTTTCTCATTTTGGCGTTTCTCTGTCGCAGCTTCCTCCTTTCTCACTACCTGTTCTTACTTTTCCATACTTCTTTGCTTCACCCCTTTTATCTGGTGTATTCATTTCAGTTTTTTCCTCTAATCCAATTTTTCTTGTTACCCTTATTGCCTTCTTCCCTTCCCTCTCATCCTTATATAGTCCTCTTTTCTCTCACATGAATTTCTTCTCCTCTAACATTTTTATCTTGGCCTGTCTACTAATTCTCCTTTCTTCTCACCCTTTCCCCTTCCTATAAATGTGTCTATGACATAAAGAAGGATGGGCATGTACAAAGTGTGTGATGGAGTTAATGAAGGATGCTGTCAGTTTCACAGCAGGGTTGTACTTGCTCTTGGGAAAGCTCAGCATGCTTTGATCCAGGTATGTGTGTGGGTCTGTGTGTCTGTGTTCATTTTTTTGGGTTCCTGAATCTGCATTGTCTAAATGTCATTACCGAACAGCAATCTGTGCGTGCTGCTTTCCTCTATGGCTACCAGTCTTTAACCCTCAATTTGATAAGCAACTCAAATCATTTACCCAGCATGATGACTGAACCACTGCCAAAATCGCCCTGTATCATTCTCACATGTTTTTCTCCTCTGCATCTGTATAATTAATCTTTCTCTCTTTCTCATCTTGCTCTTTTTCTCTCATCACACTTCTTGAGTCCGTTCCATCCTTTATTGGCAGGAATCTCAAATGAACAGTATTAACCAAGGATCTAAATACAAAAGAAAATTAACGAGAGAAATAATTAACAAACAGATAAAACACAAACCATGTGATTTCCCCACCGTCTCTTTCATCTGTTTACCCATTTCTATAATTTTTTATTTGCTTCTTAACGTCTTATCTCCATTTTTTTTAATTTAAAGACTGTGAGTAATTTACTACGATTGCTTCAAGTTTAGATGATTCAAAACAACAAACACTAAGCCTAAGAATTTTATGAAGTGATCTTGAGCAATAGTTGAAGTCTAAGTCTACACTTAACACACAACCTGGAAAAGAAAAGATTTCAGTTGAACCTTTAGGCATTTTATTACTAGACGTCAGTTGCAAACGTGCATACTTTGTTCCCATCACAGAATGACAAACATAACATAATACCAAAGGGACTATTAATCAAAAACTTGGCATATCTCAGCATGCTTAAAAAATACAGAGGAAACTGGACAAAGTGAACAAAAGAAGAGGTGACAGTCTTAAAAATTATTTAAAATCAGTGGAAACAGTTCTTAGTGAGAACTTAATTTGGAAGTTTTTGTATGTCAAGAGAAACGTACAACAGTGAGTTTGCTTGGGAGGCTCTGTAATAGTTTGGGGCTGAATGTCAGCCAGCGGTGGCATTGCATTAGTAACAGCTTCATTTTGTAGTATGACAATAATCTCAAACAAACCACCAATGCAGTAAAAGTATACCTGGAGAGAAAGAAAAAACACACAAACGCACAGTGGACCTCTTTCACACAGCCCAGACCTCAATGAAAGCATGGATCCTCTTGACTGAGAAGGGAATTAAAGGCAGATAGCATCCAAATTAGAGCTTTAAATGTCCTTTAAGAAGCCTGGAGAACTATTCCCAAAGACAACTTTAGACGACTAGAGATATTAAAAAAGAAGCTTGCCTAAGAGAGTTCAGGCTGTATTCAAGAATAAATGTGGGAGTACCTAATTACCAAATTGACTTTCCAGATTGTACAAACTCTGTTTTTGGTTTTTATACAGTATTTCCATGTATGTTGGCACATTTCAATAAATTGCTGGACCCATTTTAAATTTTCCTAGAAAAACATAAAGACGGGAGGCGTGGCTCAAGGCTTTTGCACACTGTACTCTATATTAAGTAAGAGTCAAACTCCTCATCTTGTGGGTAATTAAATCTGCAACTCTCAAAATAGTAGTCCTTTGCTTTTGGCCAAAACCACAGAGAGTCATTACTGTAACAGGTTCGCCCTGTTTTTAGTTTGATCATTTAATGCTGTCACATTCTCATCAAGCAGAGTAATTTTTTCAGGGTGCCAAAAGGACTCTCAGGTCAGGTCACATATTTAAAAGTGCAATTTATAAAGGCTTCTGACTACATTTAATATTTTTAAGTATGGTATTTCCACAGTCGATTATGGGTGTATGCACTCGGCGTGTGTGAATTCATGGCCACGTTGGTGTGTATATGTGGACAGCTTAAAGCACCACAGCAGGATAAAGGCAGACTGTAAAAGATGTATTTAATCTGAAGATATTTGACTCTGGTTATTTTTACTTACCATCACTCGGTATTAAAAAGCACAGTTACAGTTATTGGTATGGTCAGCAGGGGTGGCGGAGGACCCAAGGAAGGCAGGAAGTAGATTAAAACAGCTGTTTAATCAAGGAGTGCAGACACACATAGACATATAGAGTGGTGACTGCAAAGTCACTTGTATGCCAGGTAGATACACATTGTACAGGTACACATTTAGATACCATTACACATGTTGTGTAAATGTACCCCTAGAATTGGGTCATCACTCAGAGGTATAGGCAGGATTGTTTGAATATATCTCAGGCCTCCAGAAGCAAACCCAGGGCTTTAGTCCACCATTATATAAATGAGCAGGATAAGACGCTTAGAAATTATTTACACACACGGCAAGAGAGGATTAGGATCAACCCCTGCCCATCCCTTAGCCTTTTTGTTTCACCGTGCCTTGCTTCTTTCCTATACACTATTTTCTTCTCTAATTTTCAGCAAAGCAAAACTATGACGTAACTGTAAAAACAAAACAATCAACAAAACGTTTATTTTAAAAAAGCAATTCATCTCATTTTTAAGAATAAAACAGTATCAATTTGATAAACGCAAGCCTCCAAACAGTGCAAACAGTATCACTCTGTGAGTCGGAGAGTAAATCGACCTCTGCGTCTGAGTACTAACTAGAGCAACAAGTCATGCTGTCAGAGGTCCTTATTGGCTCATTTAAATACCGCTCAGGTGTAATTGGCTGGCAAATTAAACTGTCATTATTGGACAGGCAAAGAGGGAAAAAAAAGCATGGAGGAGTGACAGGACAAAATGGCTGCCATTCTCCCATGGGAAAACATTGAGAAATAGGGGAGACAGACATACGCACACACAGTAACACACAGAGACTTCGCTCTGAACTGTGGCGCATGAATTCTGTCAGAAGTGCAAAGTGATAGTCATGTGAAAAGTTACAATTTTGACTGTGCGCTCATCTTATTTCGTTCTTTATTGAGGACTGTGCATGTGTTGCTCCAGAAATATTTTACATACGGTCTATGTGCGGGGGAAACAAGGCTCAGTTCTCTCTGATATGCAATAAATGCCCTTGGGGAGAAAATGACAAACTTGTACACGATACAAATAGCACAAAGTACAAAGTAACGTGTTAATGTAATCTCATTACAGTTTTCAGCAATACAGTAATGTAACATGTTACTGTACTAACTTCAGTAATCACTAATTTGATATTTCTTCAGTGATCTTCAGTTATCTGCATGCCGCTTGGATCGAAAGAAAAAGCAAATCAAACAGTCCTTTTTTCTTCCTGTGTACTTGTGCAACAGTCAGCTAATTACAGTTCATGTGTAGAAGAAAGGGAAATGTTTTATTGCACAAAAGGACATGAACATGCTGTAAAGTGCAACACACGTCCAGGAGAGAAACAGAGGCGTTATACTGCTAACAGAGCTTTGTCTGTTTTCAAACATCTGCACGGGCAGCATGCTAACGCAAAGCTAGCCAAGAACCCAGAGTGATAGTAAAGCTGAGTGAATGCTGAACCCGCCCAGCAGCCAGAACTGGAACTTTTACAGGTAACAAATGAGCAAACTTGAAGCCTCTGCTTCACTGTGGTGATTGCTTTGAAATCTCTTTAGACTGGGTTTCATCTTTGCTTTGTGTTGTCAACTTTGTGTTCATATGTGTCCTCATTAGGTTGTTGGTGTGTGCGACTGAAGCCCAAGGTTTATACTGTTAACTGGTAATTATGTTTCAGAATATTTTACGGAGTGATGAAAAGAGTAGTGGAACAAATTCCAGTAATTAAGTAACGTAGAATAAGAATAATGTGTAATAAATTACTTTTTTTGAGTAGTGACCCAAACACATACAGGCAGCAACTTCAGAGACTGAAAAATGAAGCTAACACAGAATTCCCAAAAATTCCTAAAATGGCCATCTGAGGCTGCCTCCAAAAAGGAGTTAGTCCTCATGGATGACCTTTGATCAAATACTCAACGTCACAGAAGAAGAAAGCATGTTTACTGCCTAAAAAACATGAACAAATCAATGAACGAATAATTTACTGAATAAAATAATTGTACTAACAGAATGCCAAGATGTCTATGCAGGGAAATCCTAGTATTCTGTTAGTATAGTCAGTATAGTATAGTAAGTATACCCACCTTCCACTTCATTAGACACATCTGCTCAACTTCTCATCAACACCACTATCTAATCAACCAATCACATTCCAGCAACTCAGTAAAACATGGTCAAGAGGACTTGTAGACGTTGTATCATATAAACTGTGTATCAGTTTGAATTTTTACAGGCTCAAATGGACAATAGAAGATGAAAAATGCTGTCTGGTGTGACGAGTTTTGATTTCTACTCTGACAGTGGTAGGTTCAGAATTTGGCAAAAGAAAACATAATGAATAAATTTTGTGGTTCCAGTGGTGGTGCTGCTACTGGTGGTGTAATTGTTGTGTGGAGTTTTTTTTTTTTTTGGCACACTGAGCATTGTTGCTGACCATTATCCCTTTCTGACTACAGTGTACCCATCTTATGATGACTGCACCGTTTGGATGAAGCCGAATAGGAGGTTCAAATCATGGATGTGCTGCTGATATTTCTGCAGCAGCTGTTTGATGCTACCATGCCAATATTCACCAAAGTCTTGGAGGAATGTACAGTAACTTTTACATATCTATGCCATGAAAGACTTCAGATAGCTCTTAAGGCTAAAGGGGGCCCAACCCTGTACTAGCAATGTGTGCCTAAGAAAGAGTCTGGTGAATATAAATGTTAGCACAAATTAGCAGGTATTTGTGCCTGTGTAATCCACCCATATAACTACAAATGCACCTTGCTATCCAAGCTAGCTAGTGTCAGATCACAGCTTAGTACTCCACTGTCCACTGGCCGCTCAAGGTTCAGAAAACAAACAAACAAGATGCAAACAGTCACAGTGACCACACTTTTCATACAGTTATATATACAATAGATCATTTTCACTAGCTGACCTAGTGTGGGCTGTACCACTGAGAGGGAGAGAAACAAAAAAATAAAATCAGTTCATACCCTGCATATCATTTTTTGTCTCTGTAATAAAACTGATGGATGGACAGTGACCAGAGCTTCTGCAGGTGAACCTTGACCTCAGGGAGTATATATGAATGTGTGTTTATGTGAGCATGTCTTTGTGAGTCTGGCCCATCTGTGTGTCCTGTTAAGAGCCCCTTTCTGTTTTTGCCCTCTTATTCTGACCCACATCCTCAGCGGTCAACACAGAGAGCACTCAGGCCCTGGGGAGGAGCGTGTCTCTATTTCTTTGTGTGTGTGTGTGTGTTTATGAGTTTCAGTACATGAAGGAGTGAGTCTTAGGAGGGCAGCTACACACACACACACACACACACACATACAAAAACATACACAGTTTTTCATGATCTCATCAATGGATTGTGAATACAGTATTAACGATGGCTGGGCAGCCCCTGGCCACTACTTACTGAATCAGATATGTGACATCTGATATGGCTTCAATTTGAAATCCATTTGTAATGCAATATAGCGGTGTACTTGATGTGCGGGTCAGGACCCAAAGTTGGGTCACTGAAAGATCATAATAAGTGGATGGCCTCAAATAACAATTCACTCTTATTTTTTTTTTCATTTGAAAGCACATACGTGAGTGCTATACTTCTAATTCTGCATTTGCCTAAATGCTAAAGCTTGTATGTTGAGGTTTCATGTGTTCTTTTTTTGTCAACCAACTCATTAATTGGTTATGCTTTGTCAGCTCTAAACTGCAAGCAATACTATTATAATATTGTTCTTTAATATCACCACTATCACAACAAATATAAGCTGGGTGCCCTATCTTTTCCTGAGACGCTGTCCCAATCAACTCTTGCACTGATAACTGATATATCACAGCTTTAAAGTAATGATAACAATCAGCTATGATTTCTAAAAGTCTTAATTTTACTCATAAATTGTCTTCTCATGTAAAGTCCAGGCCATTGTTTTGTGTTTGCAGTTTTCTTCTGCAGCATCAGGGATAAGCTTCCAATGACTCTGGCACCCTCAGCTCACAGTGGAACAACAGTGGTGATCACTGCTCAAGGCAGCTCCTGTTCATGGTTACTGTTGTGGAAATTGACATAATTTCTTCTTTAATTTTCCCTAAAGAGATTTTCCCAGTCACAAATCTGACTAACGGTGCTCTAGGCTACAGTTCAATACAATGTCATTATTATTTGCAAACAAATACAAAATTGAAGGTTCATGTAGGGCGTTAAAAATGTGCCTGACTGTTGTGTAGTAATTACATGACTTGTAGTTTTGTGCCTGATGTGTCTGGATGACGCATGTAGAGGTGTCAGCAGGGAGCACAGAATGTTTTGCCTCACGCTATCTTACTATTAATGTAATATATGACATATTGCCAACTGTATTCTGCTAATGACATGGTCCGGTGAACCATCTGTCTGGGGAATGAAAGGACAACAGACATTAGAACGGCTGTCAGAGGTGATGCACACACTAATAGAGATAGTGTACATGTGCGCAGACACACATAAAATCAGACACAAGCACACAGGGTGCCATTAAATGCTATTTAGGATAGAAAGGGTTGGCTGGTGTGTGTTTTGGTGCGCAAAGCTCAAACAAATGGATTCAATCCCTTGACGAACTGTGTATTCGTGTGTGCGTGTGTCTCTGTCTGCGAGTTTCAAAGCCCCATGCCCCTGTTGTGACATCATCTATGAATGTCATAATTGAGGGTCGGCAAATTGCCGTTTTTCCCTGCTCAGCGTCGCCCCATGTGTCAATACCGAGGTTCAAGGTGACGGAGCGGATCAATACTCAGAGACAGGAGCCATCCGCTGAATTTACAGCCCAGTAACAAGAGAGCCATGAAACGACGCTGCTGTAGCCTTCAGCAAGCTGCTGGACGAGACTGCAGCGCTGCCAGCGAGCATTTGTCAAACATGCACACCAGTGATTCTCAGAGGACTTTTGTGTTCTTGTTGTTTTGGGAAATAATTTTAGTTTGAGTTTTGCATCAGTCATAGCTATGGGCGGTGTTCTGGTTGTGTTTGTTGTGAAAGTGTTTTCATCTGAATGAATAAAAGGCCATTTCAAAAGGAGATATTCTGATTTATCATAGAGGGAAGAGCACAGGTGAACTAATAACATTACCAGTGGCTCTGTTCCATTTAGTTGTCTTAGTGAGTCATTTCTGTGAGCCAGCACAACACAACGCAATAGCACTGTATATATATATACATACATACATAGTATTATTGTATACGTACATTTGTGTAGCCTAAATTAATAGTAATGTCTTTAATCAAAATAAAACGTTAATTATTGTTGTTATCCATGAATTTTCATTTTTTACTGTTTTACAAAAAAGCTGGAATACAATAAAGCACATAATATTTTTTGATTGTGTTGGTAAATGACAATTTTACAATGCAAAATGAGTTTGAGTGGTTGATTTTTTGTCCTCTCAAAGAGGTTTAGTGTACTGACTAAAAATGTGTCTACTGAATTCAGCGAATTTAGTAATTTTTCAATTTTCAACTTGTTTAAAAATTTTCAATTAAGAGTTACGTTGAAGTTTACATTTTCCAGTAACCTTTAAACTAAAATAAAGCTAAATTAAACCCAGTCATATCCCTTCTGCAAAAGTTTTAATAAATTAAATGCATGTAACGATAAAGATACTTACTGTTGGTGTAATTTTCCTGAAAAGTAAGAGCTTAATGTTTGTTGTTAAAATTCCAAAACTATTGCAAAATATTCTCTGAGGTTAAAAAGTCATAAAAGCCTATTTATCTGCTACCCATTGGTGCAGTATTTATACATCAACTGCAGCCTTTTCTCAAGAGAATATAATTAAAATAAGAGTTGTTTTGTGTGTCTGTGTGCATGTGTACCCACTACAAATTCAAGTTTATTATTTTCTTTAAGTAGCTTAAAACAAAGGAATGAAAGCCATACACTATGTCTGTGAGCATCAACCAAAAAAGTCAGTATTGTAAACAGCGCTTTCACAAATTCAGATGCATGTGTGGGTGTATATGCAGACACTTCTCTATTTATGAATTTGTCACAGCAGCTACAGTGTCCAGCAGGCATGTCACAGTGATAGTAGGTGAGCTGTGAAGGTGACGAAGCTTGCTGTGTGTGTATGCGTTCCAAGTGATGGATTAGGTTCATTTCCAATGTAAGCCGTCTGTTGTGAAAGTGAGTGAAAGTGTGTATGCTTGAACATAAGCAGCAGGAGGGAGTGTGTAAGTGATGTGTGTGTCTCCTGGACAGAGAGAGCATGCGTTTCTGTTGCCTTGACTCTATTTATATGTGCCTTTACGTTCACGTGCATGTCTCTGACTGCGTGTTTCTGTGTGACAGTAGCTGAGGGATGGGTCCAGCATAGCGTGTAGTATAGCAGACAGACGCAGGGTTTCTGTGGCCAGGGGCAACAGCGAGGTGTGTATACAATCAAACATGTGTTGACAGGTACGATGGACATCACACTTTTATGATGACCTCCACGTGATTCAGTTGACACTGCACAACCAGGCAGCGCACACACAAACCGAACAAATGTCCCAGTTTTTAATTTACTATAGAAAAGCACAGCAAAATTCTACTTGAAGATTAGAGTGGTAACATAAAAGAGTGCCCAAAAAAGAGCAAGTGTATACACCCTACACCCTCACCCTTTAAAAAAATACAATAAAATGTAGTAACAGCCAGGTTATTAAATACATACACTCTGGACCTTTTTGGAGATTTTGTGCATCACTGAATTCAAAACTGAATCCATCAAATAAGTCCTAAGATCTGTGCACAGTGCATGATCACTAACACTAAGCTTGAATGGGCAACAAACCAATTAGTCATTTTAGTGCAGCACCACATTATTTTTAAGGCAGAACTGGACATTAGCATACAATATCTGAGATGTTGGTAATTGCCTAAACTAAAATTGAACCAGCGAGTTTTGCTATTTGCAAACTATGAAGAACTTTTCATGTCATGGGCAACACTTGATGCGGTCAGTCCCATGTCCAAGAGCTCTTTACATATGTGACCTGGGAACAATATTTACTGGAGTGATTTGGTCACCATGCTTGAATGCAAATGAGCAGTTAACTAATAAAGTGGCCGATTTTTTAACAGTTTGGTTTGGGTAACAACTTGATTGTTACCCAGTATGTTTGCCCAACTTTGGCTTTGTTTTAAACAAACTTTTCCTTCTTGTGCCTTTCAGAACATCCAGTTCACTGAGTGCTCAAAACACAGCCGTGCCAACTGCGAGCCGTAGAGTTGATGGGCTGTCATTTATGGTTGTGCTAGTTTATCTCCTCTCCCGTGTTCTCTGTTTCACCGCTCTGCTTCAAACATATGTCACTGTTTGTCATCTCTTTTCAAATAAAGATAGTATCGTTAAAGTAAATCTATCTGGAAGATGCAGTATAATATTTGCTATTTATGTAAATTGATTCATAGGAGTCAAACAGACTCAAAAAAAAGGAATTCCCAGCATGTCTGTTTGTGTGCATATGTTGGTGTATGTATGTGGATATGTTTATATGTGTTCTGTGTGTCTCTGCATGTTTTCTGCATCTTTTTTGTTGTCCCCTTGTGAGTCCAAAACAAGGTAAACGTGTAATAATAACATCTTCAGAATATATCTCCCCGTCTTTCTCCCTTGAGCAAACCAACCCACACCATACACACCTACTCCACACCTCCTCCCTGCCTCCTCCCCGTGGCAGTGCAAGGAGCGTCCGGGTGTGAAATGTAAAAGGGAGAACGCTGTCGTTCAAACTGTCCCAACCACCAGTGTCTCCTGCTCTCGTCCTCCCTCACGCTCTTGCTTTCTCCTGTGGCGACTCTACCTCGTGTTTGTTTCTTACTCTCTTTCTCTGTCGCCATCTATCTTTCGCCTCCTCTCTTTCCTCTCTCTTTCTCAGGTGGGCTTGCTGCTGTAGGTTGCAGGTGCGTGGGACCCCTCAGCCAATGAAAAATGAGTGCCTTTGCTCACTGTGACTTTGATGAACCTCACCGTACGTCAGCCTATCACTCTTCTCCATTTGGCTTCCCCCGAAAAAAACTGCCCTGCGACACACATATACGCAGTATGCACACACAAAAGTGGAGAACGCTCTTGACCAAATATTTGTCTTGTTGAAGGAAGAGGCTGTGCTTGGCTAAATGTGTGGTCAAGAGTGCCTTTTTGTCTGTGTGTGCACCTGTGTGTGTGTTTGTGGACAGATCTATTAAAGCATGATTTGACTTTGAAACTGAAAAGTCACTGAAGGTAAGTAAACTTATCTTCCAAAACATGTACAAGGTTTGGAATGAATAATTCCTTTGTTAAGCTTTGTAGTTCATAAAAACTGAATTACATAGTTACAGCTATTACAGGATTTAACTACCCCGACATTTCTAATTTTCAGCAAATCTGGATGGGTGACTGTGAGGGTGCTGGGGAGCATCTCCCTCACTAAGTGATGTACGCACTCACGATGTCTGATAGGAAGTTTTGATTTTGTTATGCTTTTGTTTTGAAGTCCATTAACCTCTCTCTCTCTCTCTCTCAGTCCACTTCCTGAAGGCCTGAGTCATGGAGTGCACACATGATTATGGCCTAATGATGTTCACCTGAAAGGAGTTCTCCAATCAGTGGGTTGAACCATCTGATGAGAGCTGGGGGGGGTGAATTTCCAGTTTGATTTGATTTAGTTAGTTTGGATATTGTTTAGCTGGGGGGTGTTTTGTAATCAGATATTTGTGAGGTGTGTCAAAATAACAGCAGTATTTCACTGTATAGGTTTTTGTAGCCGGGCTGTGGGGGACCTTTTAAATTTTATTGGTGATGGTATGACCAGCATATATTTAAGGAGGAGTTTGTTGAGGCTCAGGTGGTTATTTCTAGATGTGTTGCTGGTGAGCATGACAAAGCCTCTGTACCAGAAAGAAGAAAGAATACATTCAAAGCTTTGAAAAACAATTGAAGGCTCGTGTGGTTGTTTTTTTTTTTCCATTTGGTCCCCTTCACATTGCTTTGCTACCGCTACAGTGACTATAGGCAGGACTTTCACTACTAATGCCAGCTAACGCACAAACCCCTGCATATGCCCCATTTTTCCTCCTGCAGAAAACATTTCTAGATTTGCACATCTTTTGTGGAAATCAGTCCTCACATTTGTGTATGTGAGTCACAGATGTGTATGTGATAACTGTTATGTGAGCAGCTATTAGAGTCAGGGGGCTAATCCCTCCCAGTTGGTCTCTAATCCTGTTCTAATCCCTTTAAAACTGTCTATCAGCCTCTTAGGACCTCTTCTGAGTTAAATCTTGTCAAGTTACACAACTGGAAAACACACACACACACACACACACACACACACACACACACACACACAAATACCTGTACTACAGGAGTTTTAACGAGCCACATTTTCTTTTCTAAGTGAAACGATGAAATGAGATACCCTCCATTTGTTACATGAAATCATATCAATGTTTTCTCACAGCAGGTTATAGGTTTCATTCTTCCCTCATTTCTTCTTCTTTTCACTTGTCATCGTTGTTTGCTTTTTTCTGTATGTTGATCCCCGTTTTTAAAGAAGTAGATGTTTATACAATTAGATAATAAATGTCAAATATGTTGTGCTTCCAGAGGGATGTGGATAAATGCTTGAATGAATTAACTACACACCAGACCAGAGGTCATCGCTGTAGAGCTGAGAGGTGATCTGAAAAGCCATTAGCAGACTTCATCTAAGGAAAGAAGGAAAAAGAGATTTGTGTGTGTCTCTGTGCATGTGTGCGTGTGCAAGTCTCTCTTTTGGGACGTCTTCAGTTCATTAAGCTTGGAAAAATGTGTTTAAATCATCCTGCATTTTAAAAAATTTGTCTCTATAAAGGGGATTGGTTTCACAAGTCAATCAAATGTCAGTTCATAAGAATTTTAAAGTCATGCGTAGCCATGATGCACTACTATTTTTTGTGCCACACATAGCACCACATTGTTGATTTTTGTACATTTTTTTTTGCAAATAATTGTTATAATGCATAAAGAAAGTACCCACTTTCATTATAGAAACATGTGCACACACGCACGCACACACACACACACACACACACACACACACACACACACACACACACACACACACACACACACACACACACACACAAACTCCCTTTAATCCTCTTGTTTCCCCACAGCCCTCCTGCACTGCTTCCCACACAAACACATTACACAAATGAAAAACAAGTGACAGGCTGGAAGAGATGCAGGAGGGGGAGGAAGAGGGAGGGTGAGTGAGATTTTATTTAAGTGTTCTTGTAAGCCATCTAAGATATTAATGTTGCAAAGCTACTTATCAATATTTAAGAACATAAAAGGAGTGTGAGAGCGGGGTGTGGAGCTCTCTGTGTAGGGAGGGCAAATCAGCAGGGACCTGCACTATTGAGATGTGTGTGTGTGTGAGTGTGTGTGTGTGTGTGTGTGTGTGTGTGTTTGCTAGAACCACAGAACAACAATCAGAGACAGGATAAAGTCTATCCGATAGTTAGAGAAGAGGAATTGCTCAGTTTCTGGTTCACTAAAAGCTTTCACACACACACAAACACACAAAGTGACTTCTGTTAAGTGATGGTAAATACAACTGCTAATGCCCCATAACCACAGCAAACTTATTTTATGTTGTGGTTAAAATGCACTGATTTATCTTTATGTGTGGATTCATGCATTCATGAATGTACATGTAAATGCGTCCGCATGTTTTATGTCTATTCTGTCTGCAATTTTTAAAGTCAGACATGTCTTTACTACATATGTGTGCACAGGTATCAATGTTTTTTTTTTTAAATTTCCTTCACAAAATAGGAAAAGTTAAAGAATGAAACATTATGTATTTATGAAGAATCTCCATCTTATACTTGTATTTATTGTTGTCATGCATTTTCCTTATTCCAGCAGAATTTAAAGTTGCATTAAAGAACAAAGGTTAACAAAAAAAGATTGTTAAGCTAACTCTGTGGTTATACTGTCAACCACAAAGCATATTTTGTTTCATTAAAGAAAAATCATTTTATACATCTTATATTCAAATAAGGATAATACTTCAAACACTAAAATCCTTGCCCATATAACCAAAACAGTTATATTTCAGTATGGTTTTGCCATGTATTACTTCTTGAGGTGAAAGGTAAACAAAAACATTTTACTAGCTATATGTATCTATATACTAGCTATATAGATAGCACTCTGATGCTATTAGTTGATGGATAAGCATCTAAAAATTGAAAATACATCAAACTCTTACATCACAAGTCACTGCAAAAGATTAATAAGCTAATATTTACATAACTTTAAAGCCCATATGAAGCCTGGTTAGACTCACCATTCTCTGCATTTCTTGATATCTTTTTTGGCCAGTTCCCACAGTAACTCAATCCAGGTAGCAAATGTCTAAGCAGAACTGAACTAACTGAAAGATGTTTGTGAGTATGTGAGAGTATTATACAGTGACAGTGGTATGTATATGCATAAACATTTAACAATAGCATGATACAAAAGATTTCTCGAAAAATCTGGCATATGTGGTGCAAAGCAGGTAGAAAAAAGATATTTTAGTTCAGCTGC
Organism: Simochromis diagramma; assembly: GCF_900408965.1. NCBI lineage: Eukaryota > Metazoa > Chordata > Actinopteri > Cichliformes > Cichlidae > Simochromis > Simochromis diagramma. The sequence continues at coordinate 17,134,691 of NW_024387245.1, read as the reverse complement.
GTTTAAGAGATTAGATAGAAACCCTTCTTAGGTTGCCACTCCATCCATCCGCTTATCCTTTTCAGGGTGGCGGGGGGTGCTGGAGCCTATCCCAGCTGTCATAGGGCGAGAGGCAGGGTACACCCTGGACAGGTCGCCAGTCTGTCGCAGGGCTCACACACAGGGACAGACAACCATTCGCACTCACATTCACACCTAGTGACAATTTGGATTATCCAATTAACCTATCCCCACAAGCTGCATGTCTTTGGACGGTGGGAGGAAGCCGGAGTACCCGGAGAGAACCCACGCAAACACGGGGAGAACATGCAAACTCCACACAGAAATGTGATGTTGGAATTGAACTCAGGACCTTCTTGCTGTGCGGCAACAGTGCTAACCACCGTGCCACCGGTTGCCACTCATCAAATAAAAATAAATACATAAATAGACAACAGCCTCATTTGTCTAAAAAAAACTTTTTAAAATACAGGTAGTACTTTTTGACAAATACGTTAGGAAGTGAGCAGCAGTCCGCAGGTGTTGGCTGCTTCTGTAGCTGGACTACATTAGAGTGACACACACACACACACACTCACATACACGCACATCCACAGTGACCTCTGGACAGTGTTCTGTCATTCTGTGTCTTTTCATGTCATCCCTAGTGTTACACATCCAAAACAGACTCTGAACACAAACCAGTAAATGATTGCTGCAGGGTGGAAGTGGAAGTGTGTGTGTTTGTAAGAGTGACACATAAAACGGAAAAGGGAAAAAGATGTTTGTGGGTGTGTGAATGAGGGAACAGTGTGTAAGTGCATGTGTGTATGATGACCCAAGGCAGAGCTAGATGGATGAGTGTTCTGACCTCCCTACAGGGGTGCAGGTACGCTTATTTACACAAAGCACCCTTAGGTGTGTAGATGTGTGTGTGTGTGGGTGGGTAGGGTGTGTGAGATACAAACCTCTGAACTTAGTCTTACAAAGAGCAACAGCCTTAAATACTAAATTACTTTTTTCTTCTTTTTTCTTTTGTTTGTTTTTTTATTCGCTGGCTGATCTTTTTGGTGATTTTTTTTCAGTGACTTTAATAACACCACATCAGTATTACAAACTGTATGGTCACACATTTGAACAAGACCCTCTAAGGCAGTTAAAAATAATGAATGTCGAACCTCTTTGAAGGTACAATAAGGCAGCTGTGAATTTTTATTCACAGTCCCCCTTTTCAGAGTCTCAGAAGTAATTGGAAAAGAATTTAAAATCCTTCTCCTCATATATAAGATCTTGAATAATCAGGCTTCATCTTATCTTAAAGACCCCACAGCACCATTCACCTCTTCACTCTTCATGTGTTTATACACCACTGTTACTCAACTGGTCGCAGCCAGTGGCTGCACCTCTCCAAACCCACGTTCTACCAGAGGTTTTTTCCTGTTGCCAGGTGCATGCTCATAGGGCACTTCTGATTGTTGGCATTTTGTCTGTATTATTGGTTCTTCTGAAGGCCTTAAACACAAACAATAATCTCCACAAACTGAGATTCATAAAGAAATCTGGTGTGCAGCAATGTGACTAACCTCCACCCTATCCTGTCACTGATTAGTTTTCTGTATTTGTGAAAACTCCCTTTTCCCTTTTAGCCTTTTTAGATTTAGCTTCTGTGTTATTGCAACACAACTTCTAAAAAACTTTTAGGAAACACTTTGACCTTCTGTGTGGTGACAGTGCTCACCACTGGGTGTGATAGACAGTGACTCTATTGCAGAGTCTTTAAATAAAACTTGCAACCAAAATTGTTCTTAAAGCAGTTGCTGCACTTATATTACATGAAAACGCCTCAGAAATGTGACAACACTTTTCCTAAATGGAAACGTAAACCCACACAAGTAATATCTGAAATGATGGTGTTATGTTTTAAACATAGTTAATATGGAATTTTTGGTCTCATTAAGTCTAATTGAACGTTTTGTTACAGATTTACATTTACTTCTGCAGCTCTGTAAATAAATCTGCCGCACTAACAATTTCTTTCACAATTCAGCAGCAGCTTTCCTTCAGTTTTAAAGTATGTTTGAATAACAATCCTGTCCAATTTTTATACTGCAAGTGAGAGAAATGTGTTCTGCAGTCATAGAATCACATTGATTTGCCTCTGAAAGGTGAATAAATTGCTCATGTATTTTATGGAAACAGAAAAATCCATGCCTCTGTTTACAATGCTCGCTGCTCCTGTAAATCAGAACATAATCATATTGACTGATCCATTCCCTGGTTGTGAATATATACTACTGAGTGTGTGTGTGTGTGCGCGCGCGCAGTGCGTAGTTGTGTGGGAACATGTGTACATTTGTAATATACTTGTTTGCATGTTTGCATTGCAATTGCACCCATTCGTCTTATTCTCACAAGTTTGTGTGAACTTGTTCCTTCATTTTATGTTAAATGTGTTCAGACAGGTATGCTTTGCCCCTGTTTGCATTTGTGTGCAAGTGTTTACGTGCGTGTGCCTTTTCCAGCCCGCGAGCGGGGTCATTTCTGTATTGACAACCTGCTTGTCCCTGTCATAGAGAGAACATGAGTAGAAAGGCCATTCTCATTTAGCCTGATAAAGCGCCCGTAACGTCATAATGACCTCTAGCCATTTATAAATCATACTTTAACATGAGGGAGATGGACCTCTAAGCGCTGACTGATTAAAGAATTGATCAGAATTACTCATTCATGAGTCAGAGAACCGGGTTTGCAGGATGCCAAGCACTTTCAAAACATTTTAAAGGTAAAGCATTCACATGGGAAATAAAACAGAGGTTATGATACGATAAATATTGTACTTTGGTTGTTCTTTTGCTTCATGTTGTTCTGACTTTATCTAGTGCATAACTTGTGTGCCTTTTTAGATCATTTTTTAAAATTCTTCTTTTCATCAATCTTTTATCCCTTCTTTCCTTTTATCACTGAGTCTAGCTCTCATTTTTCTTCCATCAACCACCTCATATTAATCTGCATAGGAACAATCAGCAGCTCATGTTTACTGATTCGCTCAATCAGCTATCAGTTATCCCTTGAGGGTCACGGTCCCCATCGACATCCCAGAAATGTGTGTGTGCGATAATGTGGACAAAGGAAGAAAATCCCAGGGAGAGCCGAGCTGAACGTGTTGATCGATCCTCAGCAATTACCAGCCAATCGAAATGTGATTTATTTCCCAAGGAATCATTTCAATATCAAGATTGCTAGCAAGCGGATGGGAGGGTGCGTTTCTGTATCTGTGTGTGTGTGTGTGTTTGAAGGGAGATCCTTGTCAATAAACTACCACTTACTCCATTCTCCTTCCTGTATCCCTCTCTCAGCCCATCCATCTATTTAGTCTCCACACTCTTCCTTTGCTTTTTGCTCACTTCTTCTCACTCCCTCACTGCATCCCTCCTTTCCACTCATACTTCCTTGCCTTCATCCTTAACTATGTCTGTCTTCTCCAGCTCCCTCTTTTATGCATCTTTCCACACTATTCTCATTCTGCTTTTCGCTCTCTTCCTATGCAACCATTAACGGGCCACACTTTTCCCAATGTTATGTTCCTGGTTCTCTCTAATATCGCTCCCTTCCTTTTAGCCTGTTCCCTTTCCCTCCATCCTTGTCCCTGAATGCAGCCGTCTCCAGTCCTCTTTCTCTCTGACTGCTCCCCTGTGAGGCTATCATTCTGAGGCCTTGTCAATACAACCAGTCAACCAAACAAAAAGACCAACTGACCAATTGAGGTATTTTGAGACTTAATCCCCCACCTCGCCCCTCCTTACTGCCTTCCTTCGGTCACTTTCACTATCGCCTCCACCCCTCTTCTCTTCTTTTCCCCTTTTTTGCACTTAATTAAGTCACCAAGTGGCTGTCAGGAATAATTTTTTGCTGCAGCAGGGGGCCGAGGGCCGCTGTAGTCTTGACATTTGATAATATTGCGTCTCCACGTTGATTGAAATTGATTTTGGGGGGAGTGAGGCCCCCTGCTCGCCACTGCCGTGATCGTTTGACAACTCTCAGCCAATCAGCCCCAAGGACAGCCCATGGACCCCCCCCCCGCCTCCTTATCTTGGCAACTCATATTCCAACGAATGATGGCTGAGAGCCGGCTTGTGTGTGAGCGAGAGTGTGTGCGTCAGGATACCAGGGGTCAGACATCGAGTACCGTCGCAGGGTCATGGAACTGGCAGTCACATTTCCCATAAATCAGCTGGGCAGCGCAGAGGCGCAGAGTGTAGAAGTCCGTTCCCTTATATTAAGTTGGCAATATTGTTTTGTGTAGGCAGCTACATTTGTGTACGTCTACAAATAATCCACACAGAAATTTAACTTCAGGTTTGTTTTTTTTCCAGCAACCTCTGCCCCCTTTAGCTACGTTTTTCCTTTGCAAGCTAATAGAGGGTATAATGTTAGATGCAAATGACTGTTTTAATTGTTGCCTTATTAGTGGGGAGTGAGGGTATTAACTAAAGAACATCATGATGAAATGCCACTCAAAAGCAAGCTGCAGTCAGAATCAATCAAGGTAATTAATTACAAACGTGAAAACCACCATCAGTGTTTCTATAATGTTTACAATCCAACTTGCAGCGCTCTCGCTTCACTTCCCTCTCAGACTGCAGGCCCAGACCGGGTGGTGGGTTTCCAACATGTTTTCTGCTATCTTTTTATGAGTTGTGTTCCCAGGGCAAAACGTAATAATTATTTTTGTAGTTTTCAAAGATAAAGTATTTTGGAACACCCTGCCTAAGGAGCATAGACCAGCAAAACAGCATTTTAAATTACTTGAAATGCTGATTTAATTAGTTTTGACCATTTTTTTCCCCCATTTCGTTCAATGTACTAGATATAATTTTTAGTTTTCAATTATAAATATATCTAAGAGTGTCTCTTTTACTGTTTATCTTACTGGCATTTATTGTAATTTTAACATGCTTTGTAGCTTTAATGAAAAATTTGAAACAGATAAAGCAGAGTCGTTAAGTTCTTAATATGATTTTTCTATGGAACAAAAAGTTTGACTAGTGTAAAACAAGTATAAACATGGTAAATATATAATATAATCCTTATTATTAAAAGTATTATTAAAAGTATTTTTAAACCAAAATGAATTTAAGACCCACTTAAAGCCAAATCTACAAATAGATTAGATTTCTGCTTTGGGAAATTTCATAGATGAAGATAGTGGCAGCCCTTGAGCAAGGTACTTAACTACCACAGTTTCCAAACCAGGAATCCCACATTGGGCACTAATATATACACCACAGTGAAGCAGGCTTTGAATCTTTAGTAACTTCTTTTGGTTTTGAGGACCCAACCTGTAAACACTGTGAATTTATTTGTAAGGTTTCTAGCCATTCTCCGTTCAGTTCTCACGTGCTCCTGTTAAACTGGGTTATGGGTATCATTTGGTGTGTCTCTGTCTCAGAGAGCTGTTCCATATTTCCATCTTTTAACCCCCTTTTTCAGGCGTCCTAATCGCCTCTCGCTGCTCCAGGCAAAAGAAAAACTGTACCAGATGAACACAGAGGGAAAACTGCTGTTGTTTTGGAGCGGACTTCGCCAAATTAATTGTGATTTTTTTTTTTTTTGCCTTAACTTCTCCAGCAGTCGACTACAATGTTAACATTGGCCTAGAAAAACTGCTTTCAACAACAGAATGGGAGGAGCACAAGTCTATTGGCAAATAAAGGTTTTAAAGGACCTTTTGAGTGTGTGTTTTTGTGTATAGAGGAATCACTGCAAGTGTGTGATTCAGTAGTTTTAATACTGGTTCCTCTCTTCTTTATAATCTTTCTTGATCATCCTTCTACTTTTCTCAGTCCTCTCTTATCATGCCATGTACATAATATCCCCATTTTTATTCTTTTCTTTCCTCTCTGCTCGCTCCTTCTGATTTTAGTCCTCTAAACCTCCTGCTCTCGTCTGCTGTGCCGTCCTCTTCCTCCCTGTCCTGCTTATCCCCCCTGCGTTCTCAACCTTCTTGTCTGACAAGCTCGCTATTAACCTCTGGCCTTGTGTCTCTCCTCCCATCACAGCTGTGGTAATTAGGAGGTCAATCCAACCCTCTGTTATCATTTACACATGGACACACTTTACTGACATCTCTGATGGCAAAACTGTGACATATTCATTGGATTACAATAAAAAATAAATACATAAAATTAGCAGCTTGACGCATATTTTTATATTTTAAAAAAGAAGCAACAATTTACCAGATGAGAACAAAATATATCAATAAATCATTGAATTTCCCCAATACAATAAACCTATAATAAACATTCGTGACTTTGCACAGGAGATTCATTTAAGTGCTTTGTTCTGAGATTAATAAAAATGCTTCTTCCAAATTGGAAGTTTGAATACAAAAACGTATAAAATTTTAGTGTTCTCTAAAAACAAATCAGTCCAAAGGATTATAAAATCTGCAATATGTGTGCTCTGTGAAAATTACTGCGGGTTGCTGTAAAGGTTCGATCCCGTCTTATCTCTTCTGACCCAATCTTTGAAAAACAAACAAACAAATAAGTAAATAAATAAGAGTTCCACATTGTAATAATAGAGCCATAATTATCAAGACAAGCAATTCTGTCTTCACTGCCCTATTAGTAATTACATGTCATTTCACCAAATTGCAGGATTGTTAAATATTAATAAATGAATGAAAGCTTATACACAAACACACTCAATATGGTAATTTGATGCATAATTTCAGTGTGTATTGTGTATCGTATCTCTAATCAAGCATTTTAGAACATGTTCATCTCCATACTATAAGTACACACACATGCACACACACAGCAGGGTTGACAGCACTGGGCAATGAGCTGTCAGCGCAGTTTCTCTTCATCACACAGGTCATTGGCTGATCCCTGTCTGTCTTTCTCTCTGCCTGTCTCTTTCTCCATCCTCCTTTCCTCTCTTTCTCCCTCACCCCTCCTCCTCGCCTCTCTGCATCTCATTAACACAAAGTACAATTAAAGCATGTGTATGTGTATCGGCGCCGGACCCTTACTATTAGCACCTCAGCATAAATGGCACTTGGCAGAGAGCTGAATCCCAGCTTCCTCCTCTTATCCAAGCAATCAGAAGCTACAACGAGGTTGACATAGTAGAGAACAATACAGCTGCAGTCCTTGTATGTGGACTGACATTTAGCTCTTGTCACTTACGATGGTAGTTAAACTGCTTTTTTCCCCTCACACTTTTACTTCTTTTATGTAATTCATAGGACATAAGATTAGGATAGATCTGGATTAGGTGATGAAGACTACCTTGATATACAATGTAATGACATTTGATGGTATGGTAGAAAATGAAATTATTATTATTGGTTAAAAAAATAAAAAGGATCATTCTCCTGAACATCCTTCGAAACCTGGTTGTGAGGGACATTTTTTCACTTTTATTATTTTGCTACTGTTTCAAATTCTCATGAGCAGTGTTTAATCTATTTTTACTATCTATAACTTAATTTACAACGGATGTTTTTTTTCTGTTTGTTTTTTCTTAATGGAGAACCAAGGGATGCCGATCTAATTGTGTTGCTTCTCCTCTGAAGTACAATGATAATAAAGTCTTCTTGAATCTTGAATCACAGCAGGTTTGCACACAGCGGCTTCAGGAGACTTGACTTACTCAGTGATAGCAATGCTCGCTGTCCCTACATGCAACAAATTCCACTAATTGTACTAAATCCACGCTCTTCTTCAAAGGCACTGGGAGGACATGTTGCCTGTTCTTTTTCCAGAGATGCTTTTAGGGTTTCTTTTTTTGTTTGTTTTTTTTTGTTTTTTTTGTACTTTGCTTCGTTTTGTTTTCAGTTGCCATTTGGTTCAGTTTATGAACCAAAGCTACATCTTTAGGTTTAAGGAAAAAAAAAGTTTCCTGGTTCATTATTTAGACCCATGGTTGCCCAAAATTGTACATCAGCTAAAAAGAGAAAAAAGTCTTGTAGACAGCCCAAGTTCAAAGATGCCCATCATGTAAAGAGCCAGTCATCATTGCATCATTCTGATTATTTCATACCTGGGCTAAGTGGATCTATCCGGCACTTGTGCTATAGCAGGTTTCAAAATTATTTTTTTATGTTTTTAATTAGGTAAAAGAAATAAAGGCTGCAATGAAATGTGAAATGTACTACAGACTTTGGCAATGATTTATCTTTAAGCACAACAGCAAAACCAATTTTACAAGCATGAACTAAACGGATGACAGTTTAACAGACACAATTCATGGCTGACTGCAGTAACTCTCACACACACAAACACACCGGTTTAAACACATACACGCGTACCACACCCTCTCTCACACTGCAGCAGTAAATATCTGAGATCTAAATCCTCTTCACAGCATTGCCTAATTACTCCAAACAACATGGTAGCTGATTAACTTGTAATTGCTGCTCTGAACGCAGCCTGTCCCTCTCTCCTCGTTAGGGTTATTACTGACTATAATTACCGCTAATGTGCAGAGAGCAACACACACATCCTCACACGTACACAAACATCCATGCAGGTGAATGGTAGTACCTAAGCACCTGAACACACATATCCTCACACAAACACATGGACACACCTCACCAGGAGGATACTTAGTTTCTTGGAAACTGTGACTGGAGCACAAAGCAATAACCGTGAAATTTAGGCAACTAAATTCATTTTCAGTATGTTACCTCATTTAACCATTGCAATTCACAGCAGCCAAACTCCTGTAATGGTATTCATATGTCACTTTGTGTCCCACCGGTGTCCTCTAAAGCTCATCACATCCCCACATCTAAAATTTTGGCCCCTGGATCATGTGAGTGATGTCTATGGCATGTTTAAGACCTGCTGTTTTCCCCTGAACATTTGTAATTCTGAAAGTACATTATTTTAATTTTACTTGATTGTGATGATACAAGCACACAAATGGAAGTTTTCCAACAAACAGCACACAAAAAAAGGTGAAATACACAAACCTAGGTCAGGTTTTTGAGGGCATTCACGGCATAAAAAAAATCACATTTCCAGAAATAATCATCTAAAAGAGCAAACAGATAATTATAAAATTGTATTTTCCATGTTTTAAAATGATGCTTTCAGTATATCCTGTCACCACACCGATCATATGCCAAATTGTTTTGATATCGTGCAGGAAATCAGATAAGTAGAAACATATGTTTAGCATTTCCATAAAAGCAACATTTGTAGAATTAACTATCTGCTTGTAAAACCCAAACAAGGAATTTAGCAATGCTAATCTGTTTAGAAACTTATGAATCCTCACTGTGCTCCTGTGAACTTCAAAAGGAGAAAATAAAGAACAAAAATACAATAAAATTCATATTATTATTTTTTTATAAAGTAATTTTTGCTCTGCATGAAGCGAATTTCAGCGCTTGATTATGATTTATAAAACTGAATCCTTTCTGAAATGGTAAAAAAGAAGCTGTTTGTCTTTCTGCACTCTGCGGTACAGGGGGTTCTCTCCTCTCCTTCTGCCTCCTGTGTGTAAAAAGGCATTTGCGTGGATCTAAATCCGGCTTAATCGTAATTTTCCAACTAAACTTGCTGTGGAGAAAGCTATGAGCGCAAAGCTCCTTTTAAGTTCATAATCACTTTCTCCTTTAGCCAGGGATAATGGCACTACTTGTGGGAGATTTAGCCTACGTCTGTCTCTCTCCCCTCCCTGCCCTACCTCTCTGTCTTTTTCTGTTTCCCCCAAACACGCTATCTCTCTTTCTTCGGACCATTAGTGATATTGCCGGGCCGCAGACCTCTGTGTTAAGTCACTTAATCAAAAGCAATGGGTTGAAAATCTTGTTTGGCCTCTTATGTCTGATTCATTCCTGCAGACAAGAGCAGCAGAGAGACAGAGAGAGGGCCTGGGGGAAATAAATGGAGAGCGAGACAGATACGTAGAGGGCAGGGAGAGAAAGTGAGCAAGCCGGTGTTGATAGTAAAGTGAGATGGTAAGGGAGAAAGTGTGAGAGAAAAGAGAAAGGACATTAGGTGGTGGTACTATGTGTTATCACCTAAGCAGCAGCAGAAAAGGCTATCATTGGCTTTTTCAGCCTCTGGGCAATGAGGAGGCCACTGTTCCTCTAACCACTTCTGACTACCTCTCATCCACACAAGCACAGACACACAAATTCTCCTGTTTTTGTCTCGTCCGTGCTCCTCGCTGGGCTTCTTCATTGGTATAATTCATAGATTTCTACAAATACTTTTCAGATCCTAGCCTCTCACACAACACACAGAGGCTGAGTAAAATCTTCAAAATCAACAGAAAAATGTCATATTCCTCCTGAACTTCTAATGAAAACCTTTCTGTGATCTGAATCCTCTTCAAGTAGAAACGTTGTTAGCGGTACCTGTCAGTAGTGCTTTCTGATTTGACACCATTATCAGTAGATTCCGACACAATCTTAATCATAGAAAAATCACTGCATTTTTTTTTCATGCCTAAATTATGACTGCTTTGAATAGGTTGCTAAGATTACAACAAGATAACAACATTAACTTTTAATGGTTATAAGAAATGGGAACCTTTTAGAAACCAGTCCGTTTGGCTCGTATAAAAATCACTCTTGAAAAACTCATTTTGGGCTTCACTTTTTAAAAAATCAGAAAAAAGAAAGGTTTCATACATACAACTCAGTGCTGTTTACAAAATAAACAAATAAAGATAATTAAAGATAACAGTTTACCCACTATACTAACTTACCTAACCAGATGTCACTGAACACCAACAGAAAACTTATGGTGCCCAGTGGAAACATTTTTAAAAGGTAGGATGTTGTGAATGGCCCAAACAGAATTGGACATAATGCCATCTGTGGTCCTCACAAGTATAGAACCAGAAACATACAGGCACTGTGTGTGTAAAGGAGATGATGGGTGATGGAGGGGCTCTATGCTCCATAGGGGGGCAAGTGGAACATACGGAGCGCCAGACCTCTCCCACTGTTGTACTACACACACAGAGCGAGAAGCATTTTATTTTCATTTATTAATTCAAAAGAAAGAAAAGAAAAGTTTTCTGCAAGTGACAGGCTAAATAATCAACCGTCTGTCTTGTGGAGGATGTGCGACAGAAGAAGGAAGAAACACAAAAGGAAATAGTCCTTGTGTGGATGGATTAATCAATATAGAGCTATCAGGGTTTTAGTAACACATGCTGCGTATCTCACAGAATCAGAAAAAGGCAATCTGTAAAAATTAATATACACAGTATGTCAAAACCTGTACTTTTGAGACCCAGAACCCTTTGCATTTATGGTTTCCATTCATTTGTTTGTCTGCAAAAGGAGATGAACAACTGAATGGAAATGCATCACTTTGATTCCCCCGTGATCAACATTATACCATTAATGCACTCTCAAACATCTATAAAGCTTTTAACATTAATACACTCTAGGACTTTATCTTAGTTGTAGAAGTTAATACGAGCTTTTTTTTTTTTTTTTTACTTCAAAAGTGGAAAACTGCACAAATCCGAAGATCGATAAGATGGTTTAAAAGTCGTAAGTGAATTGAATTTTCTTAATTATGGTAAAAGTCATAAAGTGGGGATTTTGTTGTGAATTACCCTATGATGCACATCGGGGTCAGAGAGTAATCTCTCACCTCTTAAGACGATCGCAGTTTTCATTTCCTAATTGAGAGAGAGAGAGAGATGGCTTGAGGGATAGATGGAAAGCAGAGATGGTGGAGGGAAATTGGCGCAACTCTGTTATCTCTCGTCTTTCTGTTTTAATAGCCTTTTATTTCATGTTCTTTTTTCACCCGTCATTCCTCCCTGTCCCATATGTATGAATGTCAAAAGTCTTGGATTTGGGAGATGCACAGTTAGCAGCACAACTTAGTGAAAGCTAAATAAAGTCCCTATTACACCAAGGCACCTTTCTTTTGGAAATGCTCAGTTGAAGAAACTGGAGAGCAAGAAAAAAAAAGTAAGTGAGAGATTAAAAAAAGATAGAAAGCTGAATGAAAATCCTACATGTGCTTAGAAAATAGATGGTGACAATATCTTCAGCAATTTCTAAACAATAAAACGCTGCACAATGTGTGATTGTTATTGCATGTTGGCAGTCAAATTGTTCAAATCACACCATTCACCAAAGAAAAGAGAAACCTAGGTAATCAAATGTTGAGTACCTTTAATTGAGAAAAGAGAGTTCTAGAAATGATTTATAATTTCTCTAAAAAACCTTCATTGTACCACTAATTTTACTGTTGTTTGTCTCAGGAAACCGAATGAAAATGATCCTCTTTTCACCCCTTCTTCCCTCATGTGCGTGTGATAAAACATGTGTTGCTGAGGTTCAGCTACTTCACATCAAACGCACTCCCAGCACCTGTACACACAATCAGCCTCTTCGCACTGTCACAGGTGTATGGTATGAACGCACTGTTATGCACACCTCTCAGACATTGAGAAGACGCAATTCAATTAACAGGCAGACACATGCACACATTTATATGCACTCAAACCCATCCATCCAACCACCAACCAATCACCTAATACAAAAATTATGGCACAGACACACACACACATGCACACTTAAAGTTGATATTCAGCCCTGTTGCAGACGCTTTTCAATTCAATTAAGATACACTGGAATATATCTTTTGATCTCAGTATTGGCTATCAGGAACACACACCTGATGCTAGCAGCAATAGTGGCCTCATTGTCTGCCACACAATGCTGCTAAAAGCTCACATCATCTGGCTAGCGGTAACAACAGTTTTCAGGCAATAGTGCCATTTTCAAAAGTACAACAGGAGAGCACACCGCGAATTCAATTATGGTGCATTGTATTTCATGTTTGTGTGCTTCGATGAAGTTATGTTGAGCTGCGTTTTTACATTTACACATTAAGCGTCCGTGGTGCCTCAATGCAGACAAATGCCATTTCCATTTGATGATGAGCTTTCTCCATATTTCAGGATCAGTAAACCAAATTGTAATGATGTGCCTAACGTAACATAAACTTGTGTTTCATTTGAGTAATTAGGTGATGGAAAACTGCAAAGCAATTTCTTTAAAGAAATAAAAAAAAATAACCTAACCTGACTATATCTGTGTGTACATGGCCATGCTGCACAGCACCTTCCTCATAAAAAACAAAAGACTGTGGTATGGTCATTCAGCACAGAAACAGGCGGCTGTTACGAGATTGAATTAGAAAATGATAAATGTAGCTTCTGGTTTTCTTTTAAAATTTTAGCTCACGGAAGAGATCCTTCATTTTACATTAGGGGGATAATTGTAATACAGTCACCAGCCACTATGGTAGGTAATACCTGTTCAACTGTTAATGCAAATATATATTCAGCCAATTACATGTCATCAGCTAAATTAATTTAGGTGGCAGACATAGTTAAAGTTCAAACTGAGTATCAGAATGGGGAAGAGAGTGACAAACTGCTGATCTACTGCCCAGTGTACCCTTCTTCTGGTGGCAGGATAACACATCACGTCAAAAAGCACAAATGGTCTCAAAATGGTTTCTTGAACATGAAAATGAGTTTACAGTACTGAAACAGAACACCTTTGGGATGCGGTGTAATAGGACATCAAATCATGGATGTGCAGCCGACAAATCTGCAGGTATCATGCCAACAATCTATTAATCTCTGCCATGAAGTATTAAGGCAGTTTTGATCTTAAAATGGGGCTTCAGGAAGTTAAAACCATTATGACATTTGGAGATTCTCAACATTGGGATCAGAACCCCTCTAGATATTTAGGTAATATGTCCAAGGAATTGAAACAAATTTCAGAATATCAAAATTTACAAAGATTAATACGATTCAGCTGAAGTTTTCCATTTTAACACTGGTGAGGAAACTCTGCGCCACTAGGTATGGGAGCATTCTGTCCTCAGCATAAGAGTCTCAGCCATCACAGTGGCAGGGAAATGACATTTTTGATTGTAGTGCCTGTTTTGTGTCTCTCTGCATGAATACACAGCTCCGGATTTTGCATATGTAAGGTTAAAGTGGCGAAGCTCATCCCGCTGTATTCAATCCTTAAAAAAGACATTTCCTCTTTCCCCCCGAGGCTGTGGGGGTTGAGGTAATAAATGGGGGGGCATAATGGCATCTGTGCATGCATACGTGCACATTTGAGTATATGCATGCAAAATCATTTGTGTGCATATGCGTGTGCGTTATTCCCTGTTCATCTGAATGGGGATTCATTGGGCAGCCATTTCAAAATTAAATGCTTTTGCTCTGGCAGATTGCTTTACGTCTCTGTCATGTTGTTGTGAATGGGATGCAGCCTTTGATGGATATAAGGACTGACAGGAGAGCCCTCTGCACACACACAAACACACACAGCACTTTATTCATTTTCACCCTCATTCTTTCCATCACACCATCACCGAGCTTCACTCCCTTACCTCGTGTCTTGTGGTCCCTTCATATAATGTCTACCTCTGTTTTTGAAGATCATTTCAGTACACATCCTATTACCAAGTTTACAGGAGATGCCACTAATAAGAAACGCAATAAAAAGTTAAAACACTGCATGTTTTTTGGTGAAGAGCTTGCTTACACACAAAACTTTTCAGTTGTTTCTGTTCTATTTTTTCCACTTTAAAAACACGTTCTTTTCCTGATAGTCAAAGACAGTAAGGATCATAATTTTGCAACTGAGTTTGATAACATTTAAAAACCATAAAACCTAAAATAATTTCAAACGTGCAGTGTAAACATTTCTGGTTTCATCTTTTCTGTTTCAACAACTTTGCCAACTTTTCATTACTTTGAATCAAGTTTCCACAAAGTTCCGGTTTTGTGCCTCCTTTGAGGCATAAGTTTTGCACATACAGACATATACACTGCAGTCAGGAACTACTAGCACTAATAAGAGATCTACAGATGGTCCTCTCAGATATCCGGCACACATTTCCTTTTCCAAAACCAACTTGTACAGAATTGGTTTAAGAACAATATGCAAAACTTCCAGCCCTCCATAAGTGTTTGTTCCTGCGTATGTATGTCAGTCATGACTAAACACAATCAGTCCTGTCTGAATTTCCTGCTCTGTGACAGTCTACATCTGCCTTCCTAGTACACGTCATCTGTCTGCCACATGCACACAAACTCCTTCATTTCCTACAAGAAATATCATTCTTAACTGAGGGAATAAATATCCCAGTTACTTTTAGGACATTACTTCATTATCTGATGATGCATAAAGTTTCAGTGTGCTGCTACTTTGATGAAGACAATTAAGTCAGCTGCTTCATGTGCCGCTGAACTCAAACGTAGTTTCTCTCATTAGCTACTGTGCTTTGCTCTTTTTCTTGGGTATTTTGAAGTCATTCTGCAGAAGAACCAAGATCAGGTACTCAGATCTCTCCACCACTTTTTATCCTTTTACTTGACTTTTAAAGAGATTATCAACTATTTCTTATTTGTTTTCATTGACTTTCAAAGTTTGATGAGGTATTACATTTATAAAAGGATGGTCATTATTTCTACTTAACCCTATTTGTCCATGAACGCTGAATGTAATCTTGTTTTTTTACAAAGACAATGAATCTGTCAGAGTGAACCTGTAATGTTGTAATGGTGGCAAAATGTCCTTAATACCGATTAAATATACAAAGGTGACTGTGGTCTGAAACAGAAATGCTATTTAATTGAACAGCAAAGTTTGATGAGGAGAAGGAAAATATCTGCTTTTAGGCTGCACTCGCCAGCACAAGCTGCGATTGCTATTCTATTCTGTGATAAAATCTATTTGTATTCCTGCCTCACACATGAACACACACACACACTTGGCTCTATACTTTTGTATGGAGCCAAGTTGTACATTTGCCTATGTGTGTCTGTGTGTGCATTTGTCTGCGTGTGTGTTTATGCATGTTGGATTGTGTCTCATTCACCTCAGATGCTAGTTTTTTTCGCCTATGAGCAGATGAAAGCCACTGAGAGGTAATGGAACCTCTGTTGAGATGAGCCAGCCAATCTGCAGCTTGCACAAATACATCTCTCACACACACACGCACACACACAAACACATGCGTGCGCCTACCCAATACATTTGCATCTCAAGTGCCAAAGCAGCTAGCTAGCTAGTGAGACAATTCGAGTTACCATTCAAATGAAGGCAGTGTTTGTGTGAGCCCCGGAGAGTGAAAAAAGCAGAGAATGGTTTTTTAGGAATATGCAAATTCTGCTCTGCATGGGAAATCTTTCTTGAAATGAGCTTTCTATTTGGGGAGCTTAAATCAACAATCACTTTGCTTCACTGATGTGAATTGAATAAGTTTTGCTTCTGCTGATGTTTACATTTAAACCGGGGCCAGAGGGGCTCAAAGAAACACCAAAGAAACACTAAAAAAAAACTAAGGAAAACTAGACTAAAAAACAAGAAAGAAACAAATCTTAGCTGAACCATCAGACTGAAAGTGAGAGAGAACCGCTTGCTGGTATAGACAATGTTTGTAATTTTCCCCCTGTACATGACCATAGCAGATTTTAAATCAAACAATTCAAATGTGACTAAAGTGCAGACTTTCAGCCTTAAATGGATGAATTACAGCGACTTTTTATAAACAAAACTATTAAACAAACTAAGATACATTTGAATACAAGGATTGCTTTTAATACGTTCATGGAAATCCTTTGGAGTCAATGATAACCTGAAGGCTAGAACCCATGGACCTCACCAAATGCTGTTTTTCCTCCCTTGAGATGCTCTGCCAGTCATTTACCACAGTCACCTTCAGTTGCTGCTTGTTTGTGGGTCTGTCTGCCTTCAGTTACTGAAAAACTTGATCACTTAAAAAGTTTTTTAATTATTATTATTACTATTAAAACTCTTGGGTTGTTCTTGCAGTTTGCACTGGGTCATTGTCCATTTGCACTGTGAAGCACCCTCTGATCGCTTTAGCAGCATTTGACTGAATATGAGCAGAGAGTATAGCCCTGTACACTGCACAATTCATCCTGCTGCTTCTATCAGCAGTCACATCATCATCAAAAAAAAAAAAATCATTCTCCAGACTTTTCTCTTCCCGACATAATGTTGCACGTTAATCTTGGTTTTATCTGTCCAAACATTTTTTCCTCTGAACTGTGCAAGATGTTTTAGACATTTTGTGCCAAAATGCCATGAAGTACTTCATGAAGGCATCGCTTGATTGCAGACCTTGACAAAGAAATGCCAACCTCGTCAAGACAGCTCTTGACTTGGCTGGATGTTGTGAAGGATCTTCTAGGTTGTTTACTTGGCTACTCCTGAACTTTTTTCTCTCTCTCTCGCTCTATAATGGATTCGTCCCAAGTTTACATTTGGAATCTGTCACAGTCTCACTGAGGCAGACTATATGGAGTGAAGAAGGTGGACCCAAGTGCGGACACGCAAAATAACAAGACTTTATATTAACTGAACACGAGCCATCTATTGAAGCCTGATCTTAGCAACAAAAAACAAAAGCAAAGACAAAGCTAAATCCTAACCTAAACTGGGTGAGCTAAACGTAACAAAACCCTGGAACATGGACATAGACATAGAGACCTGGCATGAATGCATAATCTTGGCGCTATGGCTTGGAGACAAGGTAGGATAACAGACGCTCGGACAAGGAATGAATGAACACACACAGACTAAAAGCACACAGGAGGTGATCAGGGGAAGTGGAAACACATGGGGAAACATAACGACGTCACAGTGGAAGAGTAAAACTAAACACAATGAACACAGGAACACATGACCTCTTCAAAATAAAACAGGAGACATAATGAGACAGACATGACAGCATGAACTTGAGAACAAATGACGTGTCGACATGAAACACATAAAGGACAGGGGAGACTTAACACAGGGGTTGAAAACACAAGGGGAAGCTAATAAACAAACTATAATGACAACCTAGGCATGATAGAAATGCACTTAGAAAACCTAAAGGACTTAAACATAAAAACAAACTAAAACACTAAACGCTGGGTCAAAATGGCCCAGGACCGTGACAGAATCAACCACAGAAGGGAACAAACCTCGCCTGGCTGTGAAAGAGTCTGCTAGCAAATTTTTATCTGACTTAAATCAACTGTGGTGTTGTAAACAGGCAAAATTACAAAAACATATTACTTGTTCAAATGCTTATGGACCTAACAGTATATATAGAACATACTTAATCAAATATGCCCACTGTATTTCACTGCTTTTTAACAAATACAAACTGACAGACTAGAAGTTAAGTAACTTTTAAAAAATAGTATCTTTGATGCACCCAGCTGCTCGTGGTTTTCTCCACACGGTGTTTATGTTTTCCCATATGGAAAAGATATATATAAATCTTATAAAGTTTGTATCTGTCTTGTGTGAAACTTGTATGAAAAGCATATAAGTGTGAAAACAGATATAAGATCCCTTGAAAAATTATATAATGAAACTTGTATGTTTTGGATACTTACTAAAACAATGTATGAAAGTAATGCGAAAGTGGCCACTTTCATGAGTAAATCATGTAAGCCTTATATGATTTACTCATGAAAGTGGCCACTTTCATGAGTAATCACATATAAGGTTTTACTATTTCTTTTCCGTATGGGTTGTCTCTCAGAATGTTCCAGTCTTAACTACAATAGCTCACTCATATATGACACTAGCTTCCAAACCTTATTTAAAACAGATATCAGTTAACTATTCAATAGTCAGAAGAAGGAGAGTGGGGTTGGTGATGCTGCTGACTGCAAACATTTCTTCACATTAGTTTTTCACTTTACACATCACAATAAGAGTGCCTTTATACATCTGTAGCAACATTTAAGCCCCAGACTGTGAGTCAGATGGATGATGAGCGACTTGGGAGTGATGCGCCGTCTTGCTCTAAACAACCTCATCAAGATGAATTTAAAACATAGTTAAAATGTCATCTGCAATATGAAATATTTTAAAATCTCCACTGTAAAGCTCATTCTGAATCAACATAATACTTAGCACTATAATTCTGTCATGCAGCTCTGTTTCCCTAAGAGAAAGTTATTACAATGATTTGTTTGAGGCGGCGCTGCCATATTACCAGTGTGCATAGGTGTGTGTCTGTGTGTGTATTTGAGATATTAGTGTATCTCCGTGCTTGTAGTCTTGCATGGATTTGAACGTGCATACATCTGTGGAAGTACATACAGGACCTAGCGTGAATTTATTCATGTACTGTGGTGTGTCTCAAGCCAGAGCGAGGGTGTGTTTGTCTTCGTTTTGTACTACATAGATGGGTCATAAAGCACACCTAAAGCTGAGACGGTCGATGGAAAGCGGCTACAGCCTACTGTGTAAAACTTACAGCTATCAGATAAACTAGCAGAGAGAAGTGAAAATTGGAGAAAACACACTGCAGTAGATAACATGCCGATGTCCTCAGTCACGCAGAGGACTGGCTGTTTTTAAACAGTTCAGAAACACTCTGGCAGGCTGTTCACTAACGAACAGGTTAAAATATCAGGCCAGAGTTAAGCCTGAGCTCAAGCAGCTGTTTAAAGATGAGACTTCACAACTGTAAAGAAAAATACAGACCGAGTGTAATATACTCTATACAAAAACAAAAAAAAGTGCTTCCTGAAAATGAAGCAGCGTGTTGGCCTTGAGCTCTCAAGTATGTAGCTACAATACAGTTTGTGTAAAACAGGCTTGAAGCCAAAAGCTTAAATAAAACACTGTTAAAGGCCAATTATGTAAAGCACAGATGTACATAATAAAACTGAAAATGCCTGGCATTGTGCCTGCTAGTTCACTTTCTGGTAACACCTGTGGCTTTTCCACTACAAGTCAAATGATCTGACAATAACCACCAACAAATACTGATCATCTCGTGCTTTTATGTGGATTTTTTGTGTAAGTAATTGTGCATATATTCCTTAAATATAAGTTGCCTTTGTCTGAGGATCGACTACTGAATCAACAAGGTAAATGTGGCAAGTTGTCAAGTCAAAGAAAACACTCTCCGAGTAAAAGGATGAAAATACTGGAAAACTCACTTCCTATTTAGATGATAAAAATTCAGTCCCCTCACCTCTAACATCTCTTTACCCCCTCCATTCTTGCTCTATCCATCCATCGCACCCCCTACCACCACCACCACCTTACAATCTTACCCCTTTCAATGGTGAAGCAATCTCGCAGCAGTCACAGCCTTCTCTCCCTGCAAAATTAATTTGACAGGTTTGCATTAAGGCACCTGATCAATACCCACTTAGAGCTGTGAGGGCTAAAGCCAAGAAAAATAACACACCGGCCTTCCCTCCTCTCCCTCTGTACCAGATGAGAAAAAATGAATCTTGGCCACTTTTTCCTTCTACCCCCCCGCCAATCCCCCAAATCGCTTGGCAGTCCTAAGCCCCGCTCTCTATCACACACATACAGACACACCCTCAAATAAACACACACACAGACACATGAAAGCACACAAATGAAAGGAGACCAATATATAGACACACACATCCACTTTCAAGCATCTCTATCACCAGGCTGACCCCTTGCCATTGATCGGCAGCCGTTAAGTTGACAAAGGGCCTAGGAGGTGTGTGTGTGTCTGCTTTGTGATTTTCACTAGGCACTTAAAAGGGGAACAACCAACTATACAACCTCGATAGAGAGAAGACTGTGCGTATGTGATAGAGAGCCCCAAAAAAAGCATAATTTGAATCCAGCTGAAATAAAATATAGAGTCCAAGTTTGGCGGGAGTTCACATGCAATCTGAAAAAGAGAGGAGGCAAAACATAAGAAGTAAATGGAAGTAAATTGATATATTGGAAATGATACACACAATATTGTGAGTTTATTTGATTCTCAGATTTCTTTATCTGATCCCTGAGACGGTCTGTTACACTTGTTTTTAATTCAGGGCTAATAAGACAGTTAGAAAGTTACTAATTTTGTTCCAATAGAAGAAAAACAAACATAAATTTAACACCCATGTGGTCTTCTGGCTAATGCTTATACTAGGAGCAAAGGATCAAGCAAACTTAAAAGTATGTCCCATGGCAAACATTTCTACAAACCTTTTGTATTGGAACAAGAAGTAACTCCTGCACTTATCCCTTTCTTTCCTCCTCATCCATCCGTCACTGAGTCTTCGAGGGCTATCCCATCTCATCCAGGCAGAAATCAATACCTGGCCCCTGAGACAGGTCCTTGATAAACAGCAGGGAGAGAAACATGGGCCAACCTGCAGAGCTAAAGCTCCGCGCTCACTTCCCGCACAATTCAAAGTAAATTACCTCACCACTTTTCATCCAACTTCATCCAACCAGCAGCAGAGGCCTCCATCCAGTGTTTCAGGCCTCAAGGTCACAGTGATGCTTTGATCCCAGCCATCATTCATTCAAATGCACTTTCACACTCACTTAAGAGTTTGCAATCTAACATGTGCATCTATAGATGAGTGCATGTGCATCAGAGTTGTATGTAGTATACCCTCAACTTCAGCCAGAGAGATTTTACTGTATACTGAATCAAAAACATAGCAAGCAATATTTATGATAATGAGCCGTATTTGACTCTTGTGCAAGCGTTAGGAAATAAATATCCATTCCCTTGGCTTTGCATAATCTGTGAGATGTAGAAAGCAACAGTGCTACAATATACATTTTGTATACTGAAAAGCTCAGCAGAATATGCATATATAACATATATAATATACATCTTGATTAAGAAAGGCTGACTGTTACACCAGATTTTAGGATAAATGAACTGGTATATGGTACCTTTCTACTCAATTTGAGAACTCAAAGCACTTTCTACTACAAGTTATATTCACCCAATCACACGCACATGCATATAGTGCTTGTGGCTGCATCAGAGGCCCAACGAATCAGTATCTTGCCCAAGGAAGAGCTAGGGATCGAATCACCAACCATAGCGACTAGTAGACGACTCACTCCACCAGCTGAGGCACAGACACCCCTTTTTATCTTTTTCATCAGCAGCAAGTTATCTGTAAAACCTGTTAAATGTAGTTCATTATTATCGCTAAAAATGAGTATTAGGCAGCATGAACATACACCGATTGACCGCAATTTTAAAAACTGCCTACTTTTGTTTCTCCAGAACAAATCCGAACCTTTGAGGCGAGCACGTATCTGGTGGTGCTCTGTGGTATCGGCTATCAGGGCATTATCGGAGACCCTTTGTGACCTGCTAGACGCAAGGAGGAGCCTACACGGATCCAGTTATTCTGACACATCTTGATCAGTCTGGGATATTCACATCTAGGCGTACGGAGAAATTAGACACAGGTCAAATGTTTTTGGTTCTTTGTCTTGTTCCTCACCCTGCACAGTTTTTCTGAGTGTTGCAGCTACTGCTGTTGGGTTTTGTTATAAAGGCGAGTGCTCGGTTTTGTATTGTATTATTATCAGTGTAATCCATGTTGATTGCAAATGATTTTAATATTGTAAACAATCAGTGAAACTGTCAATCGCATATAATATTCATATATATTCTTTTGAAGTGTCGTAGTTACAAGTTACAGTGTAGGCAAACGTTTCACATCTTTACCTTTGTGAACTCAACAATAAATTGCAATGTTTTACAACTTAGAAGTAAAAAGTATTCAATCACTCCACCACTCCCCCCCCACACTTTACAACTGAACCCTTGTCATTGGTACACTGGGAGACTAAATGCCTCAAAACAGCTTTGCAATAAATCAGACTTGTATATTTCCCAATCCGTTAACTCTAGGGAAAGAGTGCAACCTTATAAGAAACTGCTTTGTTTTGCCACTGAACTTTAAAAAGATTCTTGAACTGCTTGCCAAGGATTTTACCCAATATCTTCTTACTTACTTGGCTAGGTACCTTATCAGAATGTTCATGTGAGTATACGTGTTTCTCCTCTTCCCTGCTTGATAGTTTGTTCATTGGCGAATTACTGTATATGTGCCTGCACACGGTTTTCTCATTTTTCTTCTCCTATGGGTGAAAGTAGGAATTGAAAAAGAACAGACAGCGGTGGGATTTTACTTGTGAGAACAGTGGCCCATACACGCAGAGCTGCCACGATGCAATTTCATTGCAGTGTTGCCACTTCCAGCCCTATTCATCCCTCCCTGCTGAGCCCCATTAGAGAAGATGGGCAGGTGAACAAGTGCACATAGAAAACAAGTTCCTCTAGGCGCTGTAGACCAGCAATCCCCCCCGAATTCTTCTTCTCCACCCACACACATAGCACAGTCCTCTTTAGTCAGATGTAGATTGGAACAGACATCAATAAATAATTTAGAGGTCTTGAGACTCTTAAGTAGGAATCTATGCAGTGTGAAACACTGTTTAATCGAGTAACTTCTGACGCCATATCAATCAAAGTGGGTTAAAACCTGCTAACGTTGGCACAAAAAAACAGAAGCTGGATTCTTCTCCTTTTATTCATCAACGTCTTCTTTCTATGACTTTTTTGTCTGGTTAATGGAACATTAAGTGACATTTGTATTCATCAGTTGACTTAGATTCAGTGGGTTGACAAAAAAGGAAAGTCAGCACTCTGAATCAGGGCAGCTCAGGCTAATAACATAAAAAAGAGGCAGATCGGAAGGCTCTGGATTGTGAAACAAAGTGTTTCAAGGTTAATTTCAAATACAGTACTTGGTTTAACCTGCCAGACACTTGAACAAACCAATTTTTGATAAAAGGAAGAAACTGTAATGAAATAAAAGAGGACGCTATAACAGCTGACTGTCACTGGCACAAGGATATACTGAAATAATGAAATAAAAAAGAAGCCTGTATACAAAATGGGTCATATCAAACTTGGGCACAGATGGAGTGATTTAAACAACACTTCCTTCTCACATATTTTTTCTTCATTTCATGACTCACAAATTGAAATGCTTTACATTTTGATAGCAATAACTCCCTTGATAGATCAGATCGTGCAAGAGAAAAAAGGATTTATATTATGTGTCTATATTTTTATCATTTGTTTTACCACAGCTGAACAATTTGCCGGCAAAAACATAGCTGTCAAATTATAATAATATTGGAACTTTACAAACATGAGGAAGTTTCAAAAAGGCGCATGCAGGGACACACAGGAAGAGAAAAAAAATAAAGGTGTGTATATCAGACACACACACACACACACACACACACACACACACACACACACACACACACACACAGTGCTGAATCCTCTAGTGTCATCAGCAGATGTGTACATACCCTCGTCTCAATACAATACAGATGAGCTAATAGCCTTGGAGGCTCCCAGCTTGCCTCTGATCTCCATAATGCCTCTAACCACACACACACACACACACACACACACACACACACACACACACAGTCATAGA
The DNA here is from genome assembly GCF_900408965.1 of Simochromis diagramma. Classification (NCBI taxonomy): domain Eukaryota; kingdom Metazoa; phylum Chordata; class Actinopteri; order Cichliformes; family Cichlidae; genus Simochromis; species Simochromis diagramma. Next base: position 17,110,388 of record NW_024387245.1, on the reverse strand, counting down.
GAGTTTACCTCCACAAATCCCCCCCTGTCTGTGGGGAATCTGATAGACCTGATTTACATTCAACAACATTCACAAGACAAATATGATCAGTTAGAGAAACACACACGTGTGTATGGCCCGGGTACACACACGGCTACATGGATTGCATACACACAGGTAATACAATTCCAGGTAATATCATTTCAGATCCAGCTGTTTTAGAGGTATTACATGTTTAGGGGCTCATATGACAAAACACACAGCTACATTTGCTAGTATTACAGTGCAGCACATCACTATATTGTGAATTGCACACACATAAAATGAAAATAACTTGTGCGATCTGTTTAAACGAACTGACGGGAGTGCTTTCCCACCTAAAGATAAGGGCTCTTTTAGAGGTACCAGGTGACTTTATCAAAGCAGCAATGCAAAACAACAACAGCAGAAAAAGTTTAATATGAATATAAATCCATTCATTCTCTTCCACTTATCCTTATCAGGACAGCTGGGTCGCTGAAGCCTATTCTAGCTGCCATGGAGCAACACACAGGGTACACCTCTAAACTGGACAGGTTGCCAATCTGACACAGGGCTAATACAGAGAGACAGACAACCATTTGCAGTCACATTCACACTTCTGGGCCAATTAAGAATCATCAAGTAACGTAACCCCACTAATTGCATGTCTTTGGACTGTGGGAAGAAGCCGGAGAACCCACCTAACCCACGGGAAAAACATGCATCAGTGCTAACCACTGTAGCACCATGCTGCATGATATCTATATGTAATACAGGAATGATAAATAACAACCACAAAACATTTAAAAATAAAAATAAAGTTTTAAATAAAATTTAGCGGCAACGCTTTCATGAAAAACATCTTCAGCTTTACTGGACTGAATTGTCATCTGTTAAGCTAATTATCTGAGATTTTTAAGGACTTTAGTTGCAATTCTGGAACAAAATTCCTCAACAGATGCAAATTTTGGTGACATTTTTTGTGTACAGGTGACATTTTTTGTGTACAGGTGACATGTGTTGAATGTGATGCATAAAACAAACGCAAACAGAGAAAGTAACATCACATTCACACGGGGATAACGAAATATATGAATATGAAAATAATTTGTATTTATAACAAATCTTTATATATAAATGTTAATACCTGCTGTATGTGTTAGTATGTGCGTGCAAGTCTTTGCTCAGACTGGCCCACCCATCAAAGAGGCGATAAGGTACACACAGACATTTATAAAAAAATAACACTACGATCATCCTAGTAAGACTTGAGATGCCAATATAACACTTTTTTTGTATGTGTGTGTGTACATGTGTATGTAAGGTTCCTTTATGTTGCTAGTGTCAGGCCTTCCATAGCCAGTAAATAAAAAGAACAGTAAATTCCACTTCAGTCTGAGGCTTTCAGCGGATCTGAGGGGATCTGATAATGACTACAGGGATTTGTGTGTGTGTGTCTGCGTGTTTGTGTAGTGTACCGTTTGATCTCCAGTTGTGAGAAGAGGCACCACAGGGGTATTTCAAACAGAGGCCCTCAATAGCACCTATTTTCACAACACACACACACACATACACAAACAGAAATTGTTGTAGACATTTAAACATGCAGACCAACACACAGGTGACACACACACACACACACACACACACAAAGAAAACATTCGACCACTAGGGTGCTATTGCTCAGTAATAATTGTGTAATTTCCTAGAAATATAAAGAGCTGATTTTTTTTAAATCAACAGTGAATATGAAGCCTTCCATTATTGTGCAACAACAAGGACAATTTATCAAGGTAAAAACACTATTGGGACAAAGTAATGACCCAAATATTAAATAAATAGGTATTGAAAATCACATTTAACCTAGAATGTACAAAAATAAACAAGCTGACACTCAGAATACATAAGTGGAACTAAATTACAATTCATCTTCATTTACATTTCTCACAGCTTAGACCCTTTCGCAGCGGTCTTTGGAGACCAGTTGGAAATATTAATATTTCACACTGGCGGTACATTTTCTTGTGACACAGTCAATATTAAGCAGATTAAGGGTAAAATGAGGCAAAAACTAGTTCATCTCACAGGTGAAGTAAGCAGAGAAACCCACATATGAAAGACAAAAACTAGGAAAAAAGGAATGAACGATCATTATGAGAACAGATGCAAGAACAGGTAGCTGACAGGTAGCTAGGCCAATCAATACATAGTTCCTTTACTTCCCTCTGGCTGCTGTGTCAGAGCCAACATCTGTCAATTAGCAGATGCACACACACACACACACAGACAAGCATATACCATATCTATACACAGTCTGTATCCACATACACATGCACACACAGTTTTACCAGCCAAAGGGCAATAACCTCCTCTGAAGCATTGTGGTTTGGATCAACAGTATTGACAGCTTTCATATTAGACCTATTGAAATGCATTGTTGGTGTTGTGACAACATGCACACACGCACGCAGACGCACACGAATACTACGAGTCTCAGGCATGCACCACCAATCAATCTAACTGCACAATCGCATTCTTTACGCCTGCTTAAACGGAGAAAAACAGTCAGGAGGGTCTTTCGACTCTTCAATGTCACTAATTTGACCCAAAGCCTTGACCTTTGACCTTTAGCGATCGTGGTCAAAGGTTCACGAGAAGGGTGGAGAGGAGAGAGATGAGGTGGATCGATAGATATGTTCTGACAATCAACCGTTTCAGCAGAATGAAAGGCATTAAAGATCACTTGGGTCAGATATCTATTTAGTTACATTTTAATTTGTTTGCTCTCTGATATATTTTTACTTCCATATCTTTATGCCTTTAACAGTTATATATTGATGTAACATGAATATTTCAGCATTATTTTTTTAAATACAAGTAAAGTGCAGATAAACACTAATCTTTACTGCTGGCTGTCAGTTACTTAGATACACCTCTTCCCACCCCAACCCCCACAGGATCACTGTGTTAACCATCTAATGTCTGATTAGCATAACACCACCCCATATACACAAATCTAATATCATGGATAGAATATAGCATAAAACACTGATATTACTTAAATTAAGATCATTGCAAAAAAAACCTCATTTTTTCTAATTAAACACGCCTGCTCTAGGGTAAATGTACGTTTATAGGCCAGTATTCTCTAAAGTTAAACTTACAAGACATTTTAACCAGATATGTATGTATGTATGTATATATATATATATATATATATATACACACACATATATATATATATATATGATATATATATATATATATATATATATATATATATATATATATATATATATATATATATGAAGGCATCAATGATAGGTGTCTTAGGCCACAATAAAAACATCCAGCTCACAATCCCATGCCTTTCTTTTATTGTACTGTATTATATCCAGTTCCCAGAGGACCATGGGGTCCTCTCTCACACATCCTCCACTGGCAGCTCAGCACATGGCTTCGTGTATGTGTGTGTCATGTTGTCAGAAGGGTAAACGGGGAGTTAAACAGATATATCCAAGCGTAAAATCTAAAAAGGCTCCCCAGTGGGTGCCGGAGGGGGTTTCTGGAAATCAAGCACATATCAATTGAGAAGCAAAAGGGAAACCAAGTACTGGTAAAAAGAGGGCAAAACAAATGGAGACAGAATCCCGCATACATTCACACTGCATTACAGGACTGAAAAGGTCCTGAAAAAGGTCTGCATTACAGACCTTTTTGCCTTCTTTTTTCATTTCCCTACTGCTCTTCTTTCTCCTTCACTTTTCAAACATTTTTGATTTCTTTACATGTTTGCTCTTAACTCCCATCTCTCTCTCTCCCATTTAATCTGCTGTGCCCCGAAAAATCTTTCAATTTTTATCAAGTTGACATGGAAACCAAATGCACTTTGTGCAAAAAAAAAGAAAAAAGTAATAGGACATGTAGCTAAGATGTGGGGATGCACACATACTCCCACAGCTAGCCCTGTGTTGTGCAGTGTAATGCTCTACTTGATTATCTCATTGTTGTCTGTAACTACAAGCCTAGATTGAATCAGCCTGCGCTCCATTGTCTCTCTGACGCTGCTGTGTGTGTTTGTGTGTACGTGTAGGGTTAGTAATGAATGGCCAATCTAGTCTATCTAGAGAAAACCTTCTCATCACAGCGCCTCCATAATTACTAGCTCTCTGTGAAAACCATGCACTGCTTTATTACTTTGCAACGCAGTCAAGGCTCGGGTTTGAAGAAATGAGATAAACACACGAAGTGCTCTTCACGCAAAGATGTTTATTTTTTTCTTTTAGCTTTTCTATTTTGTCACACATTAAATAACCTATTTCTTCTAAACTGTAAGAGATGCCAATACAAAATTCTGCTTACATAAATCATTCAATAATACTTAATGAAGTTTTTACTTTTATATTTATTTTCATGTAGATACATTTGGTAGCACATGTTACTGTTGACTAAAATGAAGAAAAGTGTAATATAGATTAAAAATGAACAAAGCAAAATCTCATTTTTGAATATGTTTAGTATTCATGCATGACAGACATGAACAGATTTACTTCATCTTATTTATTGATTTAGTATATTTCCTGCACGGCATTTAAGGAATGTCCGCATATGTTTGTGTACTCAACTACACTTTATGTATCTATTGCATACAAGAAGCTCAGAGTGCTTTACTGTATAAATAAACACCAAAAAGCGAAACAGAAGCAAAAGAAAAAAACACACCCAAAAAAGTGGTTGTTTTTGGAATAGGAACATTTGAATGTCATTTATTTAATCTAGAGAAATCATGTAGCGCTACCATTATATTTGGTAGCACTCTGTTTGTTACCAGTAGTCTTACACCCTGAGTCGACGCCTCCTGCCGGGAGCATCAGACTGAGCGATCAACCTCGGGCATTTGGAGGTGATGAAAGAAATGGAGAGGTTGAATGGAGGAAGATGAAGAAGAGTAGACAGAGTGGGCTGAGGACACATAAAGAAAGAGAGGTGAACAAGTTTCCATGTTACACTGAGGGAAAAGGAAGCGATAAAAACTTAGAAGACAGAGTTCCCACTATGCTCTGCAGTTTACGCCCACTCCACCATCCTCATGTTTGCTGTAAATCCTGTTTTCCAAAGTAAATGTTCATGTGTTTTTTTCTGTTACACAAGGATATAAAAATGGGCAACTGATGTCATCATAAGATACACAAATTTCTGAACATTGTTTAATCTGTATTTCTGCACTGCATTTTTATTGTGTGTTATTACTTATTACAACAGACAGACACAATTACTCAGAACAGTTATCCTCACATAAAAATATTACTTTTGTCATTATCTCTGAAAAACAATGTTTGTTGTGAGCTCTAAAAAAAGCCCTGTTAACACATGCTTGCTGTGTATGAATATAACTTTCAAATGTAGAACCAATAAGATCATAAGAAAAGGATGGACTGATGAACTATCACTGGAACGGGATAAATCCCAAATCAAGAGCAATCTCCTTTTTAATAACAGACTTTCTAAAGAATTTCAAAGCATATCTTAAAATGTATCCCTCAAAGGACTTTTGGAGCTTTGGGTAAATTAATTACATAATTCATTGATAAGTAAACTAAAGAAACAAAGAAACAATTAAGCCGTTAGGGACTGCTTAAGTGTGCTAAAATGTAATAGTAGTGATTAGTACATGCTCAGCCAGAGGATGACAAATAGCACCTGAGACAGAGCACATGATCGGAAACATTTCTATGGGCAAAGACTGTATCAGTGGATGATGCCTGGAGCACAGTCAGAGCTGGCTCGTAATTAGACCTTGATGCCATTAGTTGTATTTCCTAGTGGGCATGTCACAAATAATGTGCCAGAGTTGTTAAAAAGGGACACTTTGACAACTGACATTTTGAATTTGTGCCAGTTGTTTACACTCTGCATGCTGTCATCATGGAGTAAAGCCTTCAGAATATTAAGTGAAGGAACAAAGGCTCCTTAGGCATGACTTATTTTCTTGTGCTAAACAGTGTATTTTAGCAATTGACTCTATGTGTTTGTGCTCACGAATCACTTCCCTTTTAGATAGATGTGTCCATAAAATGTTTGATTAGCCTGGGATGTTATACGTGCAGCACTGCACAGGTAACTGCATTTGAGGTCTCATTGTGTTGGTGTAAGCTGAGGTAATTACTAAGAAAGGTTACACTGTGTGAAGGTAAGGTAACAGAGTGGAAAGTAATAGTGTGTACCAAGGGTGGCTCAGATGATGCGCTTGCTGGTATCTGTTTCCACTGTCTGGCCATGTAGCTAAGATGCAAATGTGCAGGTGAAAGTCAGTCTCTCTCTCTCGCTCTCTGTGTGTGTGTCTCTGTGTGTGTGTGTGTGTGTGGGGGGGGGGTGAGAGTTATGAGAGCTTTCCAAATAGGAAGGCTACAGGTAGGATTGTGTGTAGCAGTGATAGCCATTATTATGGACGAGAACAGGGAGAAAAGGCTGAGAAATGCCAAATTACACAAGAACTGGATTAAAAATCAGTGGCAAAGGTTCAACGGAGTGGTGAATCCAAATTTTAAATTACTGGCTCAGGTCATCATCAAGCGTAAGGAGAAAGGCATAACAATGAGTGTCTACAGACATCAGTAAAAAAGGCGGAGGGTTTGTCATGGTTTGGACCTGCATTTCAGCCAGTGGTGTTGGGGATCGTGACAAAATTGATGGAATTACGAAGGCAGAAAAGGAGCAATAGATTTTGATTCACCATTGAAAACATACCACCTTCAGTCATGTATTGGCCTCTCCCTGACCTCAATATTACTGAAGCCCTGTAGGATCATCTTGATAGAGAATGGAACAAAAGGCCACCAATATTCAAAGAAGAGCTTTGCATGTCTTCAAGAACACCACTCTCAGCCACGTGGATAAGAAACAGGGTAACTATGTGAGAATGCTGTTTGTTGATTACAGTTCAGCGTTTAACACAATGGTGCCCTGCAGACTGTTCACAAAGCTCAGGGATCTGGGACTTAACAGCCGTCTGTGTGCATGGGTGTTGGACTTCCTCACTGGCAGAACTCAGGTGGTGAGGGTGGGCAGGTGCTTCTCCAACAGCATCACCATCAACACAGGAGCACCTCAGGGATGTGTCCTCTCGCCACTGCTCTACTCCCTCTACACTTCAGACTGTGTGGCCACCCATGGCTCCAACACCATTGTGAAGTTTGCTGACGACACAGTGGTGTTGGGTGCCATCTCCAACAACCATGAGGCGGCCTACATGGATGAAGTGAAGAATCTGGCATCGTGGTGCCAGGACAACCACCTCCAGTTGAACGTTGGCAAGACCAAGGAGCTGGTGGTGGACTTCAGAAGGGGTCAGCACAGAGACTACAAGCCCATTATCATCAATGGAGCTCCAGTGGAGAGGGTGCAGTCCTTCAAGTATCTTGGTGTCCACATCTCCTCAGACCTGACATGGTCTGCCCACATTCAGGTCCAGACCAAAAAGGCTAGGCAGCGCCTGTATCACCTACGACAACTGAGGAAGTTCAGGGTCTCTCCAAAGATCCTCAGGATTTTCTATACAGGCGCTGTGGAGAGCATCCTCACACAGAACATGACATCGTGGTTTGGGAACAGCTGTGTGAAGGACCAAAAAGCTCTCCAGAGAGTGATCTGTACAGCAAAACGCTGCTGCAGGATTGCTCTCCCCCCGCTTCAGGACACCTACACCAGGAGATGCCGGACTAGAGCAGCGCAGATACTGAAGGACCCGTCCCATCCTGGCAACAAACTGTTCCAACTTCTGCAATCTGGTAGAAGGTTCCGCATCATTCCGGGCAAGGACAGAGAGACTCAAGAGGAGCTTCTATCCCCAAGCCATCCGGGCCCTAAACACACACACCCGCCCTCTCACATCATCTATAATTGACTGAGTCAGGACTCTTCCAGACACTAAACCAAGGAACAATGTACATTTCAAATTCCTTTAATTTTAAATATGTTTATATTGTCTATCCTGTAAAATAGTCAGATGTCTATTCATATTAATGTACAGAATTCACCTGCTTGCTGCTACTACTGCACATTCACCCAATGTATATACTACATATATATATAATGTTCTTCCTCTACCCCCCCCCAATTTTTGCACATGTCGAGGAGCGTGTCAGGTTACATTTCACTGTGTGTTATACTTGTATAACTATGCATGTGACAAATAAAGAACCTTGAACCTTGAACCTTGAAGAAGCCTGGAGAACTATTCCTGAAGAAATTACTCAAAGAAATTACAAGCGCACTTACCTACGAGAGTTCGGACTGTGTTGAAGAATAAAGGTGCCAAATAATGATTTCTAAGCTCGTTAGAACAAGCATAAAAATCTCTGGTCTTACATAACATATTTACATGTAGATTTGCAGATGTTTCAGTTAATCAGTACACCTACTTCCCATTTTCATAGCAAAATATAAATACACGAAGGCTGACCTAGGACTTCTGCACAGTCCTGTACATGAGTAAAAAACAATATACTGTAGCTGTTATTGTTTACCGTTTACTGATTTTGCTAGCAATATTGCAGGTACAGCTTGCTGAATTTAAATTCTTTTGTGTAATTTGTACAAACATGCTCTATAAAGTAACCTGGATCACCTTATTATAAAATTAAAGGTCCTGTAATTTTGCGCAACTATGGGTGTGAATGCAATTATACAAATTTATGAAACTGAATCCAAGATATTAGGGGCACAAAATTTATGGGACCCAGTATATAAATTCCATGAATGCCATTGTTGTATGTCATTTTATTTACCCAATGAGAGTCAACTGGGTGATTATCTCCCAATCCTGATGCTCAGTTGATAATTTGGCACATCTCTATAATTAACTGTGGTTTTAGCGGAATTACAGGTGACATTACAACAAGAACTCAAGAAGTACTGTAGCACCGCATCTATCGCAGAAGCCGGATTGTGTGTAGTAAATTGATACTGCGGGAAAGGTGGTGGTGTTGTAGTTTCGCCTCTCACTCTTACACACCCACGCGCACACCCACACACACAGAGGAAGTACCCTCATTACCCTTGTGAGTCTAGCTGCTGAATTAACGAGTCATGGTACACAGGTCTAGTGAGGCTGAGATCATGTTGCCAGTCAAGTTGTAACACAGTCAGGTCAAACGGGTCAAATAGCTGTTCAAATAACACAGCGTGACCTGTTATTTTACCTCAGCTTGCCAACACTCGCTACCTGCTGTATCTGATCTGAAAGCCTTTTGTTTATCAGTAAACGATAAACATGGCATCAAATACTCCAAAAAGTTGTGTTACAGTTTTACACTCCTACCCTTTAGTGGCCTGACAGCGCAGAACAAATCGCACACTTTATTATTCCACCAGAAGTTAAACTGCACTGAACACCAGCAGTAGCACACAAATAAAAACATATTATCATAGCTCTAAATCAGTCTGATCACCTAATAAGTGACATCTGGCGAGGTCACCACCACTAATTCAAAAATGATTTTTGTTCTTCAAAAGTCTTTTTTTTTTAGGTGACATTAAGTCAATTTAATAAATTACTGAATAGTCTGGGTCACACACAGACTTTAATCTAAGTAAGTGGTACCAAAGCTGAATACCAATATTAATATGAAAATATGTTATTTAATTATTAACATTATGATAATCTGATATGTTACATTAGGTTAACCAGATTTAAGTCATAAAAGAAAAAAACAGTATGTATTAAATCTGACAAATATAAGTTTGCATGGCTTGGGAGTTTAGAAAAGAGGCGGCACACATAATAGAGTAGTAGTAGTAGACAGCTGTGTTCACTGCAGCTGCGATTCAATTTACATGGTGAGAGTACCAAAGTCTTCTAAAGAGTGTTGCATTATTGTTCGTTCTAAGTGCTTAAGTAGAAAGCAGGTAGACTTCTCAAGCCCTGTTGCCATCTGCTTAAGCACTTTGTGTTAGCATGACTTGGATGACTAAGAATCTTCAAATGCATTGTTGTTCTTTGTGATTTCTTTAGCCTTTGGTAGACTTTATGATAAACCAATATTTAATGAGGGGCTGTCTCTTAATCATCCTTGTTTTACATCTGTGCTAATACAATGCTCTATCCTTGGTACAGAGGATTTATGCCATACATGTTATATATTTATAACAAAATGAAAAAAAAGTTTTGAAGCCGGCACATTTTACATCAAAAAGGTTTTTTTCCTACTAGATTTAACTACTATGTAAGATAAATCTTTGGCTAAAGTGTATTAATATTAAACTATGTTATTTGGTTTATTATTTTAGTGCCAGTGTTACTTTCCATGCCAGTAAGGTGTGTACTCACACTATGGACTGTCTTTTGCCGTGCTTAAGCCTTATTGCCCTCCATCAATGTCCTTAAAGATCAGGAAATGAGTGCGCTTTAATTTGTCTCTGCATCTCAACTCCTCTCTCATGAATGCTCTGTGTGTCATGTAACTCACAATCTTGAAAACCATTTTTGCTGAGCACAGCAGGGTTTATGCATTTTGTGGCTTAATAGAGAAGCAGTGACACACTGTTCTCTCCCGTATTTGTTGATTATTGAGAAATCATTAGAGATCTGGGATTGGCTGTGGTGGCCATAACACTACATGTGTATCAAGTCAGATCTGGGCACATGTTTTCAAGCTAGTCAGGGCATAGTTCACTTAATCATACCCTGGTAGTGCAAAGTGTTCATTAGAGTCAAATCAGCTGAACTTTGGAGGCCAAATGCACTGAGGCACAATAAGGACAGAATACTGTGAAAAAGCCCTAAATGACTTTTGACTTGTTACTTTGTTCCCACACCAGAAATGAGCCTACGACTAAAAACTATGTGTATTCACCAGGACATTCGGCTTTAAGGACGGTTCAGAAGTGTGAGAATTAAATTAGAACTAAAGACAGTTAAAGGCAATTAAAGAAAATATATTTGTGAGGATCAATTTTGAAAAAATAATTACATCACTGGTCAAGTCGCACACTTTTTTGGCCTTAGAAAGCAAGAAGATAATTGGAATATAGTCAAGATCGTAAGCGTGGATGTGTGTAACCTCTCTAGCTCAATGACAAATACACACAGGGTAATTAATTTGGTGGCTTCTTATTGCCAGGGTTGCTTACTGGTTGCAGAAGCCAGATCAGAGGTGTCACCTGCCAGATCGACTCCATGAGGTTCACATACAGTCACGCCCAACACACAAAAAGCAGTTAACACTCCCATCTTTTACAGAGAAAAGCGGGAGCTGAAAAACAGAGAGAAGGGAAGAAAGAAGTTAAGATAGAAAGAGAAACAAGAAATAGAAAGAAATCAGAAGAAAGCAAAACAAAGGGGGGGAAAAGGACAAAACGTCCCTCTGCCCACTCAGTTGCTCTCTAAGTCACACACACACACAAACTGATACACGATGAGTGACAGTGTCTTATTGCAAGCTTAAATTGAGGCTGTGAGGACTGTGTGCTGTTCATTAAAGACGAGTGAATCTCTATTGGTTTTCATTAAGGGGTCTGACCACACCGACTAGATGGTTAATCTAGACAGCTACGCTCCTCAGCTCAACCTATCTCTGTTTCTCTCTCAAACACAAGCACATACAAATGAATGCACTCAGATAAACCTTAACCTCTCATCCCCCACAAAGACAAAACCAGATTCTTATTTATTAAGCAGAGGTGACAGGTACTGAATAAGTTGTTTTCAGGTACAGTGTGTATGTGTGTGTGTGTGAGTGTTGATTGAGCCTGTGTGTGCCTGTTTTTGTACAATAATACCCGTGTATGCATTTACATGCTGTTTTGTGTGCCCCATCTATCTAGAATTCATAGTTTCCTCCATAGGATGTGTTTGTGTTGGCCTATATTTGTGAGTATGTGTGCTAGAGGAGGACAATCGGCGCCTGTGGTTATGAGTTAAGTCTAATTTCCAGGAGGCCTGTCCTGAGTAAACAGAGCTGACACGGTGCTGCTCCAACCAGTTATCTGTCACTGGGAATTAGAAACTAACACACACTGTGAGAGAAGCTGGGGCAAAAACACACCCACATAAACTCAAGTTTCTCTCTTTGCCTAATATATGTGCGCATATAAACATGACCAAATGTATGTGGACAACATATACATATAAACACACATACACACACACACTTAACAGTACAGACTGCTTTTTAAAACAGTGTCTGGGTAGTTTTCGCACAATACTTTTGAACTTTTCTGCAGGAATTTTCAACCACAAGTGCATTACTAAGTTCAGCCATCAATGTTATGTGGCAAGATCTGGCATACAGTTGGTGTTCATTTGCAAGATCTTTAACATTATACTGGGAAACTAACTTCTTCATAAGCTTTGCTTTGTGCACAGGAGGTATGTTATTTTTTTCTGTTGCTAAGAGATAGAAACATACTGGGCTGTAACAGTATTCTATAGCAATAAATTAAAGGTTAATTGAAAAATTGTAAACTGTATCACATCCAACCCACACAGCAAAATTGGTATGGCCTGTATCTGGCCCACACAATGTGCTTACACATGGCCCACATACCGCAAAGAATGACGGCCCTTTGGTGGCCCAGATCTGGTTTGCCAGAGGTGGCCCACACATGGGCCAGCACAAGGTCAGTTGCAGACACACTGCTGGCCCTGTGCTGGCCCAGAACAGTTTCAGCTCTGGCCCCAGACGTTACCCTAATATGTACCCTAATCAAGCCATGTAACACCATGTGCCGGAACATAATAGTCCAAAAGTGACATGACAAAACTCAGTGAATAGACTGATTCTTATATAGCACTTTTCCACTCTCCCAGATTAGTCAAAGTGCTCTATACAACACAACACATTCACCCAATCACACACTTTCTCTAAACTGAGAAAGTTTAGTGCTTCCTAGCTACATTCATACACATTCTTGACATGCAGACTGGAGGAGTCAGTGATCACACCACTAACCTTCCGATCAGTAGGGGACCTGCTCTACCTCCTGAGCTACAGCCATCCGGTGGGAAACATGAGTAAACCCTCACCAGATTTTGGATTAAGTGTACACTCACAAACCTGTCAAATCTGCATTTGAAACGTTGGCTACCATTGCAGTATAGTATTTGGGTCTTCTAACTAAAATAGGAAAATAGGAACATAAATAGTGCCATCATTGCCAGACCTGGCCCACATCTGGTTGAAATACACCCTGTCATGACACCAGTCAGTCAGAAATGCCAGCTTGATGCTGGATCTGAGCCAGACCTGTTTTCTATGAGCCTGAGCCACATAAACCAAACCGCAATCGTGCCAGATATGGCATGTCATCACATAGACAGTACCATTTATGCCAGGCCTGCCCCATATCTGGATGACATACCACTTACCATGCCAGAAGTCAGCCAGCAGTGCCAGCTTGACACCAGATCTGGGCCAGACCTGTGTGCTATGTGGGGATATGTAAAAACCTCAGTATCACAAGATGCACGTTATCTTTTCCAGTTAGGCTACTGTACATCGACCTAAATGTTTGGATCCAATGTTGTGAAGCTGCTGTGCTTCATAGCAGAGATGTCATTCCACATCATGGGCCACATACAGCACATTTTGATGTCAAGTGTACCAGACCAGTGAAATTCGCCTTTCTGTCAGTGTAAAGAACCCCTGAGATTATTTAATATAAGAAAAAGAAGTGTAATTTTAACCATGAATCTTAGTTTTTCTACATGATAAAGAAATGTTTCTGTAGTAATTGAAAGATATCAACTCTTTGGGCTTAAAAAATCTATAGTAGATCAAAAAAAAACCTCTTCTGTCATTTAATTGCGCAGTTTAAATAAACATTTAGATGATTGATTAGCTGCCCTTATGTAATTTGCCTCAGAACTACCATCTTTAAAATACAGCCTAGCACTGAGTAAAAGAAGAGAGATAATTTTTTGGGGGAAGAAAAAGTATTTTTGCCAGAGCCTTACTGACTTAAGATAGATACGATATTCTGCCCCCCACCACCACCACCCACACACACACACACACACACACACACACACACACACACACACACACACACACACACACAGTCACCAAAGATATACCTGCAGTATAGCAGAGCAAAGGAACAATGCAGACAGGATGCCCTAAATCCATCTTTATACCGAACCACACACATGCATGCACACACACTATTTACTATGTGTGAGGAGGAAATGTGTGTGAACCGTTGAGTGTTTACAAGTGTCCAGTAACCCAGTAGTAGGATACCAGGAAATACAGCTTGTCTTTTTATCTTTCCATCTCATTATTCCATCTCTTTCACTTTCTCGCTCAAACAGGGGACCTTTTAACAAGTGTGTAAGAAAGGTGGTTTATAGAGTGTTCAGAAGTATCTGGCATAGCAGATGGGATCAGGGTAACAGCGTCTGATCTTGGTCTCCCATTATTCCAGTTCATACACTCTACCTTTTCAAGTGGTCTTGCTGCACTTTTAGCCAAGCCTCACTCCAATCTGCTGTATGCTCTGAGGGGCCATCCTGTCACTCTTTCTCTAGCTTTGAACACTCTAGCACTAATGGAGAATATAAAATTACATCTTAAGGAGTCTCTGTTGCATGCTTTAGACAGACTGTGATCTAAGAACACAAAACTGTCAAGTTTCCAAAACAATATTAAAAAAAGTATTAGATGTTTGCTGCCAGGTTCTTCTGATTGAGATTACAGAAACAGCAAGTAAAAAGGTACCATATGGAACAATATGGGATTTCTCTTTTGTTGTCTTGTGAGGCAGTTTAACCTTCATCAACTAAGTAGATGATATAAAGCCACTTGATTCTACAGCTTTTATCTCCCGATGTACTTGAACCAGAGGGACTTCTGTTATCAAATGTTTTAGTAGGTTTGACAAATTTTGTGGGTCATGTTCATAACAATGGAACTACTGGACACCTTATTAGGTACACATATTCAGCTGATTGTTATCATAAATCTCTAGTCAGCCAGCCACATGGCAGGAACTCAGTGCATTTAGGCATGTAGATATGTTCAAGAAAACCTAAGCATAAGAACTGGTAAGAAAGGTGATTTAAGTGACTTTCAACACTGCACGGTTATTTGGTTTCAGGACTTCAGAAACTGCTGTTCCACTGCAATTTTCACACACAACTGTCTCTAGGGTTTACAGAGTACAGTCTGGAAAAGGGAAAATAGCCAGTGTCCAGAAGTTGTTGAGGTCAGGGGTCAAAAGAGAATGGCCAGACAGCTTCAAGCTGAAAGGAAGGCAACAGTAATTCAAATCATTAATTACAACGAAGGTACGCAGTATTTCTGAATGTACATGTCAAACCTTGAACTTTGGACTATAGCAACATTAGACCACATCAGGTATCTCTCCTGTCAGCTAGGAACAGGAAACTGAGACTGCAATTGGCACAGTTTGACCAAAACTAGACAACAGAAGATTGCTTGGTCTGATAAACAAAAATTTTTGAGGTGTCAGAATTTAGCTCTAGCAAATTAGGGTCAACCTGATACTAGGTGTGTGCTATACCAAACAAAGTGGACGGTGATTTTGTGCTCCTCACTGTACATTAATAAAGTTCTGAATCACAAAATCTTTATATTTATAGGCTCAAACAGAGCATTTGATTAAGGAACCAAACACTACCAGCTTCTCAGAAATATTCATAATAGCCATAAAAAATCTTATTCTGTTAGTCTTTAGTAAAAAACTAAATAATGGAAAATCATGCTGTTTGTGGATGTAACCATGGACACTAGCTGTGTGCTATCTATCTTAACTATATGTGGCCACCTCTATAGTTACACAAACATCACTCACCAAACAAACGTTTGATTCCTGCAAGATTTTGAACTCTAGATAAGAACATAAAATGTGGAAGTGCTTTATTTAGTGTTTTTGCAAAGTTGAGGTAGAATAGATATTGTAACACAATACAACAGTCTATTCATGGAGGTATTGCACACATTCTCATTTAAAAATACTGCTTTTGTATCAAAGTACCACATAAGAGAGAGATTGTATTGGGCTGCTGGTACTTGGAAAGAGGGATTTAGGAATGCGTGTGTGTGTGTCTTATTTGTGTGTGAGTGTGTGTGAGTGTGTGTGTGTGTGTGTTTGCGTGTGTGTGTGTGTGTGTGTGTGTGTGTGTGCGTGCGCGTGTACTCAAGTGTGTATTCCCAGGGCTTGGACAAGCTATCAAGCATCTATCCATCCTTTGTAAGAATCAATATTTATAAACCCCCGAGGACCTGTGGTATAAAGCATATAAACAAGCAATGGAGTAGAGCAAGACAGACCACCAAAAAAGACACGCACACACACACATAAAAGTAAGAATGTATTAAAGTGCATCTGAAATCAAACACATTAACAGAAGACTGAAGGCAAGACAGAAGGATATCTAGAAAAAAACAGTGGTTCAGCAGATAGTCAATATTTTTCAGAAGTGTTCATAATCACATAAGGAATATTGTAAATAGGGTCTCAGAATACTTCCCTGTGCGATTTGCTTTATGTGAAATCACCTGAAACAGGAGTATTGATTGTCAATGCCATTCAGCATCTTATTACTGTCACAATAATACTGTCAAATAAAAAAAACATACAAAATCTGGAGTTGTGTGCACATGATTACCTACACAATATTGCCTAAAGTATTCACTTGTCTGCCTTCACACTCATATGAATTTGAGTGACATCACATTCTTAATCCATAGGATTTAATATGATGTTTGTGGCCATAATAGCTTCAACTCTTCTGGGAAGGCTTTCCATAAGGTTTAGGAGTCAAGGAGGTTTACAGTAGGAGTGTGCATTTGTGAGGTCAGACACTGATGTTGGATGAGCAGCCCTGGCTCGCAGCTGCTATAATTCATCCGAAAGGTGGTCTGCTGGGTTGATATCAGGACTCTATACAGGCCAGTCAAGTTCTTCCACAACAAACTTGCTCATTAACGTCTTTATGGAGCTTGCTTTGTGCACTGGTGCACAGTCATGTTGGAAAGGGGGCTGTTCCCAAACAAGCATCAAACTGTCCAAAATGCTAAATTGCATATTTATTTGAAGATGTATTTTTAATTATTTTATTATTTATTTATTATTTGTGTATGTGTGTGTGTGTGTGTGTGTATAAGTACGCGTGTGTGTGTGTGTGTGTGTGTGTGTGTGTGTGTGTGTGTGTGTGTATAAGTACGCGCGTGTGTGTGTGTGTGTGTGTGTGTGTATAAGTACGCGCGCGTGTGTGTGTGTGTGTGTGTAACATACAGATAAAATAAAGTCAGTTTTCCATGCATGTCATAATTATTGTGTCAATCATCACTTGGCTGCAGGTAAACACAGCTACAATAGTTAGGTCACTTCTAGCTGTCTGTAAACAAGCACAGGCAACCTATTCTTATCCTGGCATGTCCAAAGTTTCGCTTGAATTCACAAGGGCCCCATACCAACACAACGTCCAAGACACTGTGTGTGCAGGACATCTTTTAATGTGCGTGTTGTGTCATCAAAGCAGGTGGAAACAGTGTGTAATTAACATGTCATAATCAATGTGGGGGAGTTTGACACCTTGTAATCACTGCACTGAGGAACCCTAGCCCCAGGACATACACGTGCACACACACACACATACACACCAATGGAGAAAGACACTTTCAGCCCGTCCACACAAGAACAAACAGCCAAACAAAGACACACACACGCACGCACACAAACACGGCAGCCTTCACAAACATTCATGCACACGCACCTGCATGCTCAGCTGCTCAGGCTTGAATACACACTGGAAACACACACAAATTCACACACAGAGGGCCTGTTTAATATCATTTACATAATGAGAGAGCAGCCACAGTAATAGCTTTTCCTTTCTCTTATTATCATAATTTCACCCTGGGCACCAAATGACAGAAAAGGAGAGTGAGGGAGAAAGAAAGAGAGAAAACACAGTAGAAGTGTCTTGTCCTTGTTATCATGAAACAATTCTCCCTCAAAGTCAAGGCCAGTTATCCCTTCTAGCCTCTGTTTCTGCCCCTGTTCCTTTCGTGCTGTTCTTCATGTGCCTAATTTCTTTTATATTCTTAGTGTCTACATATTTAAGATTGTATTTTTTAAAATACATAATGCTCTGAATGACAGTAAAGTAGCTATGCTATTCTATTCAGTCCTATTTTTTTCTTCCATTTTAATATTTTGCTTTTTTGTGCATTTGCT
Organism: Simochromis diagramma; assembly: GCF_900408965.1. Lineage (NCBI taxonomy): Eukaryota > Metazoa > Chordata > Actinopteri > Cichliformes > Cichlidae > Simochromis > Simochromis diagramma. Next base: position 17,092,184 of record NW_024387245.1, on the reverse strand, counting down.
TTAATTGCTAATAATCAAGCTATTCAGATTCGGATACTCGTAAATACTATATATTTAACTGTGTGTTTCTGATTAGCTAAAAAATATGCTGATAATAACCTTTTATTTTGGACACATAAAAACAAAGCAATACATACACATACACACACATGCTCAAGCACATCTCAGTGACCACTCAATCATTGAATGGAGTAGGAAGACATCTATCTATAAGACAGTGTAAGAAATCAAACCGTTTTAGTATTATTACGCACTTCCAGTTGCAGTTTAATTAAGGTACATCATTTATGTAATAACAGTTAATAAAATAGTTAATAGTTAAAAAGTTTGAATCTCTTACAAACTGATATTAAAGCAGCTGTTGTAAACGGTTGTAAATTGTAGGGTTTTTTTTAAATACAGGATTCATGTGAGTCAAAAAAAAGTTTTTTTTTGCTTTTGTTTTTTCCAACTGTGAAAATTCTGTTCATTTGGCTTTAGGGCTGTTTTTATGTTTCTTAAGCAATTGCACACCATAAAACCACAATTTCAAAATGCAAGTACATCTTTAAAATCAATGTGGAAATGTCTGTGAACATCTATAAAGAGGAAAGTGGGTTCATGTTCTACTGAAATCTAAAGAGTAAAAGACATATCGGACTCCTGTGTCTCAGTGTGCCTGCAGAATGTCATTGATTTCGAACAAAAATAAGATTAAAAAAAACCCGTGTTTCATCCATAAAAGAGGGATCAAGTGTTGGAGGCAGAAAGAAAGAAAAGCAGAGGGAAGAAGTGGATGCACTGGTATGTTTTAATTGCTTCTCTCTTTTTGTTTTTTAACAGCATTTTCTTCTCTTCCTTATCAATCTTCTTGTCTTTTCCTACCTTCCACTATGACTTTCTCTCTTTACCTGCCTTCCTTTTCTTCCTTTGTCCAGTTTTTCCTGCCTCTTCCTCATCCACTATCTTTTCCTCCAAGTTTTCTTTTTACACTGATACCACTAATACCTTCCCTTTACTCTCCACTTGTCTCTCTCTAGCTTCTCTTCTTTCCTTACATGGTCCCATCCTTTCACTTCTCCTCTTCTTTCCCTCTTCTCCTCCTCAGTATCGACAGAGGAGGTATGCATTTTGCTAAAACACTGGCTGATGAATCATTGATGTTGGTGTTGAGGTTTCAGTGGCTCGGGGGCAGCCGGATGTAAATAAGTGAGGACTAGGCATGGAGTATAGCTAGCTGATATGCAGCCCTCGATCTGAAACATTGATGAGATATGCATGGGAGTGTGTCTATGTGTGTGTCTGTGTGTGTGTGCACACTCTGGACCTTCTTTGAATGCTATTTAAGAAGGCCAGATATGACAGTTGTTTACAATTTGGTCCAGACACTGAAGTAGTAAGGAAGGAGCATGGGGATAGAGAGGATGACAGATGGATGTGGGTAAGGAGGAAGAGGGATGCAAGGATGTAAGGGAGGTAGAAAGAAAAAAAAAATGAAAAGAAAGGAGATGAAGAGGGGGAGTTAATGATGATGTTACTTGTATAAGTAATGAATATTAGATTACATAGAGTACAAAAACATGAATCAGGCAGACATGTCATGATGACTGGCATCCTCTCAGACATGGATCAAAAAAGGGGCCGTACCCCCATATTTCCCACGTTAGACACTCCCCCTCAAGATTGAAGAGTGCAAGTATAACTATTAGAAAGAAAGTGAATACCTTCTGTCAGTCTGCATAGAACTTCACAGGAATTTGAAGACAAGCATCAACCTAAACTAGCAGTAAGTCTTCATACAAATCTGCTTAGCAAGAATGCTGTGATTGCATAAAACATAATGGCACTAGATAAGACTTAACTGTGGAAATAGTTACGCTTGTTGAGTAAGCAATGTGACTCTCATTTGATCTTTCCCAGCAAAAGTCAAAAGTTTTGATTTTGATTACAGTAACTGTCACTTTTATGGCATGTTTTCTTATTTTCTATATAGATCCTGATTGGACTGAATTTTCCTATGTTTTAAAGTTCACATATATCCAATAAACATTGTTGTTTGTTTTTAAACTGCCACCGGCTTTTTGGGAAATTGGCTATAAGGCCCCCCAAATATGCAAAATTTATTTGCGATGGGATAACATAAGTTAGGATACTTGCCAACTTGCTGATGTTAGCACACAGTACACATCACTCAAAATCGTTTGGACCACAGATATGTTTTCATATTTTGTGTCAACTACACCAATGAAAAGTTAACAAAAGACACACACACACACACACACACACACACACACACACACACACACACACACACACACACACACACCTATGTGAAATACAAAGTATTGTTCATATAATCGCTTACCTAACAGAGTTACCACTTTTATAATCAAATCCATGATAGTTTGGTGGAAGTCATAAGTAGAGGCTATCAGTACACTGGAAAGATTTAACCTTTTCTCATATTTGTGGGAGACTATGCCGAGTAATGGATGGTGTTTTTGAGAAATACCAGTGGCTGTATTGATGTACTGCATCACATTTATAGCAGCACAGTGGTGCAATGGTTATCATTGTTGCCTAACAGAATGAAGCTTCTAGATTTGACTCTACAGCCAGGTGGGTACCGTCAGTTTGGGTTTTTTGCATGTTCTCCCTCCTTACGTGGGTTCTCTCTGGACGCTCCCACAGTCTGAAAACATTTATGTTAGGTTGATTAATGAAACGTTTAGACAGGCTTTCAGCATCCTACAGGAAAACACCTTCTGTTTTGTTTGAAACTGCAATTTTTCCATTAAAGGAAGAGGAAAAAAAGATTTAAGAATCCTTGAAAATTGTCCTTAAATGTGATGGATTTCCTAATCTATCTATTAGCTCCCAAAAAGTCATGCACACACACACGCGTGCGCACACACACACACACACCTATCGCAGCCAATCACCGTTCCACACCTTCACTTAAAGCACTTTTCGGGCCTCTTAGTGCCTCCCTCCCTGTACTGAGCACCATTAATACAGTCACTTAGTCCACTAATACATCAGCGTGGTCAGTGCTGTTACATTATGCATCGTTTGGGGTCAGCGCACAGTGAACTGTACTGGTCTTGACTCTAACCACACATTGTAAAGGCATTATCCATTTCCCACAGAAAACAACACTGACAATGTGATGAGTGATTTAAGAAGACATGCACTGATGTGCCAGCAAATACTCTACACATATATACATTCACACTCAAAGTTTTATGTCCGTATGCTACATGTACGCTACGGAAAGGTATTATTATAAAGAGAAAAAGAGCTTTGATTAATAAAATTAAATAAGAAGGTACTGTACAGCCATTTGCAACAATGATACAGGCAATCACACCTTAAAGAGCCAAATTAGCTATCTCAATCAAGACAGCATAGTTATGAGTCAGATAATAGTTCCAACATTCACAGGACATGCCACAGGCCTGCAGACTTTATATCACCTCACAAATGCACTGAAACAAAAACAAAAAAATCTGTTATCTGAGGAAATAGACAGACTATTTACTATTTGCTTATCAAACTATTCTGCATTTTGGCTGAGCATGAATTAAAAAATAAGTAAAAAAAAAAAACCAAACAAACATCAAAAATGGCAATGAAAGGAAGCATTTTTACATGACTGGCAGGAAAGGTTTATTGTACAATGTAACAGTTATAAAATAATGGCACCATAACTGTTGAGATTGTTATAAGTCTTGCAGTTACAGTGCTGGTTGCAAAATATCCCCAGGAAAAACGTAAGCCCCGACTGTAACCAAATCAAGAAGACAGATGCTACTTTTGTCTGCTCATTTATTCGCAAAGAGTCACCAGAGCAGGTACATGCTTGATTTCACTGAACGTTTTTATATACCACAGACTCTTTGTGACACATCTGTCAATGGGATTTGTGCCTCATTCCAGGATCAAGCCGAGGATCTTTTGCTTGTTAGACAAATGTGTAAACCACTACGCTACCATCAGGACCGTTACGTTTGTGTTCCTCAATAGCTATGCACACTTCTTCTGGTAGCTAAAATGGCAGATGGTGGAACAACTAGAATGACTGTCGAAACGCTAAGTTGCATGTTTAAGCAGGGAGAAGAGATAGTTTTCCACAACAGCTAGTCTGTATTGGATTTGAACATATAGAGCAGTTATTTTCCATTCCACATGCACCCATAAACATGAAATCCATTCTGCTTATTTCTCGTAACTTGAGGCTGGACCATTTCCCAAAATGCTTCTCGAGAAATCACACACGCAGTAACAACTCTGATTCCTTTCCTGTTTGTCTCCTATTTTAATTCCATAATAAAAAAAAACAACCCACAGGATTACGCTTGAAATAACACCTCACTTCCAACAGCACAGCACTTCCAACTTAGCATGAGTAAACTCTAAATTTTTAATTTTTACGGTACAAATGAAATCACTGGTGGGGACTATTCTCCTAGCACAGAAACAAATGCACATGAATACATGCATAAACACACACACATCCAAACACAAGTGCAGCTCTTAACCACACAGTAAAACCCCCATTATCTTTTAACCACAGAAAACAACAGCGCCTTAAGGTTAAAAAACCAAACTCTCTGAAGCCCATTAGCTATTCACCGCAGGGCAGAGCACTTTAGACTGGTGGTGTATACAGTTAACCACAGTATCTGAAGCACATTACCTACTTACCACAGCTCGTGTGTACGTGTATATGCGAATGCTTGTGTGTCTCTTGTGCAGTATGTACACCAGGCTCAGGTTAGCTTATGTGTATGCGCATTTTAACATTTGTGAGTTACTGAGCATGCGAGCATATCTTATCATTTCCTGGCTGTTTGTCTGTGTGTACACATGTAACACGACACTTTAATGAAAGGAAGAGAAAGACAAGGGTGGAAGAGACAACGGCAAAACGGGAAGAAAGATGACAGAGAAGAATATTGAACGACATAAGTCGCAAAAAATTCAAGCTATAGGGGGACACAAAAAGCAAGACATGTGGACATCGATAATACCAAGCCACAAAGACACTTTGCATACAGCAATGTAGAAAGAAAGACAGAAAAAAAAAGAAAAAGTTGCTTCTGAAACCTGCTTAAGAAAGCAAATTTAAGGACATTTTTAACAAAAAAGCATGGAAAAAGAAGGAAGAAGACAAAGAGAGAAAGAGAGCAGCGCAAGAGTGACTTAACTGTGAAATTCAGAGAGAGAAACTGCGATGAGGAGGCAGCAGTACATCTTGATCAACAGATGACTGATCATATCAGTGCTGGCCATCTTTCACCAGCCGCCGTTTGACGACATAACATGACCCCCTGTACACACACATGCACACAGCTGCGCGCACACACAAGCGAACACGAGCACACTCCCACATACACGCACATCCATTTCCCCCGACATACCCTGAGGCAGGAGCATCAATAACGAATGGCCTGGCCAGGGGCTTCCACTCACTCTCACTCACACACACACACACACACACACTCATTCATTCACACATGCACACAAGCATGTGCACAAATATACCCCCATATGTGTCTCTCTTTCACATATTCATGCATTCATTCAAACACACATGATGGTCAGGCTAGAGGAGAACAACAGAGGAATAAATTGGACACACAGACACACACATTAACCCCACAATATGGTTCTGTGCCCTCAGGCCTAAGGTCTTACCCCCTACTCAGGACCCTGTGTCCTCCTGATGCCCTCCTGCAGCTCCTCTCTGTGTGGTTATAGGCAAAAAGAAGAAGAAATGAGAGATTATTAATAAACTGTGAATACTGCTAGACCTAGAAACATACATTTGAAGTGAACAAATGATGTGTGGAAAACAGTAAAAGCCAGCAAGGGTAACACAAGAAGGGATAAAGAGGAATTAGAAAGTAAGAAATTCACAAAAAAAAGTGACTCAAACAATTCCTGAACTAAAAATGAACAATTGAATGCACAGACAAATCCAGTCTATCAGTACTGTTTCAACTGTAAGTGTAAATATTTCATTCCTTTAAGATGCCTCACATCACCCAGAGAATGGCTAAGAATGTATTTATTTAGGTTATTTATGCTATAAAGCACAACAAAAATCAAAGTCATGGAGATTTCTATAAGGTGGAGTTCATTTTCCCCTCCACAGTGTCGTTTTGACAATAATAATAAAGTTCAGCTTTAACTAACAGAATTTAGTTCAGACAATTTGTAGTTAATACTGAATTTCAATCAGTGTTGAAAACTGAACTGAAGATAGACTGTGAGGTAAGAGCAGAAAGGGGTTTTAAAAAGACAAAGAAGGTTAATAAAAGGTGGTTGGGTGGTGGAAAGATGGTGGTGTTGTGTCTCCAGTCTCATGGCTGACATCTCCTAAGTGTAATGGGAGTGTACTTTAACACCTGAGTCCACCAAAAGCAAGCGCACACATTTTCATACGAGATCCTTCACTTTCCATTCAGTCTTTCATCTTATATTCATCTTATATTATAGTATTTCTGTTTCTTTTGTTTGGCTCTCCTTTTTTCTTTTCTTCTGACTTTATTAAACAAACACACCTGGTGTCTAGCTACTTGAGGCCACACGTGGCTTCTGTTCACTCATCAAACACAAGAGCAGTACTAGATTAATTCTTCAAAGTACATATCCAATCTCTGTCTTCTTACCATGGTGGATGTCTCAGTCTTAAGACTTAGTCCAAGCCCACTTCAGTGGCATTGTAGTTACAAATACTAAAGTCCAGAATGATGGCTGAAGGGCAGTCCACAAATGGTCCAATCAATTGTAAATTTAGCTTATAAAAAACCCCCCAAAAAATCATTTCAGGGAGGAGAGGAAATATTTTTTATCTAAGGAGGACTCAAACTATGGTTTACTGCATATAATTAAAACACTCTAAAGTACTCTGGACTCTAAGTACTGTCCAGAAGTCTTAAGTAACCCCTCATTTATTTATATTTCTCTATACTGGACAAGTGGACTTCAACAGCAGACGAACAGTATCCAAAAGTCACGTCCTTAAGAAACAGGAAAAAAATCCAGCAAAGACCTGAACGAGCTCTAAGAGATTCATCTGCCCCTTTAGTTGATCCAATTACCAAAGCCTCATCAGAAATGGTCTCAGTGGAAGAGTGGCTGTCAAGATGCTATTCTTAAAGAAGAAAAACAGAGAGAAAAGTCTGAGGTATGCCAGATTACACAATAAGTGGTCTGAAAATCAGTGGGAACAGGCTTTTGATGAGGGCATGATGAATTCAAATGTGAAATTTCTTGTCCCCCGGTCCCACATTTTGAAACAACACCCTGTATTTTGACTGGTTCTGTTGGACATGCACTTTTCAAAACTTCAAAACTACTCCAAGGAATACAATCGGTGTCTTTCTTTTATACTCAGACTGTTATCCTGTGTAAGGCCATAGCTATCCTGGAAAGTTACAAATCAAACATGCATCTAAACTTACAATTAAAGATTAAAAACTGCCTAAATTAGCTTGGAGAACTGTTATGAAGACTCCTTAAAGAAATTACAAGAAAGCTTGCCCCAGACTTCAGACTGTGTTGAAGAATTGGCGGTCAAACGAAATATCGACTTTCAAGTTTGCTAGAATTGTTCAGACTCTATTCTATTTACATTTATCTTTTTAGATGTTTCAAAAAAACACCTATTTCTAATTTTGCTAGCAAAATATAAAGGAAAAGGCTGAAGAGTTTTGCATTGTACTGCATTTCTAATTCAAGTTCAAATGCACCTATTTAACTTACTAGAGGCAATGTAAGCTGTGAGTTAGACACGAGGATCTGCAACCTATAGTCTAAGCTGATGTTTCATTATCACAAATACTGTTTTGTCAAGCATTGTAAATAAAAGAGCAGAACGTGACATATTGTATAGACAAAACCTCCCCTGTGACACAGGTAGTCAATTATCTCAGAACATAAATGTACCTGAAAGTTGACACTTTAGCGATTTGCTAAATATCAAAACACTGTGCAGTCAAGTGTAGAGGCAATCGTTATTTGTGTAGGTTGACCCTGCACCTCAAAAGCCGACCATGTGGCATTTAGTGTTGATACACAAACACAGCTGATCTGCAGCAATAGCAGTCCAGCCTCCTATGGGAAGTGTGGCCTATCCCTGACTATTTAATAACAGAGGGGAAAAAATCGCTGCACATAAAGCTGTCTTTGCTTCTTAATTGCACTCTTTAGTTATTCCAGTTAATGTTAAATACTGACAGAAAGGGTTTAGAGACACATTAACACACACACGCAGATTAACACTTACACACCTTAAGGTTGTGGGTGAACTATACATGACACATACACACACAAAAAGAAAAAAAATGCTTTAGGTGAGCCACCGAAAACACACTGAGGATAATTATTACATTCATATGCAAACGACTGCAGTGCCTGCCTGGCAGCCTGTGTTTCTTAAAGTGTGTGCTTTTCTTATTTAATTAATTAAAACAATTGTCAATGAACTTTAAATTAGTCCAGCATAAAATAATCATTTCCAGTGTGTGTGTGCGTGTGTGTGTGTGTGTGTGTGTGTGTTAATAATTAGCAGGCAGTAAAGCGGCTGTGTTAATTGCATTTAGGATCCTGCCTGGGGAGAGAGAGGGGAAGGAGTGAGCAAGAGAGAGAGAGACACACAAAATGAGGGAAAGAGAGGAAGAGAAACAGCAAGCGAGAGCGCGCATGCAAGAGAGAGAGAAAAGGACCGTCTCTCATCTCTTGTTCCTGAAATAGAGAATTCCCATGTATTTTGAGATATAAAATGGAGCATGGAGCCCCCAGGAGCAGGAAAACACACATATACCGTCCATCTCACACACACTTTTTTTTTTATTCACTCACACCCTCATACATACACAGCCCTTGGGAGCATAGCGCTAACCTTAATTAGCCTAACACTGTGGTGAAATTGATTGAAATGCAGAACATCAATTATTAAGCCTAACTGTTTTCATAACCCCACACACACCCCGCCATGTAGCACATGTAGGGGGAGGCGGAGAATATTAGGAAGGTGGAGAGTTTGTGTGTTTGTGCGAGCACAGACACGTGCGTGTTTGTTTGTGCGCACGGCCTTCAGTAGCTCGTTGCTTTAAAAAGTAATGTGAGATCATGTGAAAATACACAGTGTACACAGCTGCACACTTAATACACAGAATTAACACACAAACATGCATAACATGATCTGCTTCGCAACAAACAGGGAATAATATTAGCTGATATTATTGCACACGATGTATTGACATTGGGAGGAAAGACAAATAAGAGAAAAAGGTTGAAGATCAGCGAAGGAGACAAAAGCAGCTTACAGGCCACATTCAGAACTGCAAAAGTGACAGTAAAAAAATCGTTAAACTAAACAAAGAACAACTAGTGCTTTAATTTTGTTTATTCAACCAATGTGAAAAGGTTAGAAGGGACAGAACGTCTTTTCCCCCTCCGCTCAAACAGCCTCCATCATTGTAAAAACAACCCCACAAACAGCTCATTTACAGGTGCTGCTGTATGCTGACAGGTTTGCCTGTGGTGGGAGAGCAAGACCTCGCGCTCACAGGGCACTACATTTATCATTACGCAATTTTTTAAGGAAAAGTGGCTGTGAAGATATGAAAACTTGCTAATTCTTTAAGATGGCAACAATGAGGAGAAATGAAGCGTCATGATCACTGCTGTGCATGAAAGGAATGGTTGAGATGGTGTGTGTTTCAACACCTTAAAAAATCACCTAAACATTAATTATAATTTCAAAATCTGAAGCCAAATACCTTCCCCCAAAAACATTTATATGCATAGTTGAATATCTGTGCACAGCTCTAAATTTCATTTTTCCAATTTGTGCCATTAAGCAGTTGTACAAGAAGAAGCAATCGGCCTGTGCTGTCATTCTCACTGGACATTTCAACCTGAAGAACCATCTAACACCAGCTACACTTGTATTTTAAAGAAAGCATAGAAGAACAACCTTGAAAGTATATTTAGATTTTACAAGAGATATTCAGTGTTCCCAGCTAAGCGTAATATTTCCCATCCACATAATGAGCGGATCTTAATTACAAATAACCCACCATACAATCTCATGTAAAAATTCCCCCTTAATGACCATTTCTGTTACAGAGTAACCTTTTGAACTCGGTTGAGGTGATGATATAACGACGTCACAAACACTCTTAGAGCTCATAACAGCTCATAATTGGAGGGATCGTTTTGGGGTTAAAGCAGAACTCACCAATAAGAATGACAAACACATTTGAATAGAGTTCTTGAGTTGATTCCTTTCATATAGAAAGATATTTCAAGGGTAACTTTGCCACCAGTTTCATCCATTTTGAAGACAAGTGCATTCTAGGTGCTTCGCTGTCTATGATTCGTCTATTTCTGATAGTAAATCAGTTAAATGGAAATTGAAGGATAGCTGATTGTTAAGTAAGCAAGACGGTCAATAGAATATCAGGTTAAGCAGCATGTTCAATGCTACAGGAATGCATTAGATTTTGAAAGAAGAATAAACTGGAGAGACTTTTTTTTTTTCTGTGTTTAAGTGAAACAAGCCATTTAATATGATTAATTACTGTCAATATCGTGTTATTCCTCCAGCAGAGAATGTATCCTTGCAATCTTTTTGCACAATTACACCTGTGGTGACAATGTATTACACATTTATGGGGCAAATAGGCAGCAGAAAGCATGGCTTTTGCTTCCGTTTTCGGACTTTTATATGTGAACAGATTACAGATATATAATTGTCACTCATTCCTTATTGTACATATTCATGAGAATAATTGTAACTGTTGATAATATGTGAAATTCTGTGGGTGGACATAGGAATGGACTTTCATTTGGGAAATTAAGTTGTGCATTCCCCCACATTAAAAAGTTGTTCATATTCAGATGTAAGATCTGATATTTTTTTTAGAACCATAAAGAAACAGGGAAAAAAAGTCGTGTCAGTCTCCCCTAAAAAACCTTGACCAAAGGAGGTCTACCGCCTGCCACGCTGCACTCATTTCTTCATGTGACCACACCATGCCCCATCCCCAAACTTGATGACTCCCTGACCTCCAGCATATCTTTGTCCCAGCGCTGCCACGACCCACTGAGTCAGTGGAAAACTCATTTAGGCCTAATTACATGGACTAGCCGTCTACACCCCCTTACTTTCTTTCCCCTCTTCGGTGAAAGAAAGTAAGAGAGGGGTAGATGGCTCTTTTCTTCTTTGCTCTCTCGCTGTCCTTTTCTCTTTGCTCTCTCGTTTCTTCTCTCATCGTGCTCCAGTTACCAGGTCAGAGTAGCCCTCCGCTACCAGCCAGCCAAAACACACACATGCATGGACACACACAGGCACACAGGATATCCAACACTCTAGTGTGGCCAAGAGGCCACAGGTAAGCAGGTACAAAGGCTTTTAGATGGTTCATTGTTATTTCCTTGGGGTCAGCCATAGGTTAGGGCCCAGTCTTAATTAGTTAACATAACTTATACATGATCAACCTTCTTCGGGTCCTATGGTGCCCAAATACACACAAAGTGCCTTTCTAAGATGTAAAGCCAAGAAGTAAGAAGGGTTCATCTACACATGTATCGACTGTTCCCAAGGAATCATCCACTTAACCCTGTCTAGGAAAGACACACATCATTCGTGTACACACACACACACACACACACGGTTGGATCAAGCAGCACGTATAAGGTTTAGATTCAAGGGGTCAGGTAAGTGAAATGTAAGGAACCCATGAAAGGAATCTTACACTGGGACGTCAAATGGCACAAACACAACGTCAGAAACAAAAAGTCATATTAATGATAGATGTCAGTCTGGGGTCAGCACACAGGTTGTATGTCAGGACCTACGCTGCAACATCACCAGGTATTAAAAAATACCTGACAGGGAGAGTTAAAGGTATTCTTAAAAATCGCCCCGCCTGTGTCAGGTAATTTTTTTTTTTGCCTTAGATGCATAGACATAAACAAAGACAGAGACATGGACAGCAATAGATAAACAAATTACAAGTCAGCTATTTATAGCTGTGCTGAAATGTATGATGAGGAGTCAAGCTAATAAGTCCAGCTGAGAGAGACCCTTGTCGGTACGCATTACGTAGATTAGCCATACTGTTAAGAGCAGCAGTCGTAAAACCAATGAAATGTCATAACTACACTCAAATAAACTACTTTTTAAAAGCACTAAGGTATTGATAGAAAATTTCATGCTCACGTGAAATCCATAATACACTACACATACTAACAGCCTGGAGTAAGATCACAGTTGCAAAATACTATATTTGCTGCTGACTGTAATTTACCAAGCCGAATTACTCTCATAGTTACTGGGAAACATATTTTGCATTTGCAACCTCTGCATGAATAGCCAGCACATCCGATCAATATCTAGTCCATAAAGCAGACGCCACAGTCACAACAATTAACGTTCTTGCGTCTATTAACCAATCGGAAATATAAATTGAAATCTTTTCTGCCACCGCAACTGAAAAAAACATGACTGCCACCATTAATAGTCTATATTACACTTCCAGAAAGTTTAGGTACACTCAGGATATGGTATTAATTTGTTTGGGAAATGCTTACTGCTCTGTACTGTAAGAGGACTCAGGGGACTGGATGAGATCCAAGGCCAAACCATAAGGAAGGAGGGTAAGCATCAACAACAACACCCTAATGATGCTCTGGTAATGGAGTGGGTCACTTAGAAAGACTACTCATTCGGGCAGGCAAAAAAAGATGGTAATAGGTGCACTGGCATAAATTTAACTGGGAAGACCAAAATGCTGAGTGTTTACACGAAACAGGTTAAAATGTGTTGCTAAAAATATTTTACTGCTTTTTTTTTTTTTTTTTATCACAACACCAATTATCTAAAACCAACAACAACAGTACATACTATAACACATATAAAAGATACTCCACTCTCTAGACTGTTTACTCCACCCAGCCTTTTAACTGCAAAGGTTTTAATGTGTTTTAATGTGTCTGGGATGTTTAACTGTAAAACCACCATATCACTAAGTAGACTATTTCACTTCAAGGGAGGGGGTTAAAAGACGGTTTCACTCACTGACAGTAAACAAATATAAATAATTCAGGGAGGGAGAGATTACCATTTTATTTATGTTACAGGTCAGTTACTGTTTCAGGGTTGTGATCCAGTGTCTGTATATATGCTTGTGAGTGTGCACATAAAGAAGAAAACATTTATTATCAAACTGGTTTGGTCAGTTTTTTACAGAAATATACAAACTACTTAAATCTTCATTACAACGCTAAGTAACTGTCAGTGTCCTTGTAGACAGGTAGTGTACCTGTGTAATAGTCCGGCTTTCCTTAAAACACATTTACAAATTAACACGTGCACAGGTTAATAATACTGATGTGAACTGGGAGTAAAATAATGCAAATAAATAAATAAACACAAAAATCAAATTTAAATTTTAAAGTAGGTTTTGAGCTTCTTTATTGCGCCTCACACCCCTGGGGCGCTTCATTAGTTTGCTTCTACCTCCCCCTACCGACAAGCATAAGACATCTAGCATCAGGACCAACCCATATTCTACAACCTAGGCTCCTAGGCTAGTGATTTGCTTACATTTTTAATAGTAATGCCATCCTTTTTAGTATTTGAACTAAACCACCAAAGCCCTTCAGTTTACATGCAATACACTATAAACACCACATAAGCCTCACTAAATACACTTTAGCGAGGCTTTAAAAGCAAACACAAGCTAAAAGACTTCTAACAGACAGTCTAAACAAAGCTAACTTCAATAGACGTCTGTGCATCAACTTACTGATTTAAACAGTTTTACTATACTTATATCTCTCGAGAGTTATAGGATGGACATTAGCCAAAGACAGTACCTGGACCTCCGAAATGCAAATTCTTCAAGTGTTACTGTTTAATTGAATCCATCGAAGAACTCGGTGTTTAGCTAATGAGCTGGAAGAGCCCGTCCTTGTTGTAGCTGTGGTTGAGATGATACTTATTCCAGCTAAGTCTTGCAGCTAATCCATTTTAAAAGTGTCTTCACGGTGGCCTAAGCTAATTAATCATAATTTGGTTGGTCTAATACACTAATATTTAACAGTTTCGCTTCTGGGGAGAGCAAATAAACATGTCTCATTATACAAAACAAAAAACAAAAAAACAACACTTTTTTATGTGCACATAAAATGTGTGCAGCAACTCAGTGAAGTTCAAATTGAGCATCAGCGGGGGGGGGGGGGGGGGGGGGATGACTGACATTGGTGTTGGTCTGAGTATTTTAGAAACTGCTGCAATCTGCTGTCATTCTCCTGCACAACTATCTCTAGGCTTGGTCTGAAAAGAGAAAATATCCAGTGAGGGGGCGAAAATACCTCATTGATGACAGAGTTCAGAGCAGAGCGCTTCAAGTTGATAGAAGGGGAACAATGGCCCAAATAAACAGTCAATACAACTGAGGTATGCAGAAGAAAATCTCTAAATGCACAATATGTGTCTTAAAGCAGATTAGCTGCAATAGAGGAAGACTCACTAGGTACCACTCCTGTCAGGTAATAATAGAAAACTGAGGCTACACACAGGCTCACCAAAACTGGTTAACAGAACACACAGAAAACCGTTGCCTTGATTTCTGCTGTGGCATTCAGAGGGTAGGGTCAGAACTTGACATAAACCATATGAAAGCATGGATCATGTCTAGTTTCTATTAACTCTCCAGGCTGTTGGTTCTGATGGTGTAGTCATGTGGGGGATTTTTTTTCTTGACACACTTTAGGCCTCTTCATATCATATGAGCATTGTTTAAACACCACAGTCTCCCTGAGTATTGTTGCTGACCATGTCCAACCCTTTAAAACCACAGTGTGCATATCTTCTGATGGCCCCTTTCAGCATAACGCACCATGTCGCAAAGCGCAAATGGCCTCCACAATCACAAATTTCAATCCAGCAGACCACCTGAGATATGCGGTATGAGTTTGGGATGTGCAGCCGACAATTCTGCATCTGAGGACTGTTTCCTTGTTTTATCTATGCCAAGAAGAATTAAGGCAGCTCTGAAGGTAAAAGAACCAGCCTGTTTATGCCGAGAGCGAAAACACCATAAAGGACAGTATTTTAAATTAAAGAAATCCAGGTAAACTGTCAGTTTTAACTGATGACTACACCAACATGAGCTTTATTCATTTATGTAGAACACTCAGCCTAACAAAGGCTAGAACTATTTGCAATGCAACACAAGACACTATTTTCAGTTGAATTAAAACAGCTTTATTAGTGTACACTGTAAGAAGTTGTATATGCAAGGTAGTTGGAAAGCCTATGAAGTGAAGTGTTTGAAAAGACAGAAATTCTAAGAGACTGTCTAAGTGAATATGCTCCATTGACAGCAAGCAAAAGGAACAGCATGTATGATAAAAACAAAAGTACAACTATATAACAACACATCACTAGTGACATGTAGAAACTTCACTGTCTCCAAAGAACCACCTTCTTGACGATTCACCTGAAAGAGGCTTATTTGAAGATACACAATTGTCATCACAATCAGGAAACAAAAAGAAATAATAATAATAATACAACACGTGATCCTTAAATAGGAATGTGGATTTTCAGAATGTGTTGAATCAGCCTTCATGAAACCTTATTTGGTTTCATCTTCCCTCTGAGAGCTGGTAATTTTTAGGGCAGGCTAAAGTCTTAGGTGGCACTTAAAAACAAATAGAAGCGAAGGCTTTTGCTGGATCCCGGCAATACGCACAAAACAGTATGACTAGCCATCAGAAAAAAAATGAAAAGAAAAAAAAACCTTATCAATGTTTCTGCATAGAACAAACGTGGGTTAGCACTAATACACCATGATATCGTCACTTTAACATTTGGAAAGTCTGGCTAGAACTTCCAGTCAACATTTTCCCTAATAAATAAAAAAAGAAAATATAAGACAGGTTGACAGATAAATAACAAAAAGATAAACAACATTTACCACATTGAGCTGGTTTTAGTCTGGTTACAGATGAGCATTAGTTAGGTGAAGAAGTATAGGTCAACATTTGCCTGGGTCAAACCAGTATAAAGACAGGCAGGGCTCTAAAGTAAAGATAAAAATAAAGGCAATGAAGTACACTGCCTAATGACAGACGTCATCCATCAACTGTGCGCTCTAAAACCCACCTACTGAATTTTGACATCTTTGAATATGCAATAATGTATCATGTACTAGGATTTCTGGACTTCATGTCTTGGCCCTCATTATGTGAGAAGCTAAACCTTCATTTTGGTGTCCTTACTTAAAAAATAAAATAATAGCAATAATAATAATAATAATATGTCACATCTGCATCACTGATCAAGTAGAAAATGGGAATGTGTTTACGTGCACACCAACAACAGCTCTTTTATTTAGAGAATGTAAAATGAGGATACTGGGAATGTGACAGCAAGAGCCACAACAATGAGGCAAGTGAGTCCCATTATTATATATTTACATGTCCCACTTAAAATCCCAAGTAAAGAATTCACTTACAGTACAGAGACTTCAACTTAGTATCGCGTGTGCAAGTAAACACACTCATTGTTAATTAATGTGCATGTGTTGAATTACAGAACTCAGCTTTTGATGCAGTTTGTTCACTGCACACTGGAATCTCAACTCCACAAATACACCTTTCAGCAACAGAGCTATATTAATTAATACCATGTGCTGTATACTCCATTGCGAGGCGGTTGGATTATACATCAATATCCAAAAGGTCAGTTATTTAGTCATCGAAACACCTTAATTTTTCTAATAGCTGTGGTACTTAACCACAAAATGCTCATCTTTAATTGTGGAGCTCAAACAGACACTGGTGAATTTAAAGATTAAGCCGATCTTTGGTCAGACTCTGAGATGAAATACTGGTATCACTAAGATGACATCTGTAAGAGCCTAAATATGGTGAAAGTCTCCAAATTTCACACGTTGAAAAAAGAAAGGTATCAATTAGGACAATGTCAGTCATTGAGCGCAATGATAACTAAATGTGCTTTAAGTGGTAAATTCAGTGATAATGGTATATCCTATGCTACACACACGCACACACACAAATAGTCATCAAGCTGTAATAATTTTCAAACTGAAGGTATGTTCTAAAAAAAATAAATTCTAATAAAAAGGAAGAAAGCTTTAAAGATTTTAAATATATTTATATGTAAAAAATACTCGGAAAATACAAAATGTAGCTAAAGGAAACAAGTAAAGAAAATAACTGTAGAGTAACTAGCTTGTGGAGTACTTAAAGCTTGAATACTTAAACGCTTTCAAACGCCAATGTCGGTACCAGCTGGCTTTCGGATAGGAAATTTTATTTATTTATTCATTTTTCAAATCAAATGAACACCAATTCATGCAATGTAAGGGCCCAAATCTTTACAGTAAATAGTCTAAAATAATAATCTTCTTCTGTGATTATCTTGAATCGAGTGGGCTTTTCAACACTTCTATATTTTCGATTTAAAAGCATACCTTGCTATAATTTACATGAAAGGCAACCATTTTTAATTTAGGATAGTGCAAGTGCAGAATAGAGGACGCTTGTTAATTACAGTCCAACACTGCAGGACTTTACTTACTGATAAAATGTCAATAATGATACACTATTGCAGAGATTTATGCCTCTTCCACAAATGTGAAACATAGGGAATAGGTGTTTATCTTTTCCTCTTGTTAGACGTAAGCAATAGTGAAGCCTTGTGTTTAATCTTAAGCCTGTGCATCTCAAAGTCTATACAGAGCTCCTCTTCACAAACAAGCTGATGTAACTGTGGAATAAAATAAGGAGAATGTAAGAGAGGGTGCATGGGAGGAACAAATTTTGGCCTAGTGTGACATATTGTAGACACTTGCTTCAAGTAATCCTCAACTTTAATTCCAATCATCTACACTAGGTGGTTAGTGATGACTACTACTATTTAATGGAAACTCCTCACCAACCAGTCCACGCTTCGTATAAAGAGGAGACACTTTATCATTATGAAAACAAAGGAAAAGAAAAGCGCATATGGTTTGTGTGCATGAGAAAATGCGAAGATGGGGTTCATGAGTAATTAAACCCCTTTAAGAGCAGAAGACTTTGCATTCCAACATAGTGAGGTCAGTGATAACAACAGCACATGACTGACTGGGAGAAGAGAGGAGCATCCCAAATCAAATGGAAGTTTGGTCGCCAGTAAATGAAGATGTGAAGTTGGCTTTGGTCGATTGTGAGCCTGGAGTGGCAGTAGTACTGTTAGTCAGCGTCGTGTAAACGGAAATACTGACATGGGATCAAAGTTGTGCTGTGGTAAATAGGTAGTGAAGATGCGATCTGAACGAGTAGTTGGACAGACTGTCCAGCAAGTAGAAGGTCACATGCTTGATCCCCGAAGCAGCTGTTGCTGTGTCAGTGAGGAGGATAATAAAGCTCTGTCCTGCTTTGGGTTTTCAGATCAGAGCACAAATGTAGGCTCGCCCAATAGGACATCACTCTCTTGTCATTTTGATATTGCAAGGTGATCTCACTTGATGAGAACTAGAATGTGTCAGTTGTTCCAACAGAGTCAGGGTCTATTGTGGCATCACTTAACAAACCACTATTGTCAATTAGTGACGTCAAGCTCTTGTCCTCCGGGTCCAATGTGTGTGGGGGTTTTTTTCTTCTTGTTTTTGTTTTGTTGTTTGTACATCACTTAAGACTGCATGGTGCTCTCCTTTAGGATACACTGTTCAAACACTGAAATGTCTGACTTTGCATCTGCAAAAGCAGGACACTGTTTAGGACATACTAGAGCAGCGCACTGAGGGTGAACCCATTTGGGTCAACACCTTATCCAACCACTGGAGGGGGCCATTGAGATGCAGTTCAATCCAACAAGGGGTGCTGGTGACTGTCTGACGCCTGCAAGGATAAAAATATAGCACATGGGTATGGGACAAAAGTAGCTAAAAGTAGCATTTCATGTGATTTGTTATTGATAATAAGCAGCATTTATAGATGGATTTCATATCAATATTCATTTTTTATTTTTTAAAGCACAAAAAAAAAAAAAAACCCAGTATGTTAAACATTATTATGAGATTTCTTACGTGTGATTAAAAATACTAAAATGTAAATCTGAGTTTGCAGTTTGTCCAAGACTGTTACATTGTGTGTTATTCTTGGCAGGATGCCTTTAGTGCACTCACAGTCTGTTTGGGACGTGCCAACCAACTACTACTCTGTTTAAATACAAAACTGTTTGGGGTGTAAAAAGCACCCGTTTTACCTTCCACTGAACACTGGGGAGCAGTAAGGCAAAAAGTCAGTCCTCATCCTTTGTTAATGATGTTCCATGCATTTAGCTCCTAAAAACTTAACATTTTATGTGCACACACAAACTATGACGACTTAAAATCTTGCACGAGCTGCTTCTCTACAACCTGCATGTAAGATATACTGCTGACACCGCAATAGAGAGTGAGAGTGTACCTAGATTTGAATTTCAAGTCCTTCATCACTTTCTCAAGTTAGGTTGCTGATTCACTATTTCTCCTTAAGACTAATTTACTTAGGTTCAGTCCATTAACTTGAAGGTATACAAGCTATGAGTCAGTGTTAAGGGAAGCTACAGTCTTTTTCATGCACAAACAGTCCAATAGCTTCAGAAAAGTCCCCCTAGAACATCTTGAGAACTAATACAACTTCTATTGCTGACTATTCAACCATCACATCATGGCAAGCAAAATGTGCAGAGGTGAAGGGAACCACAAGCTTTGTCACAACTATTTGTGACACTTATGTGGCCTCTACCCACAAGCTCATTTTTAGTGCATAAAGAACTTAGATGGACACTGATGTGTACACAAAATTACAACCAAAAGTTGTTTTTAAAAAGGGAAGGTAGGCCTAAGCCTTTCAGTTCATAGAACCAGAAAAATATTGTTAGCAATCAGAGTCATGCCAACATTTGCAGCATTAACAGTTTACAGAGAAAAATAAATGAATTAAACAGCTCAGAAATTGCAAACACTATATTCCTGAGCAGTCCACAGAGAGAGAGAGAGAGACAACACTACTGAGTTTTACTGAGCAACTCTCTGGTCTGATGGGGACCAGAAAGCCCTCCATTCATTATGGATGGCAGTGTAAGAGAACATGTGCTTCAGAGACAAATTCACCTGTACTCAGCTCCCCAGCCCTTGACAAAGCTCATCCTGATGGTGCACATCCTGGTTAGTTGGTATACAGCCTCAAACCCTTGATTTACTGACTGGGCCAGCAGTGCGGCAAACTCCTGGTTGTTGAAAATCTTCAGATTACAGCCTATCAAAACAGAAAAAAATACATTAGAAAAAGGAAACGAACAAAATGATGTGTGGGACTAATAATCCCCCACCAGGAAAGATTTAATTTAGTTAATGCAAATACTCCGAGGACATTTAATTTTTCACACTTGTGCACATGTAACATTTTACAAAAATAAAGCCAAATTAACAACAAATTAAATAAATGTGCATTTCCAAAACCGGTAAGCTGAATATTATAATTAGCAAGATCACAGTTGTGATATATTTGTAGGTACCAAGCTGAACCATTGTGAGGAGTGGGTGTGTTGCATGTTAGGAATTATTCTACACAAGCCTTACAAATCTGACCCCTGAAAGTTCAAAAGATCTTTGTGGTGCATTTCAGTACCACTGTGTGCTTCAGTAATGATAGCGTTCACACTGCTCTTTTGGCCAGGGATGAAATGTTCAAAGTTACATGGGTACAGATGAGTCAGAGTGTGGGTGAGTGTCTGAAAAGACTGTCACACTGTATTCCCTTTCTTCAAGCTCAATTTCATCAATATCAGAGGGGGGGGGGGGGGGGGGGGGGGGATCTACATATCAGAGCTATTTTCATTTAAAAAAAACAAAAAGCACAGCCATCACGCACCATCATTGTCTTAATCTTTGTTTGGTGATACTTCCATTGGAGGAGGACCAACACTAAGGTTTGTTTTTTTTCCCCAAGAAGGGCACAAGCAGGTTGTATTGTAAAGCGCTTTGGGTGCCTTGAAAAGCGCTATATAAATCCAATCCATTATTATTATTATTATTATTATTATTATTATTATTATTATCATCCCCTGAGAAGGCAGAGATCCTTCAATGTGTACAGCAAAACACTAGGGATTTTCTATCAGTCAGGACGCCAACAGACTAAATAAACCAATCTGGAAGGCCACCTCTGTGATACAAACTGGACACGTTAGAAGCCCTCTGAACCACTTACTGTACAGGCAGCAGTGCACTTTTTACTAAGAGTGATTCAGCTCCAGACTGACTGACACAGGAAATTGTGGTTCATGCCATAACTGTGTTCAAATTAACACATCTGCCTAGCAGAGAATCATCTCTCAACAGTTTATCTCAACCCTGCAGTGTCACAGCACTTAACACTTACTGATTTACTTCACTGTACTGCACTTTCTGCTACTGAGAAACTTTAATAGCATCTGATATCTGCTATGCTGTTTCTACTACACTAGGTAAGTCACTTTTTTATAAACTTAGATTTTTTTTTACTGTATTGTATGCTACTACCTAATATTGTCAGCCAAACATTTACTTATTTAACATTTTTTAATACTCATTTTGATCCCAGATTAGTTTTTACCTTTCTGAGACATTTGCAAAATTCACATCTTTAGGATAAATAAAGTATATCTTCTATACTGTATCTTGTAAGCAAACCAGGCAGGACCTTTTTAAATTGTTGTATAAGAATCATTCAGCTTTATTTAAAAAATAAAATAAAACATGTACAAACCTGGTGGTATCTTGCAGACTGTGGCGGGGTGCCAGCCATATCGTTGATTGCAGTTAGGACTCTGGACAAAAATGGCACTGTCGCTGAGGCACTCGGCAAACACCTCCCCTCCGATATAATACAATCTCACGCCACGACCTGCAGAATGTATCACAGAAAAATTAATGTGAAGCTAACGAAAAAAAGACAGAAAAAAAAAAAATCACAAAGGCTTACTCTGGAGCAAAGCTTGAACTTGAGTGAAATATCAGTGGACGTAGTGCTATGGAAAGTCTTAAATCAGTCACACCTATTCAGCAACATGTCTTTATCAGATAGATTTTAAAAGCCATCACTGAAAGAACTGCTGTATTTCTCAAAAGAAACAAAAAGCTGTATTTCTCACAGCACCTTTACAATTGAAATCTCTGTAAAGACACATTTACAGCTCAAAGACGTCAGTGTAATGAATCTGAGATTCATAGTGCAGGTATTGTTAAAGTGCCGCAACACTGTAAAAATCCTTAAAAAGAGCTTTTCCCACACAGAGTAGCTGCTACACCATGTTATTTTTGAGTGTGTGGCAGTGTATGCTGT
Source organism: Simochromis diagramma (assembly GCF_900408965.1). Classification (NCBI taxonomy): domain Eukaryota; kingdom Metazoa; phylum Chordata; class Actinopteri; order Cichliformes; family Cichlidae; genus Simochromis; species Simochromis diagramma. The sequence goes on along the minus strand of NW_024387245.1, from coordinate 17,069,795 downwards.
ACCTATATGTCTCCTTGTCATTTCAACAGTAGCATTTCTGTTAACATTGCTGAGAAGCCCTAAACAGAAGCGTTCAGAGTTGGAGGGATCGGTGAAGCCATCAACGGTCAGGGATGGCTGTGAGGCATGGAACGTCTCTCCAACCCGCTGGTTTAGCTCGTAGTAAGCTATAGAGCACCAGAATGCTGGTTCGCTATAGGTGACTGGCTGAAGGTCTGAAAGAAAGAAATCAAGGTGGTAATGTTTAAAGTTTTCATTGAATCATTTATTGATAATTTCCAAGGAAACTAAAGATAACTGATAAAGAAATAAACCAATAAATCACTCTTACCCAGGCCGTGACTGACAGGAGACAGGGTGCTCGGTGACATTTCTGCTGGTGAGCCTGATGACAAAAACATACAACACATTACATCTTGTTGTACTCTGATTTGCATTTTAAACACTGCCTGTGTAAAACACACTGCTGTAATGACGTGCATGTGTGAGGAAAAAAAAAATCCAGAAGTTTACATGTGAGTATAATCTTAAGGATATTTCCAAGTGCTAAACTCAACTAATCTACCTGATTCCATACTTTGATTCATCTGCTGGTCGCTGGTTTCACCATCTTCACTCATATAGCCAGGTGGAGGAGTGTCTGTAAAAAAGGAACATTAAATAAGTTGTGTATTCTTAACAGCAACCATTGTTTAAAACCCAAACAAAGCCAAGAGGTTTTTATACTAAACTAAAGCTCAAGAGTTAGCACAGAAAGATCAGTTGTTACTTTAAACAAATGAGTGAAACTACTGAAATATGAAGGAAAACATACATACCTGGTATATAGTTATTAGGAGGATCTATGCCTGCAGGGAAGTTGGTGTTTTCAGGAATGGAGTTTGTAAAGTCGTCTAGAGGCGGAAGCTCTGTCAGAATCTCTGTGTGACGTGGGACCAACACTGGTGGCAGCACTGAAGAGAAAAGAAGTGTTATTGACAAGTACAGATGGAAATTGTTATACCAATTAATATGATATAATTATATGCATTTTTCCACTAAATATAATCTTGTAAAAAGATGAATGAACACTAATATAAACACATTTAGACTGATTTTAACAGCACAAAACGGAAAGAGACTAGGAGATCTAAAACAATGATTTTGCTATGACTACCATGCTCATAGGGTTGTTCAAGGACATCTTGAACACCAGAACCAAAAGTACTTGAAGTAAGAGGACACACAATTCTCAAGGACCCTTACCAGGTGTCTCCACTCTCTGGTAATGGTAGGGATTGACACACACTTCATCCTTCTTAAGGTTAAATGCATACTGGCAGGTGTCAATGGCCCTCAGCTCATGGTGGCTGTGAAGGTCAGGCCATCTCCACAGGCGGCAGTAGATGACGTGAGGCAGGCCCTTACGATGAGACACCTGAAGGCGGCCATCCAGTGACCTAAGAGAATTGAGAAAGCGAGAGAAGATGAAAAGCAGCTCATAAAGCGCCAAGATCTTCACAAGAAACTCTGAGAAACTATGAAAGGTGATTGTGTCATGTGGAGTTTCTGGTTTGAAAGTGCTTACTAATATATATATATTTTTTAAAAAGTCACTGGATATGTTGCACGGCTAAACCTTATTTTAAAAGCCTACCTGCTAGTTGATTATTTAAAAAGCTATAAAGAAAGCTTTTCAGTGGAAATGACCAGCTACATTATTCCCTTATTGTCTAAATAACCATAAATGCAAAGTTGTAGCACAAGTTGTGATTACATCTGGTTTAAAAAACAAAAACACAAAAACAACAGAAATGACCCCACCTTAAAAAAACAAACAAACAATGGGCATTACTTTTTTCTGCACAACTTTTGCAATAATGAAGACATATGTAGTAAATCTGTTGGATCACTGTATTTTTCATGCATGTGAGTATATTCACCTGCTGTGGTCAGGATATCCGTACATGCCTGCTGAGTCCCACTGCTCTATCATGTGGCCTGAGCCTAGACCCCAAAGGTCTGAGCAATTGCTACAGACACAGAAACACACAGGCACGCACACCAAAGACATGCATACACATACACACGCACACAAGTGGAAAAAGAAAAAATAAAAATACAAAATGAAAGCAAACAGATGGTAAACATGAGGCGTTTCATTCCAAATTAGTACGATGAAATCACAGATATGTACAGTTGGTAACTCAATGGCATGAAGGAAGGAAAAAGCTCCACCTTCAGTTTCCCAGTAAGAGACCAACAAGATGACAGATGACTGCAAGACAAATCCAAATCAGACAATAGTGATGTGGTGCAATCAGGTGACACAGAATGGCTCCGTAAGATAATACAATTCCAGGCATGCATCCAATTGTCATTTACTTGACTTAGGTGGCTAATAAGCCGCTAAAATGCACAACTGCAAAGAACACACAAACAAATAAAAATAAAATAAAACCACACATTTGGGCATGTTTTTTTCAAAAACATATGAGAAGTGTGATGTGAAGAAATATATTAATCTAAACATGAATGATATGTGAATGAGGACATTTAAAAAAAAAAAAAAAAAAAAAAAAAAAAAAAAAAAAAATCACTAAACACTTCGTGTGTCAAGACGTGAGAAAAAAAAAAAAAAAAAAAAAGATACAACACTAATGTGTATCTGCACATAAGGAGTTTGTGTGAGAGATCCTGTTGTCTGATTAGAGCAAAATGATTGTCATGCCTGTCTGTGCAAGGTTCTCTATCTCGAAGCTTATCACCCTACTTGCATAGTTTTACAACTACAAGAATCACAGAGAGCACTTTGCCTTCTTCCTTTCCTACTTAAAAGGTCAAAAGTACAATGTCTCTTGAGTCCATCGTCAAAAAGCCCCCTGTCTGGGAACCCTTGATCTTCATCCATTCACCTATTGATCACTGGAGATAAATGACACAAAACTAGAACTGTATTTTAAAAGCGTCTTCTTGCAAGTTTAACCAAAGTATGCGCAAAACATTAGGCTGTTGTCATTTAAAATTTCCATCACCACCAACTACTATCTCCAGAAATAGCAGAGCTGCTACAGTGTTTCCTACCTCCAGTCAGAAAGAAACCTACAAACACCTTGCAATACTCGAGATACCTTTTTCCACATCCTTCACTCCACCCACAAAAAGACCAAAAGAAAAAAAAAAAATTATCTTAGACTTTATCGGCACTTTCTTGAGCTTAAAGGAAATTAGAGGCGATGTGAAGTACTATGCAGCTAAAAGAATCCAAGCTGTGTAGTTACAACCCTTAAAACATACTGTCTAAACAAATGTCTTTCGGTAACTATCATGATTTTATCAGTTCTATATCAGAAACTACAATCTAACCTACATTCCTCAATGAGAAGAAAACAGCAGACATTTAGCATCATGCAAGTCTTGTCTTTTTCATTTACAGGACATGGATGACAACATATGATGAGCGAAAATCTCTGACAACTTCCTCAACAGTTAGACCACTTTCAGATGCACTGTTTAGAATACAGTACATAACCACATACAATACTGTGCAAAAATGTTGTGCTGGCCCTCATTTCTTTGCATTTGCTTCTATGACGGCTTGGGCTGCATTTCAGCCCTAGGTGTTGGGGATCTTGTAAGAACTGATTGTATCATGATTACAGAAAAGTATCATTAGATTTTGATCCACCACACAATACCATATGGAAAGCATCTGATGGGCTGCAACTTTCAGTCTGGCAATGATCCCAAACACACTCGAATGGAAAACTGTCAGTTTCAGTCATTGATTGGTCTCCCCTGAGCCTGGACCTCAATATTATTGAAGTGGTAAGGGATCATCTAGACAGAGAACAAAACAAAAGACATCTGGCATCCAAAGAACTTTGAATGTCCTTCAAGAGAACAATTCCTGAAGACTACTTAAAGAAAGCTTGCCTAAGTTAGTTTAAGTCTACTACAATTGTACAAACCCTGTTTTTGCCTTTTATACTGTATTTACATTTAGGTTTTTACATGTTTGAATACATCACTGCACATATTTCTACATTTTCTTAGCAAAATATAAAGAAATGATGGGTACCTTAAAACTTTTGCAAAGTACTGTATGTGTTACATTCCACTTTTTGCAAGGTAATTTGAGCTTTACATGCAATTCTGGTGATTCTCTGCTTTGCACTACAGTACCACTGTATGGGCGCTACAAACACTGAGCTCAGTTCTGTAACTTATATATATATATATATACACACACATCCATTCAGAGTACATCTACACAAATGCATTAAAGACTGCAATGTAATTATGTCTGTCTGACCTCAGCCAGAAATCTGACCAGAGTGCAGTGCTGAGAAACTATCTGCCCACCAAGGACATCATCTAGTATTCCTTAATACAGAAGGTGAACCTGTCTGTGCTACAAGGCCAAAAAAGGAAAAAAGAAATACAGTGCAAACTCCATCACATTAGCTGCATTTACATTTCTGGTCACCTCACATAGCCCTCAATTGTGACACAATTGAGGGCTAAGTTACAAAAAAAATGGAAGGAAAGCAGGAAAGCACCAGTCTGCCAAACCAGACACATGCTAGTTTCACCTCCATTATATTGTAGGTAAATCTGACCAGCATTCTCTGTGACTATATGGGTTTCTACCCCAATACTCCAGCTTCATCCCACAGTCAAAAGGTGAGCTTGTTTTGTTAATTGGCCATGGATAAGAGGTAGATAAAGTGCTTTTAGTGTACAGAATAAGACACTTGCATGGATGTATGGTTAAATGTGGCCTGTAGTCTAAAGCACATATGTAGGACTAGAAAAATGTTATTGAAATGCCAATTGCTTTGAACACCTGATATAAATTAGATCTGAATTTTCATTTCTTTTTCTTCTCCATATCTGTCAAAAACTACCAATAGAAAGCAATGGGTTGAGTGATCAAGAATAGCACCCATCAATTCAGTGACAGGCCAGTCTGAGTGTGCTGATTTATGGTCAGCATAAGTACGTAGTGTGGTACTAAAATAATACCAAATTATAATTTGTAATTAATGTGAAGCTTAAGACAGAAAGGAGAGAAAGACTACATTGCATAAAACACTTGAGAAGGGAAGCTTCTAATAATCCGATCCTCAGTGAATTAATGAAAGGTGATCACGTGTACTTTGTTGGGTTTCCATGACTTTTTTGTCTCACCTCATCTGGAGACTTCCAACACCTTCTCATGTGACAAACAGAAATATACTGAAGCCATATGTAAGAGAGGTAGCCAGCGACTATTTGAACTAGGTATTATGGCGAACAGTTTCAGAATGAAAAGAATAAATAGATGCATTTTCTTTTGTTTTTTTGTTCACTTGTTTGCAAAAACTGCACTGTATTAAGAGAATATTCTTCACTGTAACAAACTTATACATCCTGCACAACTCATTTTTTAATAGAATTCCATCAACTTTTTTAATCATATAATGTTCATCATATTTCAAACTAGGGGTGGGCGATATAAACGACATACGATAGAGATTTTGACTATATCGGTCTATCGCGATAGCGCATGTTGATGATGTCATCAAGCTGCGCCTGTTTTAGTCGAAAGCATGGCGGGCGACAGTCATAGCAAAGAGATGAAGCACTTTTGAAATATGGGGAAAGCCAAAAACTGCGCTTCCTCCACTTCCGTAACATTGATTCATTAATGTTGAATTCTCTCGCAGCTGCTCTATTCCCATGTTGTTGCAGTATATTAATGACTAACCTCGTATTGGGGATGAATGATCTCAGTTATTCTCCTGACTGAAGTTTGGCCCATGTATAGCATCCTGCTATGCGATTGCATTTGTCTCTAACCACCAGAATCCGTCACGTTAACTTTTATCGAGTGGGAAAAAAGTTGGCGTTCATCCTCCAGCTTCACTGTGCTAATGTTATGCTAACATAGCTGTGTCGCTAGCAATCACGTAGCACAACATTATATACCAGGTAGTCCAACTTCAGTAACCCTGCAAACGCCACTGCTGTTTAGTTTTCTGTCTTAATTTATGTCGGAAGTGGTAGCAGAGCTGTACGTTTTAATTAGTTTCAAAAATCTCTCAGTCAGAACATGGTGTGAAATGTTTAGGTGTAAAGTAGCGAGCTAACTTCCTGTTAACTTCTAACTCCGTTAAATTTAATAAACTCTGTTTTCATGGATGTAAAACTTAACTGTTACACCCAATAAAGCAGCAACGCTGATGATTTAATTAAAGATGAAAGAATTTAGACCGTTTTTAACTCTTAGTGTTCGTTTGACTTTGGGACCTGAAGCGGATGGAATTTTGGACCCAGATTACTCCGCGAAGCTCCTCACTACGGCAGCCGTAATGCTCTGACAATCCATCAAGCAGTGCTGCTTACCAAAGTTGTACTAAAACATTTTTTAACAGATTTCTGCACGCCAAAATCGGTTCGAGGTCAGTAAGCACAACCAGAATTCACACATAAGGCACACTCTCGATTTTTGAGAAAATTAAAGGATTTTAAGTGTGCCTTATAGTGTGGAAAAATACGTTATACAGAAGAAAAGAATATATCATGATATATATCGTTACCGCACGTGCTTCAGATTATATCGTGATATGAATTTTAGGCCATATCGCCCAGCCCTATTTCAAACAGTTTGTTAACTGGTGCAGAATGATTTACATACCAAAGGTATTCTTAAGTTTTTGGACATTGCTTCAACAGCTATTCACATTTGGTTGTCTCTTACTTTATTGCTTGAGAGTTGTAATAACATAATTTCTACAAAACTTACTGGACTTAAAGTGCTTCATGAAGTGAAGTGGCCAATGCAGAGTGCTAATTAAAAAAGCAGCTATTTAATTAGTAACTCCTGCTGTTATCTGAAAGTACTTAAAAGTATGCTACCAGTTAAACAACAACATTATGCTCCTACCTTTGAAGCCAGAGACGTTTATTACTCAAACAACATTTAGATCTTTGATTTGAAAATAAACTTTATAGAATTAGGAGACGAGATGGTGCAAACTACTGGCGCAAGACACAAAACTATTTCTGAATAGATTTTAAAGATAAATTCTAGAACAGGCACGTTAATCTTTTCACTGTTTTCGATCAAATTCATCCGAATGATCACTTATCGGCATAATGTTCTCAAAGGAAACACTGAAATCAGCTCAGGCAGTTCATATTCTTAAGGTGCAGAAGACCACAAGGCTGATGCAATCAAAGATTATCAGATAAAAATCAATATAGAGCAAACTCTGCAGACGGTGTATATGCACCCCCGAGTTCTGCATATAGGTTAGTGAGTTCTAATGAAAGCAAGCACAAGATGGTTTTGGTTGGCAATGCATGCAGGACATCTGTTTCCTCCAACCTGGTTTCACTTCTGCTGCCTTGCTAACCTATGGCACAAAGTATTGGGGAAGTGGACCCACTGTTGCATAACGGAGACTTCTTTCTGCAAATGTGTGGGTGCCTGTCACTCTTTTTCTTACTTTCATGTGTGTTGATATACCTCACTGCACTCACTAATTTGCGGTATTGTGGCACACCATTCCATGCTGCCAGCAGATTTGTTTTTGTGTGGAAGTGTGACAGTGCTGAAAGAAGCAACTGCATTGTTCACGGTTGTAGTCTTCATTTTTAACCATTCAGTGGAAATGAAAAAAATTTAAGTTTACATGTGCTTTATATAAATGTATTAATGCACAAAGCTGTTGTGAATGAGCGTCTACAGTTCAGAGACAAAAAAAACATAGAAATACAGGATCTCTGGGTCCCCATCTTACCTGGGTATGGTGACACACTTTGTGTTGCTGTTCTGTGTACTGATCGCTTTCTCTAGCTCGTCCAATTGTCCCGTCTTCTTAAGCTTCTTTACCAAGCTTTTAACTGCTTTTTCACACCACTTCTCCTCCTGTCCACCTCCATTCTGCTCCCCAACCCCTCCGATTCCTCCTCCTGCTCCTCCGCTCCCCGCTGGAGTCTTCTTCCATCCCAAGAGCCGCTTCACAACAGGTGGGGTGAAGGGAAGGATGGAGGACATGGTAGCTTGTTGAATGTTCTGATGCCCCTCTTAATCTGTCTTGAGTTGGGAAAGAAGGGTTTGGGGGAGTGATATAGTTGACTGGTCTGAACTCACTGTTAATATACCCAGCGTATGTATGTCTTTTACGAGTAATGTTTGATCAGAACTAAGGCATTGGTCTTCAGAGGTCAAACTAAATATAGGTATTGAAGGGGAATAAATCCAAAGAAACCTAGAAAACAGAGAAAACACACATTAACATTTGTGCACGAAAATATTAAGTGAGATGAACAATTGAATGCATTTCTTTTAAACTTAAAGTTTTTTGTTTGTTTTTTTTAATCATTTGTATCACAGCTTTCCACTATCACCTCTCCCACTGCACACGAAGCACAAAAATTTGATGCATCCGTATTAACAACCATCTCTCACCTCTCATATATTGTTTTTTTTATTAAAGCCATTAACACCTAACTTTTGCAAACACTTTAAACAGAGACATATTTTTAGGACTACAACACTCACAGGTCATTTCACTGGCTATTTAAAGATATATAGAAATGATGAACAGCATTTGATTTGAAAATCTGAGTACTTAACTGACATAGCCTAAAAAAAAATAAATGCCACCAATACACTATTTACAGAAACATGTTTCAAGTACAGGCAACAGAGCAACACTTATATTTATGACAGTCCTATATTACAAAGCAGTATTTGGGGCTTAGTGGAGGAACTTTAGGTTCAACCCAAGTTTTGAAACCCACTGCCTACTTATTAACTTAACATAACTTTCACTTTTGTCATTTTCTGGCAACAACTAATTAGACATACCCTGTGGTTACTAGCAGTTTTTAAGCAATTTTATATGTTGTTGTTTAGCCTTTAAAATAGTTATATAACACTAAAAGAACGCTAAGGCTCGTATAAAGCCTTGACCTTGTATAAAATTTGCAGTTCTACTTACCTGCCAGTTTAAATTCTGTTTATATTTTTGTTTGTTACTTGCTCTCACACAGTCTAAAACCACCAGGGTTGCATCCATCTTACCAAGCTAATGCTCAACCTGTGCTTCTATGACAGAGTTGTGGTGCTGAGAAGTCTACTAACTTACACATACAAAGCTTACTTGCTGGTTTTCTACTGGGCTTTAAATAGAGTTTTTATGTGCTGCTCCAGTCTTCCTAACCACACATTAATATACTTCTTATTTATATCATTTACATACAATGCCCACCAGACACATACAATGCTGCTTTGGTTGCAGTAAATGTGCTACTTTTAGCTTGACATGTGTCTTTGACCACTTCATATTTTCTATTATTGTAGTTTTCTATTTTAAAGTAGAATAGGCCACCCCGCTACCAGTAAATGTATGCATGTTTGTGCCATATGTGGCCAACACCACTGTGTGAATGTGCTCATAGCTAGACTTGAAAAGCCTAGCTTGACTTATCGAGTTGATAGGAACCGTTGTGTGACCACTTAGCCCGACTGCCGATGTTAGAGTGAGTGAACCCAAATATCACAATTCATCCTGGTATACTGGATTTGCTTGTTAGTACAGCTCCCTTGTATTTCACTATTTACACCAAATTTTTTGGTCTCTAATGTAGTTATTCAGCATCACATGCATGTTGTTCACACAAATGCAGCTCTAGACAAATCAATACTAAACTTCTGAAGGATCCTAACCCATATAAATCTGTTATTCCAAATGGTGGATGGTGCACTTGATCCTGTTCCCCAGTATATAGTCGGCTTTGGAAACAACTAAAGGGTATATAATTATGCTAAAGTATTGTTTTTACTTAACAGGGAAGAACACCCATCTTAGGTAGCAATCTATAGCATTTCTGTAACCAAAACCTGTTATTACCCTATCATAAGGAAACTGAGGACTGTTTAATCCTGGTCAGTAGCAGGTTCCTAGAGGGAATTTCAGATGAAACCTGCTGGCCCACCTACTCCTGATAAACTCTTAAGCTTCCAGGATGCTTTTCTTTAGACTTTCAATCTGATATTCTCCTTCACTACAACTGAGTGGAGCAATTCTAAACCTCAACCTCACCCTCAATTGGACTAGCAACTAAGCAGAAAACAGCTCATGAAATGTGGAACACACACTAAACACCAAGTTCAGGACAATGATGTGAGTTTTGACTTGCAAGTGTAACCTCCTCCTGTATTAGACCTGTCTTTTTTATTGCAAAGAGCCATTTTCTAGCCTATTGACGGAAGCACACATGCTCAGACTGTGCAAGTCAAACAGGACCTCCAGAGACAACTGTAATTGAATTACTAAAGGAAATTTGAAAATGCATCTTCTTTGCGGACTCAGTCTTGCCAAGACGTATACTCCATTGCTTTTGGATTAGACAGCTGCACAACAGATCAATGGACTCTAATAAATCCAGACAGAACTACTGGTAGATGCAGATTTCTCAAGTTAGCTGCCAGGTGGAAGGGATAAATATCCTTAGTGTGTTACTCTGAAAGTCCAAGCTCCTTCTAAGAATTATTTTCACTTAATGCTTAACCCTTGGACTCCTACAGTAAGAGCAGCTTCCAGAGAGAGACCTTTCCTTAAAATAATTAACTACAAGCTTAATTCTGTGTTTGTCTGATACTGTCCAAACAGCAAAGCACGCCAAGCAATATTTCTAGCTGCAGTACGCAAAATAACAGCTACTGGATGAAAGCTTAATGGCTTTTTCAATACACGGATTGAGTTCAATGAAAAGCAATTATTTGGTCCACATGAATGATCACTTAAGCGTTGTGGTTAATATGCTGAAGAGAAGCAATGGTTTTTCGAAATAACAAAATCTCAGGGACAAGCCGCTGGCGAGTGTGAGAGCCTTCAAAGTGAACACAAAGTCTCAATGCAAGTTAAGGAGTCAGGAGAACAAAACGTGCCGATTAGGCCGTTTGTTATTTGCTCCTGGCCATTCGTTGATTCGTGTCAACTCGAAATCCTGGCATCCTATCGGGATCTTACGAAGGGAATAAGCAACAATAATATGTCTGCAACGATCTGTTTGGGTTACTTCTTCTCCGAGATCGCCTGCATAACACACGCGATTCGAAGAATAAGCTAACGCTACTTAATGGCAAGGGGATGTAGACTTCAACGAGCCACAAAAGGCGAGTTGGTCTCATTGCTGGCTGTCATTTGCCCTCAGCCACATATTGGTGAAGATATTAGGGTTTCTTTTGTCTCGGAATGACTGATAGTTCCCCCTTATCCTCTTCACCTCGCCCCCCCCCCCTCTCAAAAAAAAAAAAAAAAAAAAAAAAAACAAGAGTGCGAAAAAATCTGCTAGCAACCTTGCTACTTTGTGTCACAGACAAACAGGTCTGTGGCATGTTTTGTCGCTTACAAATCAATTCTCTTTCATTGTTTAAAAAAAACACGCTTACCCAGCACCGCGATAAAGTGAAGCTTAACAGTCACTGGAGTACCTGTGAAAAAAGCCTGCTTGCTCATTTTGAATTCATCCGGAGATACTTTGAAATGTATTTTCCACCTCCTAGCCGCCGGGATGATGGCTCCTCATTCAAAGCTCAACCAAACATGTATTGCTTCACGCAAAACAAACGTAAGAAGACTTCACAATGCCCCGCCCCCCAACTGGTTCTATTGGTCACATCCGGGGATTTAGCCCCAAAGCCCTCGACTGTTTAGCCCGTAACCTGTTGCCAGACGCGTGCTCTATTGGTCTGAGGCAGTGTCCGTCACAGGGTGTTATGCATGGAGGTATGTCGGTGTTACCTTGATTATCTTTATAAAATTGCATAATACACTTGTACACTAACTGTATCTCTGTATCTACACGCACACAAACATACTGACACACAGAATATATATATATATATATATATATATATATATATTTTGTGTGTGTGTGTACTTAAGTGAAACCTTAAACCACTAATCATTTATAATTTGCGGTTGGGTGGGTCCAGACAATCTGGCTACATCATGCAAATAGCCTCTACACCTGCAACGCATGTAAATAAAATCAATGTGTTGGCAGGAGACAGTACACCAAATCATGTGGATCCCTTTGTTCTTTTTTCCCCCCTCGTTATGTTTAAGCGTCAAAGAGCCAAAGGAGCGCATGCTCGGTGCGCATGGGACTCACCTGGGACACGTTGCTCAGCTGCGGTTGAAAGTCCCATACGCTGAAGGACCAAATGATGCACTACAATTCAAACTGTGCTACACAGCTGCGGCTTAATAACCAGCTCATGACGAGGCCGGATGCTAAAACTAAAATAAGAAGTGGACACCACAGGTGACTGTGCCTTTTTTCCCCACTCGCCATAACCAACGAAAGTTCCCTCACTTGTAAGTACTTCTGTGTTTCCTCTTTCGTCCATTGCCTAAACCTGTAAGAGTTTGACAGAGTTGTAGGAAACACATGTAGCAGTTCTAACAAGTGTATTTTGTAGACTAAAAGATGCAGGTAAGTTTAGTCTATTCATCCATCCTTGGAATTAGATAGATAGATGTAGAATCAATAGGCCATTCTTTTCAAGTCAAATACAATATGGAAGCAGTAACTGATGAAAGAGGCAAATAATCCTTGTTGTTTCATAATACATTTTCCACATTGTTCCTACAGGGGCTGAGTACCTGTCGACAGGTAGGTATTCGATGATGTTGTGAATGTGTAGAGAAGAACAGATAATAAACCTCCCTGGACCATCACTAAGGAGACAAAAAACCTCCCTTGAGTTGATGGCAGTGTTTGCTATAAAACCTCTTATGAGACTCGTTCTGTTGCATAAATCTGTACAGTGAAGGCAGTGCCATTTTTCTTTCTCTGCTTTGCATTATTATCTTTAAAAGAAAGCCTCATGTTTTTCTGTGTGCAGGTGTGTGTCTGATTTGTATACCACAGGCAATGGGAAAATGCTGCAAACGCAATGGGAGACTGCTGTGCTTGTGTCTGCTGCCTTGTATGATGACTGGCCATCTTTTAATTTATATTGGCATCTCCATATTCATCACCATCTCCTACGCTCCGCCAAAAATAACTCTCCACTATATTGCTCCAGGGATTTCTGCTAATTCTTCAACTATGGCCTCCCATCCACTCGGGCCTTTCTGGAACCTTCGTTTGGAGGACAGTGCTCTGTGGAACCAGCTTCAGCATGCTTGGGACCGTGAGCACAATCCACTACTGACAGGAAACACAACTCGCATACAGAGAAAGCCCAAAGATAAGTTTTTATCAGAGATTAACAATGAATGTATTTCTGACAACACATCATACAAGTGTTCAGTCCCTCACATGCAAGATATAAACAGGCTGCCAGAACAGATTAGGGCATTTATCAGGTCAATGTACTACAGGGAGTACCCCCTTCTTATCAACCAACCTGGTATGTGTAGGAAAGACAACAGTAGCTTTGATCTGGACTCTCCCATGCTCCTCATGGCTATCAAATCTCAAGTGGGAAACTTTGAAAATAGGCAGGCAATCCGTGAAACATGGGGACACAGTGGTCTGGTGGAAGGGGAATCAAATAAAAAAGGTGGATTGGTGCGCACAGTCTTTCTTCTTGGAAGGCAGGACTCAGGTACAGGTCCACACCCAGACCTAAAAAATCTCCTGGAGCTAGAGAACCTGAAGTATGGGGATATTCTACTGTGGGACTTCAGAGATACTTTTTATAATTTGACCCTAAAGGACTTGCTGTTCTGGCGATGGTTCGAGCAGTACTGTCCCACTGCCATCTTTGTTTTCAAAGGGGACGATGACGTCTTTGTCAGAACAAATGCCCTTCTGGATTATCTGCACAAGAACGAGGAGGAGCACAAACTACAGCTACTTTTAAAAAGGAAAACTGAGATGGATATGTTCATCGGGGACGTGATTACTAATGCAATGCCAAACCGTGAACCGTCCACAAAATACTACATACCAGAAAATTTCTACAAAGGAGTGTATCCACCCTATGCTGGTGGAGGAGGGGTGGTGTATTCTGGATCACTTGCACTACGTTTGAAAGAGGTGTCTGAGAGGGTCCACCTTTTCCCTATTGATGATGTGTATCTTGGAATGTGCCTGCACAGACTCGGGCTTTCTCCAACCCATCACCCGGGTTTTTTAACATTTGACCTCCCAGCAGGAGAAAGGGAAAATCCTTGTGCATACAGATCTGTTCTGCTTGTTCACAAACGGAGTCCCAAGGAGATGGTTACTCTGTGGAAAAAGCTCCGGAACCTGCCTGGTCAATGCTAAGGCTCATTTGCCAACCAAATAGGACTCAGTGAGTACCGGATGACTGCTACAACCACACTCACTGGCTTCATCTTCATATCAATCAGGCATTGTCACATTAAGTAAGGTCACATAATGGACATTTCCTGTGTGGAGTTAAAAACTGAATAGGAGACCAATCTACCTCAAAGAGGGTTTGTTAATAAGGCATCACAGATTAAGGGCATACATTCTGGCCCCTTATTCACCATTTGTATGTATTTACTCTTCTTTAACTTAAAGGTTTTATTTTGTTAACTATAGAAAATATTTTACCATTGTAAATGATTTAGATGTATTTATACAATGGCTGGTGAACATAGTTTTGTTTTTTTTTCCCCTTTCTTAAATTTCTTGGCACTATTTTCTTCCCTTTAAGTCAGCAGTTTCTCTTAAAATGTTCCGATGTTTAACTTTCACTTCGAAACTGCAACACAGCTTGATTAAATGTATAATTTTCATGTGATGCCTTCTGTACCTCAAAAAAAGCAATGCTTGACTTTGAAAGGTGTGTATCTACATGGTTGTAATCCTTGAAAAAAACTTTGTCTTTTTTTTAATGTTCTCTGCTGCCAGAAAAATGGGTTTTTTTAGTGTCAATCTATGATGCTAACTACTTCCAACTTCTTGTATTCAATCATAAAGCATAAAACAACGTCTTTCAAGTCATGAAAATCTGAAAATCATTGATAAAGTAAAATTATGCAGTTGTTATTCAAAACGCTATAAGTTGCCTTAAACATGTACAATGTTCATGCGTATATAGATGTTGTAACACTGGAGTTTGGTTGTGAATAAAAAAGATGAACTTTAGCATTTCTTGAAAGATAAAATACTCAGTAAGAGTTTAAGTGCATTAATAGACACATTACAAATCAGCAGCATGGCACAAACAGCAGAGATCACATTTAAGTAAATATTTCCGCACTTGCAGTCTGAAATGTTTATGGATAACTCTAGTGTTTGGCGCGCTCGTCTCTTCTTTCTTCTTGATTATATTAGTAGCCCATTCTTGTCTGGTCTCAGTTATTGATCTTAGTACTAATAGGCAGACAGTGGCTTCAGAGTAATGCATTTGGAGGAGTCCATCCAAAGAAAAGACAGGAAAGATTATTAAGATGATGAATACTAAACACAAAATATATATTTTTTAAAACATTGTATAAAAACAAACACCCTAATTGTGTTTATGTGTACACATATACATTTATATGTGTTTATATGTGTGCTTTTGTTGAGATGATACTCAGATTAGATCTGACAATATTATCTAATGATAGTTTAGACAGGCATCTAGTGTTGCAGTGATGCAAATGAAGGCAAGTTCCTGAAAACACAGGAGTGATGATTTAATGTCAGTAAGCCTGAGTAACAGCCCCACCCAGTGAAGCTCTGTGGTAGTGACCAGAAGGTTCCTGCTGAATTTTGACCTCTTTTAGTTATAATATAAGACGATAAACAGTCCTGTTTTTGAGAAAGAAAGAATGACAGAAGGGATAAGTCAAGAGAATAGACACTTGAACATTGTTGCATCTCAACAATGCTGATAATTTATGATTCTGTGTGCTTTAGTATTTTTTTATCTGATAATGAATAAATATCATAAAAGCTAAACTGTGTGTTTTAAGTCATTCCGTTAAAAAATTGCCTTGCCTGAATGCATAGAGGTGACATTCCAGTGAATACATAATCGTTAATATAATTCTGAAATGACAGATGTTTTTTTCCTTGTTTTTATTTTTGTGTGTTCTTTGACCACAGTGGAGAATACTTCTATATTTATATATTAGTATTATTTTTAGTAGTAGTATTTTAAGTGGAAATTGATCGTGCATAGGAAAAAAAGGCACAACGTTTCAGACAATACATCCTTGATTATTTGTGTACATTGATGGCAGTATATTTCAAGTAGTCCTGTAACCTTCTTTGTCAGGAAGAATATCTGTACATGAAGAAAAGAACCCTCATCAGCTCAGTAAAATCAAAAACTGTGTGATTAATTCTTAGAAGGTCAATATCAAGGTTGCTTTTGAATTTACAGATGTATGCTGGAGACGTTTATTAATGCAGCTTTCATGGAAAAACGTAGAATAAAAATATTTGTAAAACATACATTTTGATGGAAGAGGAATAATAAACGCACTGTCTAGAATTTTTGGTACAGATTATTTTATATAAACTTTAAATAAAGTCAAATTGGGGAAACACTGTACACCAAATAATTACCTGTATTACAAAATCCAAACAAGATATTCAAAAATAAGTCTTTGATCCAACAGGAATAGTCGAGTGAAGTTTGTATTCCTGATGAACCGTCACCTGTGGTGATTTTTTGGGTATTGCAATTAAATGGAAATTCAAACCTATAATCTGAAGTAAAAGCTTATTACACATTTATATATTTTACATGTTTTTGTCACTGAGGCAGCCTATCAAATAGTTTCACAGAAAAGAAGTCAGACATGATGGATGAGCAATTGACGAGTAATGTCATTAGTCCAGTCAAACAGCGCCACCCAGTGGAGATCTGTGGCAAAGACCAGAACATTCCTGAAGACTCTGGAACTCCTCCACTTAGTATATATAAACTGGGACAGTCTCACTGCTGAGACAGAAAGCAAGACAAGCAACACCAAGAAGACAACAGACACCTGAACAGTGTTTCATCTCACAAGAAGAGGACTCAACACTAAACCCACTGAAGATGCTGTGCTCTCATGGAGTCCAGTCTGCACTCAGTCCATTCATGGACTTCTACTGGCCTGTACGCAGTCTGTGGCCAGAGATCAAGCCTCTGTTCTACCAGCAGGATCTCCTGCAGAGAAACCTACAGGAGCTGTGCAGCAGTCTGGAGCTGATGGATAAACTTCAACACAGGATCCTGGAGGAGACAGATCCTTTCCAAAGCAGCATGGCTGTGCAGCCAGTTGCCGTCCAGCTGGAGAAAGATGCAGATAAGTTTGCTCTGATGCTGGACACTCGAGGCTTTTCCCCAGAGGAGCTGTCTGTCAGGCAGGTGGGCAGGAAGCTGAGAGTCAGTGGCAAGACAGAGAAGAAGCAGGAGGACGGGAAAGGCTCGTACTCTTACAGACTGCAGGAGTTCAGACAGGAGTTTGATCTGCCTGAAGGACTGAACCCTCAAGCCATCACCTGCCACCTGTCTCCAGATGGGAAGCTCCACATCCAGGCAGTCAAAGCTCCGTGTGTTGAAGAGGCTGAGAGAGAGCTGACTATCAAGAGGAGCTCAGAGGACAAAGCACAGCAGAGTGTGTGTTCACAGGCAGAAGACAGCAGGACAGAGACACACAGCAGCACACAGGACAAACCTGAAAACATGGACTGAGATATGAAATGACACTAATTTAAAATAAATGTTTTTTTTTTAAATAATATTAATTTCTTTTTATATGTGTAATTGTGATTTATATCTGATGATAAATAAACATCACAAACGCTGAATCATGTTGTGTGGGTTTTTTTTTTCTATTTCATACATTAAAAAAATACAGCACATAAATGATAGAAAAAGAAAGTGATAAATAATATAATCTATTCCATCCATTCATGTTCTCCAGCTCCCAGCTGCCATAGGTGGCATACAGAGAATGAATGTCATCCATGTTCATATTATACAACTTACAATCAAGCATATGTTTGGACTGTGGGAGGAACATTGATTATCAAGAAAGATACTTCAAAGTAACCATGATGGTGGTGCAGTCGTTAGCACGGTCACTGCACTGTGGCCTTTTTTATTAATATCCATATAGGCTGTGTCACTTTAAAAAAAAGATGTGTAAAAATTGCATAATGTACATATAAAACAAGTAAAATATACGTTTTAACTTTGACTTCAGATTATAAGCTAGCATTTGTTTTTTATTGCAATACCCATATATCTCAATTTGGAGAATCTTTTTATCAGGATTTCAGACTTCACTTCATTAATCCCAATGTACTAAAGTCTTTTTTTAATGTTTTGTTCAGATTTTCTAATGCAGGTAATTAATAGATGTATAGTATTTCCCTAATTTGAGATAAAATAAATACAGCTGGCAAATAAAAGATTACACAAAAGTGTTTACTGTTTTAAGTTTTTAAAGACAAATGACCTGAACTCAAAATCGTTTCTATTAGTATTTGTTTTATTGTTCCCTTTTGCATGAATGGTGCAGTAAGTAATTTCTTCAACATGTATTGGTAAAGTCAAAAGCAAGCTTGACCTTCTGTAAACTAATCACACAGTGTCTGATTTTATTGAACTGATGATGGTTCTTTTCTTTAACATCGATACTCTTCATGACACAAAAGATGAACAGTTTAAAGTGTTAAATGAAATACTATCAAAATTGAATGCAAATAATCCATCTGGCATTGATGAAAGCTTTGTACTTTTTTCTCTGCATAATCAAATTTCCTTTTTGGTGATTTCTGTAAAATTAAAATAATACTAATGTATGAATAAGAAAAACAGTGGAAAAAAAACATCATTTCAGCATCATACTAAAGATTATATGTTCACTGGCATGTCCATTCTATCCATTCAGGCAAGGATTTTTTTTAAACATATGACTTAAGTAAAACACACAGGAAACATAGTTCAGCTTTAAACATTTTTAATCGTCATTACATTAAAAAAACAATAAAACAAAAACAAAAACAAAAAACAAACCAAAAAACAAACAAACATATAGGACCATAAATGATCATTTGCATTGAAAATAAACTTCTATTTTAAATTGGCGTCATTTTAAATCTCATTCCATGTTTTCAGGTTTGTCTTGTGTGCTGCTGTGTGTCTCTGTCCTGCTGTCTTCTGCCTGTGAACACACACTCTGCTGTGCTTTGTCCTCTGAGCTCCTCTTGATAGTCAGCTCTCTCTCAGCCTCTTCAACACACGGAGCTTTGACTGCCTGGATGTGGAGCTTCCCATCTGGAGACAGGTGACAGGTGATGGTTTGAGGGTTCAGTCCTTCAGGCAGATCAAACTCCTGTCTGAACTCCTGCAGTCTGTAAGAGTACGAGCCTTTCCCGTCCTCCTGCTTCTTCTCTGTCTTGCCACTGACTCTCAGCTTCCTGCCCACCTGCCTGACAGACAGCTCCTCTGGGGAAAAGCCTCGAGTGTCCAGCATCAGAGCAAACTTATCTGCATCTTTCTCCAGCTGGACGGCAACTGGCTGCACAGCCATGCTGCTTTGGAAAGGATCTGTCTCCTCCAGGATCCTGTGTTGAAGTTTATCCATCAGCTCCAGACTGCTGCACAGCTCCTGTAGGTTTCTCTGCAGGAGATCCTGCTGGTAGAACAGAGGCTTGATCTCTGGCCACAGACTGCGTACAGGCCAGTAGAAGTCCATGAATGGACTGAGTGCAGACTGGACTCCATGAGAGCACAGCATCTTCAGTGGGTTTAGTGTTGAGTCCTCTGCTTGTGAGATGAAACACTGTTCAGGTGTCTGTTGTCTTCTTGGTGTTGCTTGTCTTGCTTTCTGTCTCAGCAGTGAGACTGTCCCAGTTTATATATACTAAGTGGAGGAGTTCCAGAGTCTTCAGGAATGTTCTGGTCTTTGCCACAGATCTCCACTGGGTGGAGCTGTTTCCCAGGAACAGAACCTCATTTTTGCTGCTGGAAAAACTTAAATCCCCATCCATAACTTGAAATATGTACTATTTTCCCCCAAAATTTTCATTTGCTTTGACTGAGAAGAAAAACTATATCTACTAAACAAATATCTGATTCATGCTGATGAAAGACCAGCAGGAAATTGACCTCTTCTTCCTCAGCCCTCAACCTGCTCTCACCAAGACTGAAAAATATAAAAAATAAAATAAAGAACAAAACTCTGCATTACTTGAGAAGTATAATATAATACAATATTTACTGGAATATCCATTCTAACCATATATGCAGTGAATTTGTTTTTAACAAGACCATTGATTTAAATACGAATTTAAATGCAAACATTGGAGGTAAGCCTTAGATGTACACCATTTCCCCAGAAGGGGTCCAGAATCTTCAGGAATGTTCTAGTCTTTGCCACAGATCTCCACTGGGTGGAGCTGTTTCACAGAACTTCTGACGTCACTTGTGAACTGAATGCACTCATGTCTGATGTGAAAAGCTATTTGTCTACTGATCAAAAAATGTTTGGGTTCATGCTGATATTTTTTAAACACTAGTTCAAATCAATTTTATAATCCAAAACATATTATTAAAATCAAATAACACAAACTCCAAATTCTAAGAATGTGTAGAGAAACAGGTGAACATGTTTCAACATATAGCCATTACCACATATATCCACTAGGATGGGTTGTTTCTCAAGAGTGCCGAGTTCACTTAATAATTCTTAATAAGAATATGTTTTTGCAAATGTGTTTTGCTAACTTCAAATAGCATGATGTTAGTAATTATCACATGTGCAGTATATAATTGTTGTTAAATTATATGGTGAAATAGTCTGGCTTGTAAAATATTTGCTCAATTTATCAATACTTGGTATATTCTTCATGTTTGTTTGAAGGCTGTAACTTTCATTTGTTTAATAGATTACTGGAAATTGAAAAGGTACGGAAGCGTAGAGCTGCCACCCAGGCAAACGTGAAAGTTTTTATAACGTGAAAAGTTTATTGTTCTAACAAGATACTTTTCCTGTTTGTACAATATACTTTTCACGTTTGAACAACATAATATCACGTTATTACAATATACATAATTATCACATTTGTACAATATAATATTTATATTGTACGAACGTGATACACTTGTATTTTTCTTTGCCTGGGTGGCAGCTCTACGCTTCGTAGAAAAGCAACACACACACACACACACACACACACAGAACTTGTGGAAACTAATTGCGCAGTATTTGATTTTCTTACTTGTGAACTGAATGTTCTGTTGTTCACTTTGACATCGAGTGTTGTCACATTTTGGAACAGACAATAAGATTGCATGAACTACTCTGAAACCACCTGGTCTATGAAGTGTTAACTCAGATAAAGCCAGGAGCTCATTCATCAAACCCAGATGGTGTTGAATTAAACAACAGCTTTCAGTCTGAACTACCAAATTCAATTTGTCCTCATTTGTTTCTATTTTTAAAAGCCATAAAGTTTAGAATTTTAGAGCTGGAGAACTTGGATGCGTGGATCACAGGACCTCAATAAAACTCCTTCTATCCTCCTCTGTGCTTTTTTCTTTCGTTTTTTTAATGTAGGACTTAGAAAGAAAGACACAGAAAACATAGTTAAGCTTTGATAACATTTATTTCTCAACACATGAAAACTAAATGAATATCAATACAAAAACATTTATTTTACATTGGTATCATTTCATATCTCAGTCCATGTTTTCAGGTTTGTCTTGTGTGCTGCTGTGTGTCTCTGTCCTGCTGTCTTCTGCCTGTGAACACACACTCTGCTGTGCTTTGTCCTCTGAGCTCCTCTTGATAGTCAGCTCTCTCTCAGCCTCTTCAACACACGGAGCTTTGGCTGCCTGGATGTGGAGCTTCCCATCTGGAGACAGGTGGCAGGTGATGGCTTGAGGGTTCAGTCCTTCAGGCAGATCAAACTCCTGTCTGAACTCCTGCAGTCTGTAAGAGTACGAGCCTTTCCCGTCCTCCTGCTTCTTCTCTGTCTTGCCACTGACTCTCAGCTTCCTGCCCACCTGCCTGACAGACAGCTCCTCTGGGGAAAAGCCTCGAGTGTCCAGCATCAGAGCAAACTTATCTGCATCTTTCTCCAGCTGGACGGCAACTGGCTGCACAGCCATGCTGCTTTGGAAAGGATCTGTCTCCTCCAGGATCCTGTGTTGAAGTT
Source organism: Simochromis diagramma (assembly GCF_900408965.1). Lineage (NCBI taxonomy): Eukaryota > Metazoa > Chordata > Actinopteri > Cichliformes > Cichlidae > Simochromis > Simochromis diagramma. Next base: position 17,047,694 of record NW_024387245.1, on the reverse strand, counting down.
TATCCATCAGCTCCAGACTGCTGCACAGCTCCTGTAGGTTTCTCTGCATGAGATCCTGCTGGTAGAACAGAGGCTTGATCTCTGGCCACAGACTGCGTACAGGCCAGTAGAAGTCCATGAATGGACTGAGTGTAGACTGGACTCCATGAGAGCACAGCATCTTCAGTGGGTTTAGTGTTGAGTCCTCTTCTTGTGAGATGAAACACTGTTCAGGTGTCTGTTTTCTTCTTGGTGTTGCTTGTCTTGCTTTCTGTCTCAGCAGTGAGACTGTCCCAGTTTATATATACTAAGTGGAGGAGTTCCAGAGTCTTCAGGAATGTTCTGGTCTTTGCCACAGATCTCCACTGGGTGGAGCTGTTTCCCAGGAACAGAACCTCATTTTTGCTGCTGGAAAAACTTAAATCCCCATCCATAACTTGAAATATGTACTATTTCCCCCCAAAATTTTCATTTGCTTTGACTGAGAAGAAAAACTATATCTACTAAACAAATATCTGATTCATGCTGATGAAAGACCAGCAGGAAATTGACCTCTTCTTCCTCAGCCCTCAACCTGCTCTCACCAAGACTGAAAAATATAAAAAATAAAATAAAGAACAAAACTCTGCATTACTTGAGAAGTATAATATAATACAATATTTACTGGAATATCCATTCTAACCATATATGCAGTGAATTTGTTTTTAACAAGACCATTGATTTAAATACGAATTTAAATGCAAACATTGGAGGTAAGCCTTAGATGTACACCATTTCCCCAGAAGGGGTCCAGAATCTTCAGGAATGTTCTAGTCTTTGCCACAGATCTCCACTGGGTGGAGCTGTTTCACAGAACTTCTGACGTCACTTGTGAACTGAATGCACTCATGTCTGATGTGAAAAGCTATTTGTCTACTGATCAAAAAATGTTTGGGTTCATGCTGATATTTTTTAAACACTAGTTCAAATCAATTTTATAATCCAAAACATATTATTAAAATCAAATAACACAAACTCCAAATTCTAAGAATGTGTAGAGAAACAGGTGAACATGTTTCAACATATAGCCATTACCACATATATCCACTAGGATGGGTTGTTTCTCAAGAGTGCCGAGTTCACTTAATAATTCTTAATAAGAATATGTTTTTGCAAATGTGTTTTGCTAACTTCAAATAGCATGATGTTAGTAATTATCACATGTGCAGTATATAATTGTTGTTAAATTATATGGTGAAATAGTCTGGCTTGTAAAATATTTGCTCAATTTATCAATACTTGGTATATTCTTCATGTTTGTTTGAAGGCTGTAACTTTCATTTGTTTAATAGATTACTGGAAATTGAAAAGGTACGGAAGCGTAGAGCTGCCACCCAGGCAAACGTGAAAGTTTTTATAACGTGAAAAGTTTATTGTTCTAACAAGATACTTTTCCTGTTTGTACAATATACTTTTCACGTTTGAACAACATAATATCACGTTATTACAATATACATAATTATCACATTTGTACAATATAATATTTATATTGTACGAACGTGATACACTTGTATTTTTCTTTTGCCTGGGTGGCAGCTCTACGCTTCCGTAGAAAAGCAACACACACACACACACACACACACACAGAACTTGTGGAAACTAATTGCGCAGTATTTGATTTTTCTTACTTGTGAACTGAATGTTCTGTTGTTCACTTTGACATCGAGTGTTGTCACATTTTTGGAACAGACAATAAGATTGCATGAACTACTCTGAAACCACCTGGTCTATGAAGTGTTAACTCAGATAAAGCCAGGAGCTCATTCATCAAACCCAGATGGTGTTGAATTAAACAACAGCTTTCAGTCTGAACTACCAAATTCAATTTGTCCTCATTTGTTTCTATTTTTAAAAGCCATAAAGTTTAGAATTTTAGAGCTGGAGAACTTGGATGCGTGGATCACAGGACCTCAATAAAACTCCTTCTATCCTCCTCTGTGCTTTTTTCTTTCGTTTTTTTAATGTAGGACTTAGAAAGAAAGACACAGAAAACATAGTTAAGCTTTGATAACATTTATTTCTCAACACATGAAAACTAAATGAATATCAATACAAAAACATTTATTTTACATTGGTATCATTTCATATCTCAGTCCATGTTTTCAGGTTTGTCTTGTGTGCTGCTGTGTGTCTCTGTCCTGCTGTCTTCTGCCTGTGAACACACACTCTGCTGTGCTTTGTCCTCTGAGCTCCTCTTGATAGTCAGCTCTCTCTCAGCCTCTTCAACACACGGAGCTTTGGCTGCCTGGATGTGGAGCTTCCCATCTGGAGACAGGTGGCAGGTGATGGCTTGAGGGTTCAGTCCTTCAGGCAGATCAAACTCCTGTCTGAACTCCTGCAGTCTGTAAGAGTACGAGCCTTTCCCGTCCTCCTGCTTCTTCTCTGTCTTGCCACTGACTCTCAGCTTCCTGCCCACCTGCCTGACAGACAGCTCCTCTGGGGAAAAGCCTCGAGTGTCCAGCATCAGAGCAAACTTATCTGCATCTTTCTCCAGCTGGACGGCAACTGGCTGCACAGCCATGCTGCTTTGGAAAGGATCTGTCTCCTCCAGGATCCTGTGTTGAAGTTTATCCATCAGCTCCAGACTGCTGCACAGCTCCTGTAGGTTTCTCTGCAGGAGATCCTGCTGGTAGAACAGAGGCTTGATCTCTGGCCACAGACTGCGTACAGGCCAGTAGAAGTCCATGAATGGACTGAGTGCAGACTGGACTCCATGAGAGCACAGCATCTTCAGTGGGTTTAGTGTTGAGTCCTCTTCTTGTGAGATGAAACACTGTTCAGGTGTCTGTTGTCTTCTTGGTGTTGCTCGTCTTGCTTTCTGTCTCAGCAGTGAGACTGTCCCAGTTTATATATACTAAGTGGAGGAGTTCCAGAGTCTTCAGGAATGTTCTGGTCTTTGCCACAGATCTCCACTGGGTGGAGCTGTTTCCCAGGAACAGAACCTCATTTTTGCTGCTGGAAAAACTTAAATCCCCATCCATAACTTGAAATATGTACTATTTCCCCCCCAAATTTTCATTTGCTTTGACTGAGAAGAAAAACTATATCTACTAAACAAATATCTGATTCATGCTGATGAAAGACCAGCAGGAAATTGACCTCTTCTTCCTCAGCCCTCAACCTGCTCTCACCAAGACTGAAAAATACAAAAAATAAAATAAAGAACAAAACTCTGCATTACTTGAGAAGTATAATATAATACAATATTTACTGGAATATCCATTCTAACCATATATGCAGTGAATTTGTTTTTAACAAGACCATTGATTTAAATACGAATTTAAATGCAAACATTGGAGGTAAGCCTTAGATGTACACCATTTCCCCAGAAGGGGTCCAGAATCTTCAGGAATGTTCTGGTCTTTGCCACAGATCTCCACTGGGTGGAGCTGTTTCACAGAACTTCTGACGTCACTTGTGAACTGAATGCATTCATGTCTGATGTGAAAAGCTATTTGTCTACTGATCAAAAAATGTTTGGGTTCATGCTGATATTTTTTAAACACTAGTTCAAATCAATTTTATAATCCAAAACATATTATTAAAATCAAATAACACAAACTCCAAATTCTAAGAATGTGTAGAGAAACAGGTGAACATGTTTCAACATATAGCCATTACCACATATATCCACTAGGATGGGTTGTTTCTCAAGAGTGCCGAGTTCACTTAATAATTCTTAATAAGAATATGTTTTTGCAAATGTGTTTTGCTAACTTCAAATAGCATGATGTTAGTAACTATTACATGTGCAGTATATAATTGTTGTTAAATTATATGGTGAAATAGTCTGGCTTGTAAAATATTTGCTCAATTTATCAATACTTGGTATATTCTTCATGTTTGTTTGAAGGCTGTAACTTTCATTTGTTTAATAGATTACTGGAAATTGAAAAGGTACGGAAGCGTAGAGCTGCCACCCAGGCAAACGTGAAAGTTTTTATAACGTGAAAAGTTTATTGTTCTAACAAGATACTTTTCCTGTTTGAACAACATACTTTTCACGTTTGAACAACATAATATCACGTTATTACAATATACATAATTATCACATTTGTACAATATATGATCACGTTCGTACAATATAATATTTATATTGTACGAACGTGATACACTTGTATTTTTCTTTTGCCTGGGTGGCAGCTCTACGCTTCCGTAGAAAAGCAACACACACACACACACACACACACACACACACACACACACACACACACACACACACACACACACAGAACTTGTGGAAACTAATTGCGCAGTATTTGATTTTTCTTACTTGTGAACTGAATGTTCTGTTGTTCACTTTGACATCGAGTGTTGTCACATTTTTGGAACAGACAATAAGATTGCATGAACTACTCTGAAACCACCTGGTCTATGAAGTGTTAACTCAGATAAAGCCAGGAGCTCATTCATCAAACCCAGATGGTGTTGAATTAAACAACAGCTTTCAGTCTGAACTACCAAATTCAATTTGTCCTCATTTGTTTCTATTTTTAAAAGCCATAAAGTTTAGAATTTTAGAGCTGGAGAACTTGGGTGCGTGGATCACAGGACCTCAATAAAACTCCTTCTATCCTCCTCTGTGCTTTTTTTCTTTCGTTTTTTTAATGTAGGACTTAGAAAGAAAGACACAGAAAACATAGTTAAGCTTTGATAACATTTATTTCTCAACACATGAAAACTAAATGAATATCAATACAAAAACATTTATTTTACATTGGTATCATTTCATATCTCAGTCCATGTTTTCAGGTTTGTCTTGTGTGCTGCTGTGTGTCTCTGTCCTGCTGTCTTCTGCCTGTGAACACACACTCTGCTGTGCTTTGTCCTCTGAGCTCCTCTTGATAGTCAGCTCTCTCTCAGCCTCTTCAACACACGGAGCTTTGGCTGCCTGGATGTGGAGCTTCCCATCTGGAGACAGGTGGCAGGTGATGGCTTGAGGGTTCAGTCCTTCAGGCAGATCAAACTCCTGTCTGAACTCCTGCAGTCTGTAAGAGTACGAGCCTTTCCCGTCCTCCTGCTTCTTCTCTGTCTTGCCACTGACTCTCAGCTTCCTGCCCACCTGCCTGACAGACAGCTCCTCTGGGGAAAAGCCTCGAGTGTCCAGCATCAGAGCAAACTTATCTGCATCTTTCTCCAGCTGGACGGCAACTGGCTGCACAGCCATGCTGCTTTGGAAAGGATCTGTCTCCTCCAGGATCCTGTGTTGAAGTTTATCCATCAGCTCCAGACTGCTGCACAGCTCCTGTAGGTTTCTCTGCATGAGATCCTGCTGGTAGAACAGAGGCTTGATCTCTGGCCACAGACTGCGTACAGGCCAGTAGAAGTCCATGAATGGACTGAGTGTAGACTGGACTCCATGAGAGCACAGCATCTTCAGTGGGTTTAGTGTTGAGTCCTCTTCTTGTGAGATGAAACACTGTTCAGGTGTCTGTTTTCTTCTTGGTGTTGCTTGTCTTGCTTTCTGTCTCAGCAGTGAGACTGTCCCAGTTTATATATACTAAGTGGAGGAGTTCCAGAGTCTTCAGGAATGTTCTGGTCTTTGCCACAGATCTCCACTGGGTGGAGCTGTTTCACAGGATTTATGACATCACTTCTTTTCTGTGAAACTATTTGATTACCGCATGTATTTACTAATGTCCATATAGGCTGCCTCAGTGACAAAAACATGTAAAATATTTAAATGTGTAATAAGCGTAAATGCTACATATTTCAGATCTGACATCAAGTTTTTTTTATTTACTTTGATTAAGTATATATTCAGTTACATTATTTAAATTTTTGTTCAAATGTGATATTTAAAAAACACAACCACAAATCCAAAATCCAAGAACGTCCAGATACTCTTTCATGGTAATTGCAGAACATAGTGCAGTTTGATGCATTTATCACATATAACCAATTTGTGAGGCTTTTTCTCAAGAATACTGACTTCAGTTAATGTTCAATGTAGGATCAGAACTGTACATCTTTAACATACTTTATTAAATTGCTACAGTTGGCTGTTGATAATGATCAGATTTAAAGTATTTATTTATTTATTTTTTGTCAGTCTCAGCTCAAATGATCTGACTTGTAAAATGATTGCGTGTATTAGGCAATACTTATTTTGTTCTTCATGTTTCTTTGAATTCTGTAGCACTGCATTTGTAAAATAGACTGCTGGATATTAAAAAGCACGGCTCACATAGACCTTGTGGAAACCAAATGCACAGTTTTTAATTTTTTTTAACACCTGAACTGATGAATGTTTTCTTGTTCACTTTGACATGCAGAGCTGTCATTTGTTGGGAACCAACACAAAATTAAAACTACCCACATGGAGTTAAATATTAAGTGGGTTTTTTTTGGTCTGCACAATCAAATCCCATTTTTATTAATTTCTCCAGATTGACAGAAGAAATAAAACGATTAAATATGTCTGCTTTTCACTTTAAAGAAACAACAATAATGTTTCTACAAGAATATGAATGTCAGACAAAGCCAAAATTAAAAGTAAAGAAAAAAATCAATTGAAATCATTTAATCTGTTCATTACTGTAAGACTGAATAAATATGTGTATCTTTAAATCTGTCAGACAAAAGTATGTTTATCTTGAAGACCAAATGAGCAATGAAATAATAATCATTTCTGAAATATCCCCTTAATTTAATTTAGCATCATGAGTAAATACTCAGAATGAATTTGTTTATTTCCATTAAATTGCTAAAGTGAAGTTGAGATTATATATCCATCACACAGCTTTTGTGTCTGCCGACAGCATACTCCAGCAAAAGAAGGACTTGTTTGCCTGAACAGGTTTACAGTCAGTTGAAGAGCCAACACAGAGAAAGACAGAAGATCACTCAAGTACACAGTCATACCTTTGTCAAATTTAGAATCGCCAGTAAAGTTAACTTGCACGTTGTTGTACTGCAGGAGGAAGCAGCTGAACAGATCCGACACAGATTCAGTGAGAAACTACACACATAAAGTCCCGAACCAGCCAGCTGTAGATTCGCTGTTGCTGTGAGGCCAGAGTGAAGAAACTGTGCTAACTACTGCACCATCATCATGGATACTTTGAAGTATCTTTCTTGGTAATCAGGCTTCCTCCCACAGTCCAAACATATGCTTCATTATAGATTGCATAATGTGAACATGAATGACATTCATTCTCTCAGCATTAACCCTGTGAAAGACTGGGAACTCTTCCAGGGTTTCACAGGACTTCTGACATCACTCATATGATTTCTTCATTACAAGTTTTTACCAGTGATTATAAGAGACTACAAAACTACCAAGCTTAGATTTGAGGGAAGCAATATTCACTTATGGTGCGAAAGTTAAACTCAATTTTTAGTGGAAATCATTCAATACAGACCAGACTTTTTTTTTTTTTTTGAAAATCGACGACTTTTCACGAGTCTATAAAGAAAATATGAAACACCTCGTCTTCTGTGTTGCTATGTTCTATACATAGGGCCTTTTTATTATTCTTCCAACAGTAATTTGAGGTTTCATCCACTAGATGGCAGGATCTCCTTCCTCATACATGTACTAGCAAAACTTTTGAAATACCTCTGAAATATGTCTTCTATTATACCATATTTGGTAGTGACCCTATTAAATACTAAGCATAAATACATAAATAAATTAATTTTCCTTGTTATTTTTCAAGTTGTTTGCAGACCTGCTTTGTGATTTCCTGCCTTTTAATTTGCATTTTCCTTTTGTTAAAATAATACTTTCCTACTAGTGGTTTTACAGTTTTATGATTAGAAATGAATAACACAACCATGTGATGTAATGATACACATATAATTGTAACATACTGACTCTAGACTACACAATCCAAGATGTACTCCATGTTTTTTCCAAAGGGTAATTAACATTAAAGCCCTCATCTGGATGTATACTTCTGCACATAGAAACAAATTAACAACTGTTTATGCGTCAAACTAAACAATCACACCAACCGAAATATGTAAAGATATATTTTTAATCAATTAATTATTTGCATGCCTTGTAATATGTTGCATTGATAATTTACAGCACTGAATGTTATTTTTGTCAGATTTTCTAATAGCAGTTTATACCGCTCATCTATCCTTACTTATTTTACCTTTCCTAAGAGTATAGAACAAAGACTAATATGATGATGATGCAGAGAAGTAGGGCAGAAACAGCATGGAGCCAGGTTTTAAACCCACAGTCTTTTCAACATCTACTGTGTCTCTCAAGAAAACAAGACGGATGATGAAACCTCGACTGGCAAATACAGCAGTTTGCTGCTCGGGGATATTGTGTCATGGTTGGTGTCAATATTTTTGACAGATAAAGAGAATATATGATTTTTTTGGAGTGGGAAAGATACTTTTTCTTTTTCTTTTTTGTCAAGCATTCACCTTTGGATGAACTCTCAAAAGTGGAGGCAGGATAGAAGTGAGGAGGAGGTGGAGAAGAATGAAAAGTAACAAAAATAGAGGAAGGATGAGGAGGAGGAAGAGGAGGAGAAAGCAAGGCTCCGCTCCAAGTAAATCATCTGCATTGTTCTCCTAATGCTTCTTATACGCACCGACACCCACATATCCTGAAAGTGTCGGGACAGCGCCGCACACACAAAGAGAATCCCAGGCTCAAATTCACACTTCCTTGTTACTGTCTTAGTTTGTCCCTCACGGAGATGGTTTTTAATGCACCATAATCCCCCTCGTTCCCTTGAACACATAAAAGACATATCCTTCTATCTGTGTAAGTGGCTCTGACGGCCACCAGCTCATCATAAACACACATGCACACACAAGCGCACACGACCGCCAGCTCATCAACATGCAGTTATTCCTTTGGCGCGGGATCGCAGGCTGTTAATTGGCTGCCAAGCAGAATGTGTGTGTTTTTGTGTGTGTATGTGTGTTTGTGTCTGTACTGCAGAGCTGGGGTTGCTTAGAAATTCCCGTCACGTCCGGGAGCCTCGATTAAGACGTTGCTCCAGTTTCGAACAGACAGACATGTGGGGAGGAGGGGAAAGAGGTAGAGAGGGGGAGAGGATGCAGCAGGGGGGAGAAAGATGAGAGAACTCCAGAGGAGTGGGAAGAGAGAAAGAGAGGTGATGAGGTGGGACTCGGCAAAGAACAAAAAAAAAAAAGAAAAAGGAAGGAGAAGTGAGAGTGAGAGAGAAGAAGTGAAATACTGCAGTGGTCCTGTGTGTGAGACCTAGAGCAGATAACATACACTCTACTGCCTGTCTTATCACTGTGATAGAGTTGCAAAGTAGAAGACAGTATTTTAGGTATGTGCTGTAGAGTTCCAGCAGTGGGAGTCCTGTTCATCTCCTGCAGATACATTGTTAGGTGACTGGCTCACATAGAACTGACAGTCTCCTGGATTAAACAGCAGTGCAACTGTGCTCAAAAAAGGGGAAAAGAATCTGTTTCCACGATGAAAAAGTGACACATACAAGGACATAAGTCAAGCAAGCCTGAAAAGGCTCATTTCAGTCAGAAAAAGTAATTCACTTAGTCTCTGTTAGCAGATGAAGTTGTGTTAAGTGCTCTTCACTGAGAGGAAGCTACAGATATCTGATAAAACATTTAGCAGTTTAAATTAGCTCGCTTTCAGAGTGATGATGACTCTATTACAAAATTGAACTTAATACGTTTTGCCTTACACTTCTGTTTGAATGTCATTGTGGAGCGCAAAAACTCAAATGTTTGTTCAATAGCTGGTATCAAAGCTAAGGCTGGTGACCATGCATAGAATATATATATAGTCATGTACAGATAGATTTAGTGCTGGGCGATATGGAAAAAATATTTATCACGATATGAATTATTTTATATCACGATAACAATATATATCACGATATACCACCTGCCCTGTGGTCATCTGGAAAGTATGCAGTCTGTAAACAGCGAGCACAGAGGGTGCAGTCTTTGTTAATGAAATGGATGGTTACGCTCGTGTAGGGCTGCGTATCTCTGCTCGTCCATAGGTCAGTCATCAAGGCATAATGCACGACACTGCAAACATCCTTCTCTACTTTGGCCCAGCATGCATCATATAAGCGAGGCAACTCAACTTTACTGAAGTGCTTACGACCGGGCATAACGTACCTTGGATCAAGGACTTTGAGGAGGTCACGAAAGCTGTCCTTCTCAACTACATAAACAGGAGCCATGCCTTTACAAATGTAACGCGGGAAGGCTCCTGTGATTTGTTTATGGCGCTGGAACGTTTTCTCATTCGGCGTGCCTTGTGCGAAAGACTGCTGTATCTTCAGCTGGCTATAGTTTTTCTTTTCCCAACTTGCTCCCATCGTTCCACAACTTGGTTTAGCTCGGATTTTCTGGATTCTTGAGTTTTCTTTTTCGTGGACCTTCTGTAGGTGATAGAAGAGATTTGTTGTGTTGCCATCGGGTGCAGGAATAGTTTTATAGCATAGCTTGCAAATGGGCGTCTTCTGCTCCGTATTGGTGCTGTTGAACCCAAAATGTAACCAAATCACAGACGTACCCCCTCTTTTTTCAGTAAAAGTGCTTCTTCTTGGGCTGCCTGTGTAGCTGTCTCTGCCTGTTGCATGTCCAGGCATGAAAACGGAACCTGTTGCACGTCCATCGTTTTGAGTTACCGTAAAGCATGTCGCAAATCCGGGTGCACATAAAGCAGCACCATGTCGCAAAACCACAAGACGGAGTTTCTTTGCAAAAAATATCATTTTTTTTTACTTTATTTTCTCTTGCATAAAGTTAAGAGTATGTATAGTGAGAAGACAACACTAATATATTTGCCACAGGCTATTTAATGATATATTTTATGTAATAATTTATAAAATTAGGTTAGAAACGATAGAAGACAAATGGCATGATAGACACTTTTCTATCGTCCACACGATATATATCGTCATATCGCCCAGCACTAGATATTTTTATGAAGATTAGTACAACAGTGGTATCTTTATCATGATGTCAGGTCACAGTTCATCAGCTAAAGCAAAGCAACCAAAACATTGCTTTCAAAACAAATGCTTGATTATTTCTGAAAGAAAATCTGGAATTCGGAGTGCACAGAAATAGTTTCAGAGCCAAGTGAGTGACAGAGAGAGAAGATTAGGTGAAAAGGGAAATAAGAAAAAAACAAATACACAAGAAGCCCAAGATTACTGAAAGATATGCTCAGATGCAGAAAGAAGAGAAAGAGCAGGCTGCCCATTATAGATTATAAATGGGCAGATAGATTATAAACTTTTACGGCGCTCTAATAAATCCTTGAGAGACTATTGGATGAATCTATGTCACACATATGTACTGAGTCAGTCAGCACATACTGTAACAACACATACACAACACAAGATTTTACTAGACATCCCCTGTTATGTAATCATGCCAAAGAGAGAGAGAGAGAGAGAGAGAGAGAGAGAAACAGAAAGAGGCACTAATCAGACACCACACACTTCTCACAGCTGTCTGTCAGACGCTGACAGGGGCCATGTTGCTCTTTCCAAGCTGTGACATCCAAATGGCTTGTTTTGTTTTTACGTTGACATGTTGCCATTCTTTATTATTCATGCAGTCAGATGGTGGCAGTAGACCACAACGGCTCAGATGCTTTAAAACAGACAAAGCTTTATGTATGATGAGGCTGAGCTGATGAAAAGTACGTAAGATCAATTGCCCAAGTTTCCAGTTCCAAAAGGAAAGACACTAACACTGACTCTTATCAAATAAACCCAGAGAAATCAGATTCTTCTTACTTAATTCATATTCAATTCTATCTTGCCAACTAGCCTCGCTGATTACCTTTTTAAAGATTTCCCCCTAACAGAGAACAGGGGTTAAGGGCCGTTGTCCTTCTCTGCTGGTGACCTTGATCCTCTCATTTTTTTTTCTATTTGAAAAATAAAATTGACTGCTGCCCTCTCTCTGTGAGGGTGTGTGTATGTGAAGAACTGCAGCCCAAGTGATCTTAACATGCTATCGTGTTTGTTTGATGGAGGATAATTAAATAGGCAATAGAACCCAGCCTGCTCTCATCACTATCGATTCATTTGCAGCACTCAGACACACAGAAACACACACACTCGGCCAATACCCCAAAGCCTCAGGTCTCTACAAGTAGATGTCTGATACTCCCACATCAGCTATCAGCAGCCTTTCATGTTTCAACGGGCTTATTTAACCTAATCCATATTAGCCTTCATCCTGAGCCCTGTAGTGGGCCAAATCTATACATAACCCTTTAAGGAAAAAGGATTTGTCTGATGAACAAATGACCCTGCAAAAGAGCCATGCTCAGTCCCAAGCAGTCTCCATTCTTGAAATCCAGAAATTTAAAGCAAAACCAGACCCCAACGATATGATCGACACAGAAGTTTTATTATTGATAAAATGCTCTCAAATTCCCATTCTCTCCCAGTCTGCTTGTGTGGCAGCAAACATTGTCATTGTTAATCCCCAATAATAGAATAGCTGGGATACATTGCAAAGTGTCAATAAAAACAGAAGGCACCTCTGGGAACTGAGGAAACCAGTTGCTAATGTTGTCCTGTTCTTTTGGTACCCCATCCCAGCATTTTTGAGACTTGATGCTGCCATTAAATTCAGATCAAGGTCTCATACAGAAAAAATTAATTTCCTTTTTTTCATTTCTCTCTGATGATAAAGTGCCTGTTGTGTTTGCCTTTTCAAAGTGCATCATTTAATTTAACACGAGTGTCATAAACCACAACGTGGTTCTTTGCTCCATACAAGCCTTTGTTCTCTACATGTGTGTGCCTTTGTTCTCCATAATGTGTTTTGTTTGTCCGTATCTGTATGACAATGATTAGCGTTGATGGATGATAGTGACCTAATAATTGTGACAAGGACACAACATTAACATTGAAGCTGGGACAATGGTAGTGCAGCTGTGTGGCCACTGCATTATTCAGACAGGATGGCTAACGGAGAAAGAAGGGGAAGGGGAGAAAATGGGAAGTAGGAACAAGAGGAGACAGGAAGGAAGGATGAGAGGAGAAGGAGGGAATGGGAACAGGGCTAGGTGTGCAGCAATTTAGATATGAAAATAGACTGGTGGAAGGAAGGAGCATAGATACATATAGCTTGTGATAGGGCTAACAGATATTTAAGACCTCAACCAACAAAAAGAAAGGAGATGAAATTGTCTCTAACGACTGTCTATAGTCAAACATCCATCCATTTTCTAACCCTTACCTAGGTCTTGGCCACATGGGACAGCAGTCTAAGCAGAGATGTCCAATGTCATGTGTACAATTTTATTCAACATACATCCATTTTTTAACCGCTTAACCAAAGTCACAGAGGAGCAGGAGCATTTCCCAGCCAATCACCAGTCCATTACTGGGCCAAGACAGAGAGACAGCCAACCATTCAATGTCACGGCCACAAAGGACAGTTTCCAAATGACGAGTGAGGCAACAATGCTAACCACTTCAACACCTATCTTAGATACTAGATACTGCTGCAAATATACCACCACTGCTAAGGCCGACAATGAAACAAAATATAATAATAATGTTCATTGTGACCAAAACTCTATCAGTACACACAAGCCCCCACCAGCCCCACCTACACACACAAACTCATTCCTCACAACCCCTCACCCTCTCTCTCATAACAACTAAAACCACAGGGACACCTAGATAAAGCCCCTCTTTGGCACAGCACTGATGGTATCACTGGTGTCTTTTAACAAGATATAAGACAAACAGGACCCAGAGGAATGGTTTATTGATCCTAACACAGTATCTGTTCACTCCATCTCCATCATAATTTAGAACAAATATAAAACATATCATCTACTTCATCTCCATGTTGATCAAATTTGATTACCAGTTTAGTCTGTAACACATCAGGTTAGAAGGTGTTTGGTCACTGAGATCAATGGGGTTCAGTATTGCAGTTTCTGTCTTTGGTCCTATCATGGTCTATTTTGGGTTTAGCTATATGTTAAATTTTTTGGTCTGTCTTGCCTTTGGTGTCAGTGAGCTGATAAAATATGCATGGTTTGGACTTTTCACCTTTCCGATTTTTATTCCTTGTATAAATCAAAGGAAAATGGAGCCTTTTATGGCTGGAGCTCATCCATGTTTGATGTGCAGCCAGGAGGGAGACCTAGATAATAGAAGCTATCAGAGACATACAGCGCTCTGCGTGTGTGCGTGCATGGGCGTGTGCATGCATGGACGAGTGTCTTTCCTCTTTCGGATTCTCTTCTATTCTGAGGCATTAATGGACTCGAACGCATAGACTTCCAGATGTTCTGACATGGAGATTAATTGGTTTTCATACACATGCACAAACATGCACACAATGTGTACTTTTAATAACTGTATTTAAAATGTGACAGTAGTAACATTCAACAACGTGGCGTGGAATCTGCCACGGCGGCAAATGAGGTCAAGCAGTCAGGAAGTTGGGATTCTCGTATTTCAGTTCAAGCTGTTAAACCTCACAAAGACATTTGAATTGTGTGCCCAGAAAGCCCCCCCCCCCCCCTATTAAAGCTTATAAATCATTCAGTCATTACTTATCTATTCATACAAATTCAGCCATTCAAACTAATTCAAACAGTCATTGATTTTTCTGCCAGGGATACTACAAAATAAGAGGAAATTACCTTGAGCAAAGTGATCAAAGCAGCACAGCGATGAGCGATTCATCAGCAGCTGTGGATAATAACTAATCGTCTGCAGGGACTGATCTCATAGAAACTTCACTCTTATCTCTGCTTCTGCATTTTGTCATTGCTCTTGGCTAGCACTTGCTGTGTGAGAAAATCAATAGTCATTTTAGAAACATGACTTAATAATGACTTATTGCACACTGTAGTGAGCAGTAGTTGAATTAAGGTCAAAGACTGAACAAGCACTTCTTTTAGATTTATGCTCATATGTAACTTGTACTAGCCATTATTCTTGGAAACTGAAGAAAACCTTTGTTTCAAACATGCCCGCTGTTAACCTTTTCAAATTCTTTGGAAATTTGTTAAAAATATAGTTAAAGAAGATAAAGTAACTGGTGTTTAAACACCTGGAATGGCAAACTAGCTGAGACTGACTCCTGAATCCATGGTTGGAATGACTGGCTCTGTGTCAGTCAAGATGAGCACAACAATGCAATATACACTCACCAGCCACTTCAGAGAAAGTGTGCCTTGTTGATGACCGAGATCAGAGGAGAATGTCCAGAATACTTCTAAACTCTAACTACAGCAACAGTAACTCAAATAAACAGTTGTTACAATCAAGAGCATCTCTGAATGCAAAACCCCAGGAGGTCCAAACAATTATTAGCAAGATGTACCTAATAAAGTGTACAGTGAATGTAAACAGTAAGCATGTGGCAGCAAAAATAAGGACAATCGTTTTTTTGTTTGTTTTCTTTGTAATCATTATTCGTATTGGATGAAGTAACGTCAATTCCATCTTAAATTTTAAGATGAAATACAAACCTCTACCTAAGGTGGTTCAAGTGAAAACCTTTGGATGGTTCAATTTATCTACTCATCCATTCTTCCATCCACTACAGTGTGCCACACTGCACTGCTGGTGTTATCTACATGTTTTTAATGGAAATTTAACAGCAATTGAAGTGAACGTACCCCACCCATCAAATTCACTGTATGAGCATTAAAGAGACGGGATTGGAAATAGAGCAAATTCATTAGACATATATGATGCGTGGCGTGTAGAGCATGTTAAATTAACAGCTGTTGCCATACGGATAAACAGAGTGAGGGAAAAACTGTTCCAAACAGAAATGGGAGACACACACATGTGCACTTACTTTTTATTGAAATACAATTTCCAGGTGATGCATTATAGTCATTAGTCTGTCTGTGCTGAGCATGGGGAATATTAAGACAGATGGGTTGTTTTTCACCCAAACTAAGGCATTCTCACACTCATTTACTCCAGTTTATACATATCCAAGAAAAATCACAAATTTCCATATTATGTACTATAAAGGGTTTTGGTGCAGTACAAGTTTGCTACTGTTAATGTAGACTTTTCTTTTCTTCTTCTTCTTTTTTATATATTGAATAAGAGTTCTGAATTGTGAACTCTAACTGAGCTTACCAAAAACTTAGGGCACATTAGAGCAATCTGATTGTTTTTAATGACCAGATATCAACCTGGTCAATTAAAAAAAAAAAGAACAACACTTTAATATACTTATTTAAAGTAAGAGACTGATACACAAATGTGCAGTTATTGCACTTTATTGATAATCTCTATATACAAAAATCATGCATGCCCTGATTACAACAGGAAGGAACTGCCTTACACTGTTTAGTGAAAAATTCTCATGATATTCCAATTAAACTGTTAGGCTAACTGTAGTCCCTAGATCAACTAATCAGGCAAGAGAAACTGACAAAATAATAACAGATCCATTCATCTCTTTAAGTTTTTTATTAAATCAGTGCTTGCAAAATTGTGATGGATGCAGTCATACAGATCAACTTAACTTAAATCTACTGTTATTACAGCAAAAAAGAAAGTGACTAAGGTCATTTACATGGAAAATGTATGGCAAGCAGACGCTGTGGAGGATAATTCCCTTCCAGCTCTCAGCAGGTAATGTCAAAATAATTATCAGACGAGACAGCTCAGTAGGCAGGCAGCACCTCTTCATTATAGAGTAAGGTTGAGGAGGGTAACAACCTCCAAATGTAGTAGTATACACTATACAAGGTCCAACATATAACTTTCTAAATCTTTTTCATTTTTAATCCTCATTTTTAATGTTTTTTTTAAATACACCTCTCTTATATGACCAACTCACCAAATAATGTGGACCAGAATGGGATGAGGGTGAGAAGAAAAAGAATAGCACATGTGAATGTACAGTCATGGTGAAAAGAAAGTACACCCTTGGTCAATTCTTGGGTCTTAGAAAATAAAATAAATTTGGTCTGACATGAACAACAACGCATGGCATATTACACGCTGTATTTATATGTTTAACAAACCAAATAAACTTTGGTATACAGAGGAGTTCATGGGTGACTCAATGACTGCAAGGTGCTCAATTGACTGCAAAACCAGCCCAACTCATTACAACTCCATCACTGTGTTTGACAGTTGGTATGAGGTGTTTGTGCTGATAGCTGTGTTTGGTTTTCACCAAACATGACACTAATTATTGTGATGAGTCATTTGGACCATGTTTGGTTCAAATGAGACAAATGAGAACTCTTGTGGTTGGGTCATATACAATTTTGCAAAGCTAGCCATGCTGTTATGTTTTTTTTTAGAGAGAGGAGGCACACCTTTCCAACAAGCCATACTTGTTCAGTCTTTTGCTAATTGTATACGGTCATGAACTTTAAAATCTAACATCCCAACTGAGGCCTGTAGAATCTGAGATGCAGCTCTTGGTTTTGTTTTTTTTTTTTTTTTTTTTTTTTTTTTTAAGCATAAACACGATCTGTCTTTGGGGTGAATTTTCTGGGATGGCCACTTTCAGAAGATGGTCAACTGTCTTGAATGTTTTCAGCCTGTGAAAAATCTTTCTTACTGCAGAATTTTGGACTTCAAACTGTTTGAAAATGGCCTTAATACCACATTGCTCCAACAATTGCCTTTTTAAGGATCATTGCTGATGTCTAACCTCCTTTGCATTGGCTCCAGAACTGTCTTCTTTTATACATGTGCTCACATTTGCTGATGATCAGTTAATTATGTGCTATTTACGCTCTTAATACTTAACAGTAGCACTGCCAGGCTTCTACCTTTCTACCTTTAAAACCCGGAGAGCAGCCAAATGGCTGGTAGGCTTTTAGCTAAGCTTTAGCTTCAGCCAAGTGGAAGCTAAATTGGCTAGTCATTCATATGTAAATTAGGTTGTTACCTGGGAATTCTGGACGGAGGGGAGTGGGGGTGTGTGATTGAGGGGGTGGGGGAGCTGCTAAAAGCTGTGAACTTCCTTTTGTGTTCGTCTTGATGCATTCTCAATCATCCAGGGAAATAAATCTCCAAAAGTCACCAACTTGGAGTGTTTCAGTTTGCCATCTTAGGGAGAAATCAACACACATGGGTGTATGTCCTTTGTCCTTTGTCCCTCCCAGATGAATGTGCCTGATCCCATCTGCCGGTGGATCACTGACTTCCTGACGGACAGGAAGCAGCATGTGAGGCTGGGAAAGAATGTCTCGGACTCCCGGACCATCAGCACCGGCTCCCCTCAGGGCTGTGTTCTTTCTCCTCTGCTCTTCTCCCTGTACACCAACTGCTGCACCTCCACCCACCAGTCTGTCAAGCTAATCAAGTTTGCAGATGACACCACCGTTATTGGGCTCATCTCGGACGGGGATGAGTCTGCCTACAGGAGGGAGGTTGAACGTCTGGTGTCCTGGTGCAGCCACAACAACCTGGTGCTGAATGCCCAGAAGACAGTGGAGATTATTGTGGACTTCAGGAAGCACACAGCCCCACTCCCCCCCATCATCCTGACTGACACCCCCATCACCTCTGTGGACTCATTCCGCTTCCTGGGTACCACCATCACCCAGGACCTGAAGTGGGAGCCCACCATCACCTCCGTCATCAAGAAAGCCCAGCAGAGGATGTACTTCCTGAGGCAGCTGAAGAAATTCAACCTGCCAACACGGACGATGATGCAGTTCTACACTGCAATCATCGAGTCCATCCTCACCTCCTCCATCACCGTGTGGTACGCTGGAGCCACTATCAGGGACAAACAGAGACTGCAGCGTGTTGTGCGCTCTGCTGAGAAGGTGATTGGCTGCAGACTCCCATCTTTGCAGGAC